>NC_140779.1:0-609702 GCF_044657685.1 Stegodyphus dumicola | reverse complement strand
TCAAAATATAGTGTTACGTTATTTTCTTCCTTCATGTTCGTACGGGGTTCGTAGATTTGGAGTGAATTACGGCGATACATGATAAAATATCGAAACACACTTTATTTAGCCAATATTACTCAGGACAGCTCCAAAATCACGTTTACAATTGTCGAAGAACTACTATAGACACGCTGCAACAATCAGCGACACAGCCTTCAGGCAATCAGGCTATAACGATGAAAACAGCTTAACTGTAAAGCACCAGAGTACACCTCCCAACTCTGCTCGGTCGTTCTCGGATCGCCACTTACTTTCGAGATTCTCTACGCTATAACTCACGATGCATTCGACGATACCCTAGAGTACAGCTCCTGACTCCTCGGTTCAGTCGCTCCTGGAGCTCAACATACTCTCTCGATGACGCACTAACTGCGACTCACTGAGAGACTCTTTCGGTGCACTGGACGACCAATTTGGCACTAGGCACTCACTGACTAACTGTAAACTCGATGGACTCCGCACGGAACTAACAAACTAATTGCGTACCAGCAGGGTTTATAAAGCTTTTAGTTCGTGTTCGAGAACATTCTAGGCTAAACCGGTAAGAATTCGTTCAAGAAGATTCTCCAACTGTCTATGGAAAATTGCCAATTTTGTCGCCAAGAGGGCGATTTCTTGCCACATGTCAAATGTGGCAACCCTGCCTTCCCTTCCCATTGTCTGGCAATCCTAAAATTGTTTTGCGGGGAGCTATCTTAACGCGCCTGGACATTTAGTAATACTGCCCCACCTCAAGAACTGCACATCCCAGGCTCCACAACCCTTGGGCAGAAGCCAAATTCGATACAAACAAAACGTAGTAAAACTATAGTGACGTGATCGAAGTTTATTTGCAAATAATCGTTGTTATCGAATGACATGCATAATCGATTTAATTAATCATTTTCATCAATTTTTAATATTCGTTGCAAATTATCATTGTCATCGAATAATCATTCTCGGAGAACAATCATTGAAATGAATCATTGTCATATAAATTGCTATAGTCCCTGATTTATGAAGAACTGTATCCAAATTCTATTCAGAAGAATCGAATATGTGTTGCAATTTATCTTATGGTCATTATTTACGCACAAATGACGCAAAATCCTAATGACGCAAATAAAAACTTGAATAACAGTGAGAAAAAGAATATTTAAAAATAGAATAAAATCTTGAACCCTAGGAGACAATGTTTGAATTTAATTTCCTCTTATTTAAAAGAAATATAATGTTTTTAAAGTGCTTAAAAAATTGAATATTGTGAATAGAAATCTAAACTATAAATATCTGCGGGCATCTGTCTCTTTGTTTGTTTCTTTGAAACATAATCTTCTCCGGAAGAATTGGAGTTTCGAAAGTGTTACTCCCCGGATTCGAAAAATCTGTGATAAGCCATTTCGACCATTGTTTTCTTCCTACGGCTATCATCCGAGATATTATATGTATATACAATCTCTGAAAGCGCTAATTTTCGCATTAATTTCTCTGAGTGATCGAAGTCTCTCGCGCTGGAGATAAAAATGCTTTATTTGGAAAAGTGTTCCTCCTTCTCTCTTTCAAATCTTAGAGTTTGTTCATCAGAAATTTGTAAGTTTTAAAAAATATGAGAAGCGTAGTATTGCCAAATATCAAACAAATTATTATTATTTATGGTCATATTCTGAAGTTGAACAAAGCGCGTGTTTCCATGTGACGCCACTGTATGTCGAAATTATTTTGTTAATGTCAGTATTTTAAAGGAATAGCTGCTTTTGGCAACTTTTATGTTTCACGTTAAGATACGTGACACGATATGTTGCCGCTACGTTATTTTTTTTATTGATATTTGGAAAATTTGTTATATTACATTAAATTTAAATCATGACCTCATTTGTATTACCTAAAGTGTTAAAGATCTTCGTTTCCTGGCTTGTAACTAAAAATTATTTCGTATCGGTGGTTGCTTGGAGAGAATGAACTGATTTTCTTCAAGCTGAAATGTTTCTATGCATTTCCTCTTCAGGCGTACATAGAACTTACCTTAAATTAACAGTTCGTTTTATATTCAGTTTTTTACTAAAATTTAATAATTTTATTTACAAAATTTTAGTTTCTTTTAGTCTACAGTTTCTTTCTCTGTACAGTTTAAACTTCTGTAGGTATTTAACGTATTTTATTTGAATTATTATTTTGCTACAGTTCTATTATTTTTTATTTTTTCAATTTACTAAAATACCGAAACGCAAAAAGGTATTACGGGAGATGAAGACGTGAAGCATTACAGAAAAATTAAGAAAATCGACTAGAAGATCCTACGGACAAGATAAATTATATGCTCCAAAAACGAATGAAGATACGGCTAGAAACTCAGCAGGCAAGCAGAATGACCAGAAATGTTACGCATTCAAGAAACTTAAGGACAAACCAAAAGGAGACAACAGAATATGCTTGATGAAGATAAGGAGAGGTTGCAAGTAGACGAAGGACATAAAACATTCATCATCGTCGTCAAATTCGATTATAAATGACAGAGCAGGATGCCACTTCATAAACAACTCAAGACGCTGCGCATCACAGAAAACGTCGGTCCGAAGAAGCAATGGTTATGCGACAAACCAAACTTTGCATAAATATAGCACAACATACACGTAGCACTCTTCACAATGCAGAAAGATGTGGACTCGAAATTTAAGTTGAACAACACAGTAGTTGTTGACGTTGAGTGACAGTGATTTGACGGTGAGTGAACCCACAGTAAGTTGCATAGAACTCACAAACATACATAGATAGAACTTACAAATTTTACTTTGAACGCAGCCCACTAGTAAAATTGTGGGTGGCCAGAAGGAAGAATGTATTCAACAGGCTGTACAGCATGCGATATCAGTATTGGTCTACGTTACGATAAATGTCGATAACACAAGAAGGTAATATACTTCCATATTACCAGTTTTGACATAAGAACATATATGTCAGTGTCTCAAACCTACAAATTTTGCATCAAATTGGAAAAAAAATACCTAAAAATTTGCCTTTTCATACATAAGAGTTCAGCATTCGAAAAATTATATTTTCGTAAACGCTTTAGCAGAAAATAATAAAACTTATTGCCTTGCGAAGGAGAACGAAATCAGAACTAACTCGAGGCTACCCGTCAATGGTTGTTTTAAACAGGCCGAATAAAACATAAATTTCCTCATGAGATACTATCCAAAATACAAAATTAATTGAATATCCAATAACACTACAATTAAGAAACCGAGGCATAAAGTGTACTGCAAATCAGATGCAAACATAAAATGTAAACAAAATATGTATGTACTGCAATACAAAAGCAAAAGAGTCAGAAATGAAATAATGATGATAATTTTTAATGAAAAATTTAATATAAATGTTTATTTCAGGATATTAGTAAATATATAGTGTTTATATTATTTATTGAAACGTGCAGAATTTCATAATATTCATTACTTACGAACACTTTTTCATCCATCGAAGCATACCACAAGCCATTTTCAGTTGAGTGCTGGTGCACGTCAAAATAATCAAGATAATTCTAGATTATTACGAAAAATGAATCTCCTTTACTCGTTTCTCAAAACAAGTATATCTAGAAAGGCAGTATTTAAATCTCACAGGAATATAATTAAGGATAATAAAATCTCCAAACACGCATTAAACGCAAAAAAATCGCATTAAAGCACAATGAAGAATTTTCACTCTTACAATGACTTTTACAACAATGCAAAATAGAATAGAATTTCTAAACTAAATGTTTATTGTTACACCATATTTCATTCTTATGGAATCTTTCACGGTTGTTGAGTAATTCTAACTGTTAACTGGTTTAAATACAATTATAAATTTATATGTATGCACAGAGATATATGTACAGGGTGTCCATTATTAAACTTGAAATTAGCGAGCAGTCTGTAGCAAAAACTAGGTGGGGGAATTTCATGAAAATTGGGTAATGGCAGAACGAAATGATGGGAATTTTATGAAGGGACAAAGAGAATAACTTTCGAAATTCACATTCAGATAGCGTTGTGTATTGTAAACTGTTGTCATATGCAAATTTCGTAACCATAGAAATCCTGTGCGTGCACAGCAGCCCTATAAAGATGCTAGAGGACTGTATACAACAACCCTTTAATGACCGCACTCATACTCATTTGCTAGTCAAGGAAGATGACATTGACTCTCCAGGAACGGGCTTTACTGGTCAAATTGTTTTACCAAAACGGAGACTCTGCAACCGAAACTTTGCAGAAATTTCCGTTTTTGAAGCGGTTACGAAAAGATTTACTCGCTAGTCAAGGACTAACAAACATGATTAAAAAATTTGAAGCAATGGAAATATTGGGGATTCAGCCAGCAAGGGGAAGAAAGTATGTTGCACTACAGATAGTGGAAGATGTAGTTAAGCAAGTGGAGGAAGACAGATTACAAACCATCGCCAGCACTAGTGTTCTGCGTATTACAGCATCTGTTGACCAACCTCGTTCCACGGTTCATAAGATTCTTCAAAATGTCTTATGCTACCTATGTTTAGTTATAAAATGTTTAATATTTATAAAATGTTATAATGAAATATGTTGTTGTCCAGCAACTTGCACAGACCATTACCCAATCAAAACTGCCCCAGCCCAGGAGCTATTAGATCAAGTGACAGCTCGTCGAGATAATTTACTCAATGAAATAAGTGCTTTGAAGCCGAACAGGTGTGATAACAAACCAACCTTAAAATGCTAGAACAGCAGTGGGGAAGAAAACTTACGAAGGAACTCCAGAACGCACGAGGGCAAGTAAGATAAGGTTGCTAATCAACAAGGAAGCACGAAACAAAACCTAGACCCCCATTTAAAAGCCTTTTGGATTTCTGTTATGGATGGTAACATTAATGGACCTTTCATCATGAGGCACACAAATTAACTTCCTTTAGTATAGCAATCGATACAGGATTCACGTTTCAATCACCCGAAAAGATCACGTTACAATCACCCTCAACGTTTGAAAGGTAAACTCATCTGAACGCTTCCCTGTGTTGAATGTGTCCGGCGATAAAAGCGACATCGACGGAAAGTCAAACGAGAATGTCCCGTTTGGAATTTCCGCCAGCCATTACATGGCTTATGCGCAAACAGTACCGATCCTTCCATTCTCGGATTAGACTTTCTAAGGAAATACAATTTTTAATTCTTTAACCTCCCAAAAACGTTGAGTCGAGATCATAGCACCGAATCGAACATAATTTCCTCTTCCTGAATCATCGCTGAAAGCAAAAATTTCCGGTACGGCATAATGAAATAGCTAAGAACTTTAAGTGCACGAAAGGAGTAGTAGTGGCCTGCCTGTGCGTTCGCTGACTTATCAAGAACCGTCATTCCGGTGACAGTTTGCAACGTAAGTGCTGAAGCTAATGCCATTAGGAAATGCGAAGGGGTTGCAGCACGTACTCCAGTGAACTGCCTTAAACGATCCAATAGTCCTTCTGTCTCTGTGTTTCGCAAACCTTAAATTCGGAATTTTTGCTGAACACATAATTAGGAGTTGGATACAGCAGTCTTGCAGAGAGTGTTCTTGAAGACTTTCAAGAGGTTTTCTGCTGTTTATCCTCTAATATAGCCCGAGTAAGTTCGGGACAGCGTAGAATCGATACAAGTGATCATCTAACAGTCACGCAACATCCAAGACGTCTATTGATTGCTACACAGCAAGAAATAACAGACCTTACAAAGGACATGCAGCAAAGCAACGTTATGGAGTTTTCAGTGAGTCCTTGCGAAACTCCGAGTGACTAGTCGAAAAGAAGACAACTTTATCTCGATTGACTATCGCCTGTCGAACGACCTCACGAAAAAAGACAGCTACAATAATCCCAGAATTGACTATATTGTCCATATTCATTTTGGAAGCAAGTGGTTGAGAATATTTGAATAATGGAGCTGATACAGACAGTTAAAGAGACATCCTGATAACTGAGAGAAGACGGCATTTAGTATCGGACAACAACATTGGCAGTTTAAGCTGATTTCGTTTGGATTTAGTAATGCGGCGGCGTCATTCGAATGCCTCATGAAAGCGTCCTGAGAATTATTTGATATGAAGTCTGTTGAGAAGTGTAGGGAACTAGACATTTTCCTGCAGACGATGTGGGGGGAAATATGTAAGATCGAAGAAAGCATAAAATCCGAACTTTTCAGATCGGTTTAGGTTTTCTGAGAGATGTCCAAGCGAGTTTCTCTCGTTAGATGTTAGATGTGCTTTGAAATGTTTTGTGCTTAACATTTAAAGTAGTTTGAACGAGTAATAAAAAATTGTTCTGTAGAGGAGACCTGTATGAGTAGATTTCTCGAATGTTCCAGATATGTAAAGAGCTTCTCCAGGAATATAAATTCTGTTAAAATATCCCTGGTATTTAGAGCATTCTATGCACTACGAACCCGTTCGCACTCAACAGTATCTTAAATTAATTTCATTTTGTCTCGACATTTAAAATGTATTCAAAATTAGAAACTTGAAAAACCTAGTGATCTAAAGTAACAAAACTTTGCGGGTTTAGATAAACGGATCTCTCAGTTTCTATCTGTAACGCGGCTGATAACAAAGCGACACGCCACGTTTTAATTCTGCAATTCCTTCTATTTTGCTTAACACGTCTGCCACAAAAGCATTTCTATCGCTAGGTAGATATATAAGTCTTGCGAGAACTTTCCTACAATGAAATCAAACCAAAATATTTTTGATATCAATTAGGTATATTGAAATAAATATATTATACTAGAAGCGAAGCAAATTTACAGGAGATGAAAAATGAAAAGGGAACTTCATCAGCTGCAAAAATAAAAAATATTGAAGTTGCGTATCAGAGCAGAGAAATTTTATGCAAAATCTGTGAAATGAAATAAATAAAATATATAAATACAGTAAGGAACGTAGGATATGAAAATAGGATTAGGTCGTTACAGCAAAAACGACCAAATCAAAATTCATCTTCCGTTCTTACAAGAAACTTGAAACTGATATCTATTTATTACTCTTTAATAAAAGGATGCCGAGAATTTCTCAGTTTATAAGTTACAATCAAAGTGAAAAAAATTGCTGGTTAAGAAACCTTGCACCTATGATTGATGAAACAGAAAATTTTACGAAGAAATTGAGTAATACTCCTTCCTCGAAATCATTTATGTTTGAACTAGGCGACACTGTTCTCAAACAGATGATAAAAAGTTTGGTTTTAAATGAATTGACAGGTTACGTATAATAATAATTATCGCTATTTAAGATAGTACGATCTTTTAAAAAAGTACTACAACTATATCTAAAATATGTTACGTCAAGGATAACATTTCTGAAAAGAATTATATCGTTTTTTTTTCGCTCTACTTCTGTTTTTGAATAAAAGAAGGAAATATCATGTAATGTGCTGACTATAACAGTTTAAAAAATCTATTAACAGATATTAATTCTAATACATCGAATCTCCTTAAACTAGCATTAACGAAATTTCCTATGGATATTTTATATCTACTTTCGTTGTAGCAGTTATTTCTTGTAACAACTTCCAGGACGGGAGAAACGTCATGTATCGAGTAAATTTTAAAATAGTTAAGATTTAAATTTTCCTCAAGATCCGGGTCAGCGATGCCTGATCTGCGCAGAAATTTTCTATCATAGAGTTAATGGTGCAAAAGTTCTGAGGCTTTTGGTCTGAGACACCTTCCTGATGACACAGTAATTCCTATCTGGTTTAGATGGACATTTGCTTCAGTATACCACGACACGTTCTTGACGGTTTATACCCTTGGTAGAAGAAAGCATCAACACTATAATTGCTCGTATCCGTGTCAAGATTGAACGGGTTACGCCATTTTCAGTTCAATGCTGGTGATGCCAAACTAATCAAGATAATTCAAAATTATTACAAACGAAGAGTCGCTTAAACTGGTTTCTCAAAATAAGTAATCTGCAACTGTCGTATTACTATCTCTCAGCAATAAATTCGGGATCAATAAATCTCCAAAAGCGCATTAAACGCAAAAAATCGCATTAACGCCAATGAAGAAATTTCGCCCTTAGGATGACTTTTACAATATAAAAATTCAGTGGAATTTCTAAACTAAATGTTGGTTGTTAAACCACCGCTTTCCTTCACTGCAAAGCAATTAAGCAAGTAGAAGGGGAAAACCGCGTGGGGCAGTAAGCAAAGGGTTGTCCTCACGACCTGTCCTGGGTAATTCAGTTTGAATTAGCAGACACCTTTGCACAAATCCTTTTCATCGCAATTTATAATATCTAGAACAGCGATCATTTCGCATGACGTCCGGGCTTTCTAGTCATATCTATGCACAGATATCTATGTAATATCTAATCACGTATTTATATAATATGTTATAGGTATATGTAGGCATATAATTCAAAATAAATTTTATTAGTCTATAGTGTCTTTATTTTCTTAATTATTTGTAGTAGCATGCCTTTTTAAATGTTTAAAACTACCTGCTTGTAATCACTACCTGCTTATATCATTTATAACTACCTGCTTAATCAATATATAAATAATTCAGTATGGTTTATATTTTCGTAATTTAATAGTCATTAAAAATGAAATAAAATTTTTCTTACTGTTTCATTTCCTTCCCTTCAAAAATTACAAACATCCGGCATTTTGATCAATTTAGGTCCCTTGATATGGAGCGTTATTGCATTGTTTTTAATAAATTCTTACTCAGTTTCGCACTATACATTTAATTACGCAAATTTTATTTTTTAACTGAGGTTAAAGTGACAGTTCTGATTAACTTTGCATTTTTTCATTAATTTCTTTATGCATAAATTCTCCAGAAAAATGATGTTAATGTGATTTCAAAACAGATAATAAACATGATAATAATTATAGGTCTTTCGCACGTTCTGAAAGCATAATTCTGTATATTTTATCTTAATTTATTTTAATTTTCTTAGTACAGTGTAGCGCACTGAAGATTATTTTACATTTACATGATAGTCGGTACATATAAAGCAAGTGATAATTGTGTTACGGAATTTGTATAATGTGACAGAGACATTCTGAAGAGAGTGTTTCTGTACCGGAAAATAAGGTTACAGGCGTACGTCTATTCAACATTGAGGTAAATGTCCATCTTGCTCAATTGCGATAGAACTTATTACCGAGGCTTATGTGTTAATTTTCGACGGTTTGTATATATCATGCAAATATAGGTATGAAGCCATACAGAAGACATCTTTGAATTATTGGAAGGCATTCTAGACAGCGACCCCCCACGAGAAGACGATGCTGTTTTAATGTAATGAATTAAAAATGTCGCTATTTTTATATCATGGGAGGCAAACTCCTTACAGCAATAGCAGTTATATAACTCGAAACATTTCGAATCATTTTTCGTTCTTTGTGATTTTAAACATTGTAGCATCTGTAATTTCTCACGATCCTGGCATGTCGGCTGGCCTAAACATTTATTAATATATTCTAACTCCCACCTGACAAAGGAGCACTTCTCCAAATTAGACACAATGTTTAATCTTTGTAAAGTTCCTGCTCCACCTCTTAAAATTCTGCGTCAGTTTCAGAAATTATTTTTACTCCATTGATGGGACAGCTATTATTTCTTAATTTACCTTTTTTAACATTATTTAACCAATTTCACATACATCTTGGAAAAAAACATAAATTTCCTAATGAGATACTATCAAAAACAGAAAATATACAAAATTAATAGAATTTCTAATAACACTACAAGTGAAAGGACCGAGGCATAAAGTGCGGGATAAATCTGATGCAATCTTTAAAATGTAAACAAAAACATTTATGTACTGCAATAGAAATGCAAAAGAGTTAGAAATGAAACTGGACCTAACATTTGTTCTCTGTAGTGTATATCTGCTTTTGTGTCTTCTTCAAATACACGCCGATAATAAAACATTTAACGGATAGCCTTTGCAAATATTTCTTTGCGCTGAAACGGATTTTCTTTTGTGCTGAAATTTTTTTTTTATTTTATTATTTCGTTGACTTAGTAAATCATTATTTATACGTTTTATCTCAAAAGTGGTACGTTTTCTGCTTTCCTAATGCCAAAAAAAAAAAAAATTTACATATATAACATACATCTAATCAATTTTCACACTAAAATATTATTCTTCACATGTGTACTTACGTAAAATTTTGCATTAACAGAAATTTGCTATAAAACTGCAGCGAGATGTTATCGACGATATTGGATGAGAATTTAAAATTTTTCCCTTTAAATGGATAGCTGCAATAGCTAGAAAACAAGCGTCAGACAAAAGTGGAGCTGCAAACAGCGATTTGTTGTACTTGTCAGTTTAGGGTATATCATCATTCAGTGTAAGTAATTCTGCTATTCAATGTATGTAGTTTTGTTGAAATTCGTCATATAAATTGCTTTATTTTCTGATGTGAAAGGAATTATTCCAAATAATGGTTTCGATCACTATTTTCAACAGTTACTTGTAAATGATCTGGAACAGTGGCTCCTAATGACGTCATTTAAATCATTTAATACCCGACAAACCCCCAGGAGTATAGCGATATACAAGAGTGACTTGATCGAAGATTTTTTGAAAAATAATCGTTGTCAACGAATGACATGCATATTCGATTTATGTAATCATTGTGAACAATTTTTAATATTCGTTGCAAATAATCATTGTCATCGAATAATCATTGTAAAGAATCATTCTCGTAGAACAATGGTTGAAATAAATCATTGTTATTATATGAGTTGCCATAGCCCCTGATGTATAAGGAACTGTACACAGACTCTATTCAGAAGAATCGAATATGTATTGCAATTTATCCTATAATCATTATTTACGGCAAGGATTCTGAAATGTTTTCGGCCTGCGCCTCCTAATGAAAACTTGCGTAACAGTGAGAAAAAGAACATTTAAAAATACAATAAAAGCTTGAACCTTAGGGGAAAAGTAGGAATTTACCTTCCTCTTACTTAAAAAAATGTTTTTGAAAGGCTTAAAAAATGAATATTGTAAACATCTCTGTGGGCATTTGCGCCTTTGTTTGTTTCTTTGTAATATCATCTATTCCGGAACGGAGGGGGAACTTTAAGTTTCGAAAAAGGTACTCCTCAATTCCAAAAATTCGTGATAAGCCCTTTCGACCATTGTCATCTTTCTACGACAATCATTCGAGATATTACATAGAATCACTGAAAACGCTAAATTTAGCATTCTTTTTTCCGAGTGGCCGAAGTCTCGCGCGCTGGGGATGTTGAGAATAATCACACTTACTCCCTGGTTTATGATTTGATGTCATATGTATATTAACCTAACTGTTTTTTGTTTGCTTAGGTTGTATTGGCAACAGTCGTTGTAGTTTTGTTTTGGTGTGATATGTAGAAATGTGCTGTTCCATATGCGTGATTAATTCCATCATTTAATAAAGCCTCTACTTAATTATCATCGGTTCTGATTCACCTTTTTAAATCTTTACAGCAGAGCGTGGTTCTGATATTGAACACGATAGAGGCGAAGCATTAATATATGTTTTGTGGAACTTATTTGCTTGGAACGGAATCGCGCGTTAAGTGAAATTTGAAAGAGCAGCACGTGAGGAGAACACAAAGTATTGTGTTGAGCCGTTTAACGGTATAAACTTTTCTCTGTTTAAGCGCCGTGTTGGAGCTGTCTTTGCAGCCAAAGAACTTGATAAATATTTAGACGTTGAAGCGGATGAAACGAAAGTTGCTGAAATCAAAGATGCAAAAACGGCTTACGCATTGCTGCTAACCCTTCTAGATGATGCCATATTGGCGACCGTGTCGAGTGAATCTTCTGCATGTGAGATTAGGAGCTGTTTAAAGAATAAATACCATAAGGTGAGTGAAGTTAGTCAAATATTAGTACGAAAGAAATTATCGACACTGAAGAAACGCCGAGATTGCAGTATGCAGTCACATATTAAAGAACTGTTGGCGATCGTAAATGAACTGCAACTCAGGGGTGCTGAAGTCAAAGATATGGATGTGATTATTTATTTGTTGATGTCACTACCTGCTGAGTGTGACATTATTAAATCGACGATTGAGAACCAGCCAAATGAAATGCTTACGCTGTACTTTGTTATGCAAAGGATCTTGAATTGTGAAGAACTGCAAGGTGAGAAAATTTCTTACGATTCTCGTGTTTCTGGTTCAAGTAATGACGTAGCTTTTAGCGCTGATAAGCGTGATATCATCTGCCACAAATGTAAAACTAAAGGTCTTATTGTCTAGCGTTGCAAGAAAAAATTAGTTTGTTTTGGATGTGGACGCCCAGGACATTACAAGAAGGATTGCAGATTTAAGCATAAATCAGATTACAGAGAATCGGCTACAGTAACATTCATGGTTGGCGAGCCTGTTGGAAATTTCATTCTGGATTCTGGAGCGTCTACACACATCTGTAATAAAGGTGAGTGGTTTGAAGAAATTAAGCATTTTTCTGGAACTGTTGCAGGTGCTTCGAAAAATTATGTTTTAAAGGTAGAAGGTATCGATACAGTACCTGGAACATTAAATGGAAGAGAAATATTGCTTAAAGATGTGTTATGTGTGCTTGAATTGAACGGTTAATTAATATCTGTGAAGAATATGCAAAAAGCAGGTTACAGTGTAATTTTTAAGAATCATGTAGCTGTTATTGAAAAGAGAAAATTTGAGTTTGCTAAAGTCAGTGAGAATGGACAGTATGTGAGTCAATTTGAACCTCTTAAAGCTTCAACATATATTTCAAATCATAGTGCAGAATTATGGCACAGGCGAATGTGGCACTCATCTGATAAAGTATTAAACGAAATGGGTTTGCCAGTATCTGAGCCACCATCAAGCTTTTGTGAAGAGTGCATACTAGCAAAACTCCTATGAACAAAAGCCCTAGAAGCAGAGAGCATGTGCCGATGAGAATGGTACACACTGACATATGTGGTCCCATTGATGCACCCACTAGGCAAGGTGAAAAGTATTTTGCTACAATCATAGACAATTTTTCTAGATTTACTGAAGGGCAAGTACGTGTCTATTGAACTAGCTCGTTATTGCAAGAAAAATGGTGTTATGATAGATCCTGCTCCTTCATATTCACCTCCTTTGAATGGTGTGGCTGAGAGAGCCAACCGATATCTTTCAGAGATGGCCCGAGGTCTAATACGTGAAGCAAAACTTCCTAACTCCTTTTGGGGTTATGCTGTACAAACAGATGTATATCTGAAGAATAGAATTCCAAATCAGACTGTTGAAAATCTACTTGATGAGCTCAAATATGGGAAGCCGCCTGATTTGAATATTATTAAGGTGTTTCGATCTGATGCATACATGAGAGTTCCTGATAACTTAATCCAAAATCAAAAAAGATGATTTTTATTGGATACTCTACCATGGGTTATCGTTTACTGGACTCAGTCACAAATCATGTTGTGGTTTCTCGAAATGTGTTGTTGTTCAATGTTGTTCAATTGTTCAATGAAGAGAAAAAAAATGTATCTCAGCTCAAGATGACTTTTCCATAGAAAGCAAAGATCTTGCTAAAAATGAAGTAATATATGGTGTATTTAATTTAATTATGGCAAAGCACACTAGGGCTATCTGCCTAAGGGGAGGGATGCCTTTCGTGGAGGACTTTCTAAGGGAAACTTGCTCGTATACACGTTACACATGGGGAAAACCACGAAAACGCCCATGCAGATAGCCCGTTAGCGGGATTTAACCGCGAAAACGCTCATACAGCCAGCCCGTTCGCGGGATTCGTACCTCGGACCGAACTACTACTGAAGTAATATATGATTCAAGCGATGTAGAATCCAGAAATCTTGAAGAAAGTCGTGAAGAAATTATTAGGCAAAAAGGAAAAACAAAATTACCTGTAAAGTTGAATGATTACTTTGTGTATGAAGCTAATGTGGCAACTCTTGATACAGTAACATATGAGGATATAACAACATTGCCAAAAGAAGAGCAAGTTCTATGGAGGAAAGCCATGGATGAGGAAATAGCTTCTCTTAACAAAAATGAAGTGTGGAAGTTAGTCAACTTGCCAAAGAATGAAAAGCGAATATCCTGCAAATGGGTGTTACGCATCAAACGAAACAATGTTTACAAAGCTAGACTGGCTGCTCGTGGCTTTGAACAGAAGCCAGGCATTGATTACTTTAAGACCTATGCTCCGGTAAATAGCACATCATCACTTCGACTTGTTCTGTCTATCATTCTTCAAAAGAATCTTGAAATCTATGCATTAGATGTAAAGACTGCATTTCTGAATGGTCTGCAAGAAACAATCTACATGCAACAACCAATGGGCTACAGTGACAACAGTGGTCGTGTGTGAAAACTTCTTAAGAGTATTTATTGAGTTAAGCAAGCACCGAGGCAGTGGTTCAAGAGATTTACTGATTTTATAATTCAGTTAAACTTTCAACAACTAAACTGTGGAGCATGTATTTTTGTGAGAAGAACTATACAGAGTTAAATATTTATTGTGCTGTATGCGGATGACTTGCTAATTGCTGGTTCTAATGCTTCAGAGGTAAGAATTGTGATAGAATTACTTAAAAATGAATTTGAGATGTCCCAGGCTGAAGTTGCAAATGAATTTCTAGGAATAAGTTCTGAATATTCACAGAACAAACTTAGTTTAGGCCAAAAGGCTTATGTTGGAAAATTGAGCCATCTGATACTTCTCTAGTGCCGAAGTCAATTTCATCAAATTTTGCGAATTGTGAAAGATTTCATGGCCCTTATTGCGAACTTGTAGGTGCTTTGCTGTACCTATCTATGACAACTCGTCCTGATATTCTGTTTTCTGTGAATTGTCTGAGTCAAATACAAGAGCAACCCACTAACAATGCTTGGACTGGTCTGAAGCAAATTCTTCGTTATTTAAAAGTGACATCTGAACTCAAATTATTATTTTCTAAATCTAATAGTGCTGATATTACGTTAAATGTTTATGTTGATACTGATTGGGGGTCAGATACATATGATAAAAAATCTATTTCTGGGTATATTTGACATAAGTACATACCCATCAGTGTTTTAAAAATACACATTTTGCAACAAATTGGAAAACAAATATCGGAAAATTTGCCGTTTCATGCATAAGAGTTCAGCATTCGCAAAGTTATATTTTCGTAAACGTTTCAGCAAAAAATAATAAAAATTAATGCTTTGCGAAGGAGGTAATTTTGGTATGAATTCAGAGGAAACTGAAAGTAAATTTAACAAAACAGTAAAAACGAAATCAGAATTACACCGAGACTCCCCGCCAATGGTTGTTTTAAAAATGCCTTTAATATATATATAACATTTCAAAACCTTAGAGGGAACCTACTATCACAATATCTTTATAACTTCAGTTTTTAAGAATTAAAAAATACATTTATCTATCTGGATAATGCTAATACTATTTGACGAATAACAACGTTTATTTAACACTTGATATAACCAACTTCACGCTGATCTTGAACTTCCTAATGAGATACTACCAAAAATAGAGAATTAATTGAATTTCTAATAACACTACAAGTAAAAGACCGAGGCATAAAGTATGTGACAAATCTGATGCAAACTACAAAATGTAAACAAAAAATTTATTTACTGCAATAAGAAATGCGATAGAGTGAGAAATGAAACTATTTTGTGATTTTTAATGAAAAATTTACGATATGGTATTGGTTTATGATATTAGTACGTGTATAATGTTTATATTATTTATTTAAATATGATGAAACTTTCATAACATTCATTACTTACAAATGCTTTTTCATCCATCGCAGCATAGCACAAGCCATTTTCTTTTCTGTGCTGGTGCACGTCAAATTAATCAATATAATTCAAAATTATTAAGAAAATGAATCACTTTGACTCGTTTTTAAAAATATATATATCTCTCCAACAGCAGTATTAATATATCACAGCAATATAATTCTTGATCATAAAATCTCCAAACACGCATTAAACGCAAAAAATCGCATTAAGGCAGAATGAAAAATTTTCACCCTTACAATGACTTTTACAACAATACAAAATTGAATTTTTAAACTGATTATTGTTACACGATATTTCATTCTTAGGGAATCTTTCATGGTTGTTGAGGTATTTTCACTGTTAACTGCTTTAAATACAATTATAATTTCATATATATATATACACACAGACATATATGTATATCTAAATATGTATTCCTAATAAATTACTTCGATATATTATATGTAGGCGCATAATTCTAAATAAATTACAGTAGTTTACATAATTTATATTTTCTTAATTATATATGCCAGCAGACTGTTTTAATTGTTTATAAGTATCTGCTTGCTAATGATTATATAATTAAGTAAATATTGTTTACATTTTGTAGTCTGACAGTCTTTAAAAAATAGGTACATTTTATCTTATGCTTTCATTTGTTTGCTCCTCAAAAATTAGTAGCATTCAACACATTCGTCAGTTTAGGGAGCTTGCTATGTACAGAAAAAATAAGTAAGACCATGCGACATGCGACATGCGACGGAGGACGTGGGCACCATCCCTCTACCATTAGGGTTAATTGGTATAGCGCCACGTCCACCTGTGTCTAGTGAAACGTGCCAAGGTCACTGAGTCCACAAAAACGCCTCGCACCGACCACTGAAACCCAGCGTCTGATGCAGGCCACATTGCATCAGCTATACCCTTGCGGCCACTGGGAAATTATTTTACAAATATTGTAGAAAATGACATGGCTAAACAAGGGTCATCACTGCTGCTGCAGGCTGAATTATCAGACATTAGTATGCACAAGTTGCTGAATTATATACCAGATTACTAAATTATATATTGGAGTACAATATGGTATAGAATCATGTAATGCATAGTAAGATTATGCTAATGCTCAAAATACATATTGAAACAGGAAGTATTATACATATTGAATTATGACACTTACTGTATCTGAACATACTAAGATATGATATACATGATGAGGTTATACAGATACTTCTGAGACTTGAAATACATGGTGAAACATTAAATACTGTACATACTGAACATGAGCATACTATGACTGAGCATATTGAAACATGAAATATATAGTGAGATATTACTGATTACGCTAATTACACGAGATACCTGATGAAACATGAAATACTGTACGTACTGAGACAGAAAACATACTATAACAAAGCATACCGGAACGTGAAATGCATGGTAAGATTATACTGATATAAGATACTGAATTATATACAGGACTGCTGCATTATATACAAGAGAGATATTTGTATAACAAACATAGAAGGCATAGTGAGATTGTACTGAGACTTGAAAAACATGTTGGAACAGGAAATGCTGAACATACTGAAACATATAACATACTATAATTGTACATTCTAATACGTGAAATACATAATGTACTGCTACAAAGTACTGAGTTATATACGGAATACTTAATTATATCCAGGAGAGATATACATATGTCAATATTGAATTGTATGGAAAGGTTATACTGGTGCTTGAGGTACATAGTAAAGCACATTGTATCTGAGCATTCTGAAACACGAGGGTAACATAATGAGGATATACTGAAATAAGATACTGATACTAATACTTATGTTATACTGATATTTGAAAGACAGAGAAACATGGGAAACTGAACATACTGAAACATGAAACATGCTGTTACTGAATAAAATGTGACATGAAGTACCTTGTGAGTTTATACTGATGCAAGATGCTAAATTAGATACCGGATTACTGAGTTATACAAGGAGGATATATGAATTACAAATTTGAAATACATAGTAAGGTAATTGATACATAGAAAGGGTGACATTATGCTGACATAAGATAATAAATTATATACAGGATTACTGAATTAAATATGGGAGAGAAATACGTATTATAATGTTAAATACGTAGCAAGATATGCAGACAGACGCTACAAGAATACATAAACAAAACAGTTCACTTGGTGACAGGATATAGGAGTGTGTAATAATGGCGTATATAAATTACAGACTTGAGATGCATAGTGCGGTGATATTGAAACATAGAGAGGGTGAGATTATACTGATACGAGATAGTGAGTTATATACATGATTACTGAATTAAATACCGGGGGAAAATACGCATTGCAAATTTAATACGTATAGTGAAATTGCAGACTGGCGTTACAAAAATACGAAGATAACAGTGCATTGGTGGCAGAATATAGGAGTACATAAAGCATACATTTGGTATTTCATGTGTACATATGATGCTGCTGACTGTGATTACAGATGCTGCCATTACTGCGTTTTATGAAGACAAAGTACTTGTATACTACTGCCGCATACATAATAAGTTAGAGCCATTCATATGTGCAGTTACAATTATATAATGCTGCCAGTGAGCTCCCTTTAGCTGGTATGGGAATGTTGCAGGATGCACTAAGTACTCTTAAATGGTTTACACTTGACATAGGTTTGTTCCTAAGCCCATAAGCTTGTCAACAATTTTTGTAATGCTGTGTTTGAGATGTCGCTGCTTAATTATGAACCTGCTGAAGGCTAATCTGTTTGTCTCTGGGAACGGGATGTGTAGATCCTCCGTTAGTGAGCATTTTTCGACATAGTGTTCTGGCGTTCCCAGTTCACCGCAGCAACATAAGGAGGTAGTCGTCTTGCCGAATCTTTCAAAGTAGACTGGGAACGGGCCATGCCCGGTAATATAGTAGACCAGTTGTGGATTTACTATAAGACGTTCTGGATCAACCTTTGGCAGATGCGCATACGCACGACGTCCTGTCTCATCGATGTTCCATGCCTCTTGCCACAGTGTGAAAGCGACCTGTTTCAAGCTCTTTTTTAGATATGAGGTGGGCCATGGAATTTGCAGTGTCTCTGCATCATTATATGTAAGACCATAGAGAACATCAGCTCTGAGTTTTTCAGTTCAGAGTAGACTTCGGATTTTTGAGAGACTTAAATGTGATCTTCGCTCCTTAGATGCGCTTTCCATCCTATTTTCTTTAACGTCTTTACTACTTTGAAGTGGTAACTATTGACTGTGCTCCATTATAATTGGAAGATCTTGCACAGGTATTTCGGGAAAGTTCCAGTATTTTAAAATTTTAGGAAACATTTTGGGAAAATATTCTAACAATAAACCGTCGGTTCTGTGTGCGTTCTCTCCACTACCAAATTTTACGCATGGAACAATATTAGATATTAGATGTAGGTCTAAATGCCAATGTTAATAGCCTCCATTACCGAGGTTATGAATGCGGGACGAGAAAAGATGGAAAGAGATGGCAAATCATTTCAAGAAAAGATGGAATCTGCCAAAAAGAAATTGAAGCAAATCAAGAAGAAATGGAAAGTGGATAATAGAAAAAGCTATCGAGGATATGGAAGGCAGAATTGATATGGTTGTTGGAGACATTGCAGAAATATTAGTATTTTCTGCTGTCAAGAAACAAATCAAAGAAAGAGTTTTTGCTGTCAAACACCCATGAGAATTTCTGCAGATGTCGTCAAGGGAGTTAAGAGCTTACAAGTATTCATAATTAAAGCTGAACTCAATTCTGATGACTTAAACGTGGTACCTATCTGTCTTCCTGTCTCTCTATCAAGTTATTCACATATGATAGAAAGAACTACTGTCAATACTGAGTTCTCTATAATCTCAAACGCAAACGGGTAGGATTCCGACAATAAGTAAAGAAATCTGGTCGCTCCTCTGACATTGGACGTGGTGGATATCATTCAAACTCTGCCCGAAAATCTGAAGTTTGATGCTCCATTAGGCGCGTTGGAGCTATGGGAATAACGGTTTAAAAGACTGCACCAATCTGCAGTTAAAATCCTGCCAACAGAAGTCCAAGGAAACACTCCATAAGCTCGCTCCTGATATCAAAGTGCTCTCTCATCTCGCCTTTTGGGCTACCCAACAGAAACATTGGAAGTACAATACCTGCAGTATTCCATCGGAGAGACATGAGAACCTGAGGTACACAAAGACCTGTGAATGAGGGTTCTCAAGTATTTAAAAAACGTTATAGAGTACGCCATGAAATAAGAGGCAGCCCATCAAGCAACTTTTAAAACCCATCACCCAATCAGAACCGCTACGATCCAGGACCCAGTGGTTCATGTGACTGCTCGTCTAGACAATTTAATCAGGCAAATCAATACCTTCATGTAGAACAGGTATGAGTACAAACCGACTTTAAAATACTAGAACTCCAGTGGTGAAGAACACCTACGAAGGAATTTCAGAACACATGAGGACACAGAAATTAAAACCTCTTCCCAACAAGGAGGCAAGAAACGAAATTGTGGATATCTCCCAGAGGGAATTTTGAAACATATTGAGAAGCCCCATTTAATAGCGTTTCGTTTTTCTGTTATGAGTGGCGACAATAATGGACTTTTGATTTTGAGCCATATAAATGAAGATTCCGCAGTATAACAATCGATACAAGAGTCACATTACAATCATCAGAAAAGATCTGGCTCAGCGATTGAAAGATAAACGCATCTGGACGGTGCCCTGCGTGGATCTCCGGACTGTATCAGGTGATAAAATCGATATCGATGAAATTTTCAAATATAATGTCACGTTTAGATTTTCCGCCAACCATACATGCTATATGTGGCAGACAGCGAACTAGTAGATTATAATAATGTAAGTTAAGTAAACTATGAGGATAGCCTTATAAAATTTCAAATTTTGCTTCTTCGTATCTGGATATATAAACAAAAGACGTTTCAAAACTTTACAGAGAGACTGAAATGTGGATGCGGAAAGAACGCGTTGTGATGATAGAGGGTGCTGTTGAGCTTGGCACATGAAAGTGATCCGCTGGCTTAAATCGTAAAATCATTTCCCACATAAATATCGCGCGATGAGTTGCTACACGAATAAGGAGCTCGTCGACATGCATTTTATCTACGGGTTTGCGATGAAAACAGAGCAGCTGTCAAAAGATGAACCAGGGCTGCTATACTACAAGGTTTTTTCTTGCATGACATCACTAACTACTAGTTTGCAAAAAGAACGCCGTAACCTACTCTCTTCGTTTCTTCCACTTCTGTAAGTAAATGACGTCAATGTTGGGAAGAGCGTAACCCTGTTGGTCTACTGACCCTAAACAAAGAAATATTCCCGAGCAGGTAGCAGTGGAATCAGCAAATGTTCCAGCGTATTTACCTGGAAATGTACGAGACTATATTGCTTCGGGCTTACCGGCATGATATGAGCAGGGAAAAGTATTTCAGATCTTCTGCAGTGGAAGAAGCTATAGTTTATATATTTGAAGACAATTATCTTGTTACGAACACGAGCGCTGTTAGACATGTATTCGGAGTGAGACGCCAACCGTTTGAATGACTCTAAATTAAAAATAAATGCATCCATAACATTTACAGAGAAGGCAGGTGTTGAAACCAGACGCTTATCCTTTGTCTGCAGATACCTAGCAAATCCTGACTACACTCTGTATGTCTTATTCACTAATGGGGCTGCACATTTGCATGTTCGAATAAGTTTACACCCACATCTTTGGATGCATGATAAGCTTTGGACGCATGATTAGCAAGAACGAGTCTACATTATTTTTTTCGCTGACATAAAATAAAACTACTTAGTAGGACCATTCTACCTAGTCGCTTGAAACTTCTGCATCTTCCAACAAAATATTCTGCCGGAACCTTTTTCCGGTGTTTCTCTAGCCATTTGCACATAGATGTTTTTGCAACCAGATTGCTAGCTCAAGTTGTCCCATCCGTGTCTAGTTACGGCCGCTATTACATTAGACCGCGTGCATGTGTTCCTCGGCCATCCCAACCACCATATTTGACATGCACGGATTTCTTCTAAGAGGATGACCTAAAGTAATCGTCATTGAATGCGATGAAGATCTAGTGCCAAAGTGTCAGTTGCTGCTGGAAGTATGCACTAAATTCACTATAAATCTTTACTAATGTATGCCAATCCATGCACCGCCGCTGTGGATCTTGTATTATTATTGCTAGTCGTGCTTCGAACACTAATGCAAAAAGTGGAGTCATTAAAATAATTATTTTTTTTAACTTTATCTATCTTTCTTACTTGCCTTCCTTATGTGACAACACCTACAAGCTCAATTTCAAATGCATACACTTTTCTTTTGCGATCTTAAGCATTCCGTTAATGTTCTGCTTATTTTGGTACCTTCTACCTGGCTTTACATTTTTGTCAGATGTTTTATCATCACCTTGGATAACAATTCAGCCATATTCAAGTTTATAGATAAAAACGAAGTTTAATTCGAATGAGCATATTTTGTCTAAACTCTGTAAGAAATATCTTACAGACATCATCTAGACAGTTTTATGCGAATAACAAAAAATTATAATCTCTACTAAATAATTAAATCCATCAAAATTTTTCTATTTTTCTTTCGTATCATAATCTCAAGAAATAATATCTCAGCACAGAATTATTTCTTGAGATTATGATACGAAAGAAAAATAGAAAAATTTTGATGGATTAAATTATTTAGTAGAGATTATAATTTTTTGTTATTCGCATAAAACTGTCTAGATGATGTCTGTAAGATATTTCTTACAGAGTTTAGACAAAATATGCTCATTCGAATTAAACTTCGTTTTTATGCACCGCCGCTGTGGATCTTGTATTATTATTGCTAGTCGTGCTTCGAACACTAATGCAAAAATTGGAGTCATTAAAATAATTATTTTTTTTAACTTTATCTATCTTTCTTACTTGCTTTCCTTATGTGACAACACCTACAAGCTCAATTTCAAATGCATACACTTTTCTTTTGCGATCTTAAGCATTCCGTTAATGTTCTGCTTATTTTGGTACCTTCTACCTGGCTTTACATTTTTGTCAGATGTTTTATCATCACCTTGGATAACAATTCAGCCATATTCAAGTTTATAGATAAAAACGAAGTTTAATTCGAATGAGCATATTTTGTCTAAACTCTGTAAGAAATATCTTACAGACATCATCTAGACAGTTTTATGCGAATAACAAAAAATTATAATCTCTACTAAATAATTAAATCCGTCAAAATTTTTCTATTTTTCTTTCGTATCATAATCTCAAGAAATAATTCTGTGCTGAGTTAATATGCTTAATTTATAAAGTCCTATAAGTAAAAGTGATATGCCTTCATTAACAAGCAGCATTTCTATTATCCAAATTGGGATTAAGATTATTGCATGTGCTGTTATAGTATAATGCACAGCACTTTCAGATAATAGGTAGTAGAGTCAGATTCAATTTCTGGAAAAGCAAAAGTTACATTTTTAAGGCTGTGTTTTTTACAGTACTTAAAGACTCTAGATTTAGAAAACTGTTGCAGTGTGCTTCAACCACATTTTGGAATGACAGGTTGGTAAATAATGCAGATTCTTTACTAAAAAAATGTTTTTTAATAGAAAATTTATAAATAAACAAGACAGCTCTTGCCTTAATTCTAAAACTGTTTCAGAAAATATTTTACTATATCGTCAATTTAGTTTAATATTCATAAAATATTTTACTGTATCGTCAGTTTAGTGTAATATTATAAAATATTTTACTGTATCGTCAATTAGTTTTTTATTATTTCGGGTACGTTTCAGCAATTATATTTATAACAATATATACATTGTTTACGAACTGCATCACTTGCACAACTCGAAAATTCGACTCGAACAACTCAAATTTTGAATTATGATTATTGCAATTGTCTAAATCGTGTAATCAAAATTGTCTGATTATTTTTTTTTCCTACAGCAACACTAGAACATAGTTTAGTGCCGCAATATAGTCTGGTTCTTTGAAGTAAACACTTCAAACTTAATTTCTGCTGCCTGATTTCACTTCTAACTATTGGGAACAACAGATCCAATGGTTACAAGTTTTAGGGGAAAAAGGTTGAGTTCCCCAAATTTTTTCTTCTACTTCATTTCTCTTTTTAGCATGTTTAGCTTTGTGGAAAGCACGTGGAGTACAATCTCAAATGACGTAGATAAAAATAAATGCTATGCGTGATGATATTACGAGTTACGATCACAATGGGGAAGTGCTGGCAACTACCTTGTTTTAGAGGAATTACCTATAATACAAATGCCAGTAGTGAATCTGTTTCAGTTTTTAGTTTCTTGCGTAGACAGGCTGCAGTACCGATACTTCTTAGTTTGCGCCAGATGCTTGGCTGCAACATTGTTCATTCTGTTCATCAACAATGACCCATCTTGAATTGTGCCAAAGTTTCTGCTTTGTTTAACTCAATTGTCGCGGTCCATCTCAGACTGTGCCATTATAACGCACTTGCTGTGATAAATCGTGTCTCTATTGCAGTGGTTATCAAAGAGCAAATGCTTCCAATATCTTATGCGGGAGTCGAGAAGATGCATAATGAACATGAGTAAAACAAATAGCCATGAAGATTTGATTAAACTGCATTAATCCCTCATTTCACTTACCCTGCTGGGGTTGTATACACTGGTTTAGTATTATACGATGACAGTGGGGCATAAAATACACGGAGCGGCTGCCTGGTGCCGAAAGGGGTAGTCAATAATCTTCTGAAAGAGAGGTGGCTTCGGCCTTCCGAGTAGGCTGGCGTGGTAGCCAGTACTTCGACGCTTCGCTTCGCGCCCTGCGTGAAGCTTAATAGAACATGGGGCAACGATTAGATAATTCTTTAAATGATATACATTTTGTGCATTCTGAGTTATAATATGAATGAAATATAATACTGTTAAGTAAACCTAGTGCCAGAGTGTCGCTATGGTAAACAAATTGAATTTTTAAAGAATGCATTTATTCTATTGTGGTTTATGCGCTGTCGTTGAAGTAGGTTTAATTCAATCTAATAAGTTTAAATAAAATGCAAGAAAAATTGCGTATAATTTAATATTACGTACAAGGAAGTCATGTGGTGTACACATCAGATTTTTTTTATTGGCTCACCGCAACAATTGTCTGAATTCAGCATTATTTGTAACCTTGTGAGCCCAATAACCCTTGCCGGAGATGGGGATTAACTATTGGACAAGCCATGTTGCGCGACCTTGAACGGATGAAGCTCATGTAACCTCATAACTAGTATCACTCTTTAATTTGCAAACAGTTCTGGCCACCATTATGTAGTGAAGTTTAATCATTTTACTACAACTCAAAACTGTCCACTTACAGCTTCACAACTTATGACTCAGAAAAAAATAGCCCTACTGCAGTCTTCTGCTACCTAGAGCATGAAGATGAGGCAAAAAAGCGCGTAACTGAAATTAGACGTGCTTCTTAAAAGTTTTAGAAGAAAAAGAGTCTATGTAAGAAACAGATAGCTTACAAATAATGCTGAATTCAGACAATTGTTGCGATGAGCCAATAAAAAAAATCTGATGTGTACGCCACATGTCTTCCTTGTACGGAATATTAAATTATACGCATTTTTTCTTGCATTTTATTTAAACTTATTAGATTGAATTAAACCTACTTCGTCGACAGCGCATAAAACACAATAGAATAAATGCATTCTTTAAAAATTCACTTCGTTTACCATAGTGACACTCTGGCACTAGGTTTACTTAACAGTATTATATTTCATTCATATTATAACTCAGAATGCACAAAATGTATATCATTTAAAGAATTATCTAATCGTTGCCACATGTTCTATTCAAATACTATAATAAAGCTAGAACTATGTATAAAAGAAATTAAGCAAATAAAACAAAAAAGAAACAGTTTTTCACAGACGATTGAGTATTTCTCATTTAATTAATTCAGTTCTTAGTTCGCGAGAAGGCAAAAATACATAAAAGCTCAAAATATCTATATTAAAGATTACGAAGTAAAATTCAAACGCTTATTTCCTCGAAAAAACTCCAGGAAGAATTAAGCATGATTTAATTGGCAATAATAAATCAACGCGTTATCTTTGTTGTTGCGAAGCTAAGTTTCTCTAGATTGGCAACAAATCCACTAGTCTCCTGTTTCAAATGTAAACATCAATGGCCGCCATTAAAAACAGGCTTAGCGGCAATTAAACAACTTTAAAATTGCTGATAATTCTAAAAATATTGCACACAGATTTACTGAAGGCATAAAATCCTTAACCGGAAGATAAAAACAATATAATTCAATCATTTTTAAGGAAAAAAATGTACAATTTACAAACATATAAGAGTAAAGAAACTGAGATCACTGAGCCGGGTAACAGAGTGGATATATATATAGAAATATATTTATATACGTTTGGTGCGGCCGATTGCAACCAAAATAAGAGGTGCACATGTACATGTTATAGCAGTCATATATACAAAATTTCAACGTTCTGAGGCTACTCGTTTTTGAGTTATGCGAGATACATACGTACGTACATACGTTCGTACAGACGCCACGAAAAATTCTCTTCAGAATTAATTTTAAAGCAGTTTTATAATTTTTTTGAAGGAAAAGAGTATTTTATTCTGTCCTTAAGTACAGATATTATGCAAAAACATCGTTAAATTGCATTCGATAGCGGTCAAAATAGATATTTTCGCAGAAATATGCTGCCTGAAACTTTTCGCGATTACAATACTTCCTTTTTACTTCGTACAAGGAAGTAAAAACATTGTCGTCTCTTTTACTTGTATATGGTGGCAAGTTTATAGGCGATGCAGTTACGTCATGAAGAAGCCATGCCCTGTTGAAAACTGAGTAAATTGAGGCGAGCCACGTTTTAGAAGCCGGCTAACGTTTGGGAAAAATAAAAGTATGTAAACTTTTCTGCCAGTAGTCTCTGTCTCCCACAGATGTTACCAACGCTTCAATAATTCTGTCTCGAACTCAACTTTTATGATTGAGCACGGGAGAGGCACATCAAGCGTCCGAACGGGGGGTCAGTTGCTGCATTTTTGGCTGTTTCATTTGCAATTTCATTACCCAGTATTACAGTGTCAGCAAGTACCCACTGGCGTACAGGCTTATAGTATTTTGATGACATTATTAAGAGTTTTTGTATGGCCCTGACGAATGGATTTTACTGTATGTGCCTTGGATTACCTGAAGGCTAGAGGCGGACGCATATGCATAAGTTCTATCTCATAAACCTGTTTTCTCTTTAAGTCGGAGCACACGCACTTTTGCACTCTAGCGCTGAGCTAAGAGATGCAAAGGCGGCAGTCCTGAAATCATTTACAGCCTTAGTAGGCTAGGTTTTATACCCTCGAGAATTGCTTAGGAAGAAAGGTCTTTGTGCTGAGCGTAGCAGGTTCTCCATTTTAGTAGTCACCGTTATGCCTCATTTGGAGGCTCCATACAGTGCGATATGCTCAGCATAGGATGGGGTGAGACAGATACAAGAAGATTTCGTCACGGTTACTTCTCGCAAGTATCCCTATCAAAAATAAAAATAAATTTTCTAGTAAAAAGTAGTAGCAAATCATGGAAAGTTTTCATTTTATTTTCAGCGACTCTTAAGAAGTGTAAGATGCGCGCACAGAACATGGGAATGTTTATTGTTTTACATTACATTACATTCATATATGGCAACGTGCATTACTTTCAATTTTTAGAAATATTTACCAGGATTTGGAACAAAAATTCCGGAGAAAATTTATTCTACAATACGAAGTGTGCATCTGCATTTCAACAATTCATGAAATATATTATTTAAAAGGAGGACACTGTGAATATGATTAATGATAATATTATAAATAATTAATCATATTACATGAGTGAATAAGCAAATTTTTAAGAACAAGTAAATTTTTAGCATCTCCTGTCTACATATGCAAAGAGCAAGTCAACAACAGAAAATTATATCGTCTTCTTTCCATGTGTATATGTTGAAAAAGTTTTCCTTCCTTACTCTACAATTTTATTACCTTATATTTTTAACAAAGAAATAGTGGGTTCCGTTGACGTGGCTAATCAAATTTTCATTCAAGCGCGGTTAACTATTATTTGTGCTCTCAACCTGGTGACTGCGGATGCTGAGCCGATGGCTGATCCATTGTTTCGGCAATTTCCGCACAGGATTTAAAATTACCTCCTCGTAGAGTTCTCTGAACGGAGTGGTTGTGTCAAAATATAGATTTATATGATAACTTAAGTGTTAAAAAAATTAGCGAAAACAAAAGAAGTATTAAAAGCACAGTATCTCTTTTTGATCATTTTTTGTTCCTGACTATCCGCAAATGCTGTGAACAATTTAATACGTTTAGATACAATCACATTTCACTGAAGTAATCCATTGTTTAAATCTGTTTTCCTATTGAATTTTTAGGTCATTTAAGAATTGAATTTTAATGAGCGCAGAAGGCTTTTTAATTAACGTATAAGCAAAAACCAGCTTTCTGAACATAACAACACTTTTATGATATTTGATATCACATTTGATTCTAGCAACAACATAGTGTGTGTTAGAATAGAAAATTATATGATCTTTTATAATTAAGAATTTATTTAGATAAAAAATTCAATTACACTGAAGGAAAAGTCTCGGTCGTTTCTATTAAAAACGTTTAGACTTTCCTAATGCAAATAAAAAAAGGGTTACGCATACAACATATGTACATGTAATTATGTTTCACACTAAACAAATTATTCCTCACGATTTTAGATGTGAAACTAAACTTTAATTTTTTTCTTTATATGGATAGCTACGATAGCTGAAAAACAAGCGTCAGACAAAAGAGCTGCAAACAACGATTTGTCTTTCTTGTTAGCTCTTGGTATCTCATATTCCAGTGTAAGTAATTCTGCTATTCATTGCATATAATTTTGTTGAAATTCATCACATCAACTTCTTTCTTTCCTGATGTGAAAGGAATTATCAAAAATGCAATTCAGAAGAATGAGGTAAGGGTTTCGAACACTATAAGCAGCAGTACTCATGAATTGTCTCGAACTACGGCTCGGAATGCTGTAATTTAAATATCGCAATGCATGACTGTAATACGACCCTAACTTCCCTTGGTGTGTACGATATACTATAGTGGCGTGATCAAATTTGTTTGCAGGTTGTCATAGAATGACATGCATAATCGATTTAATTAATTATTGTCATCAATTTTTAGTATTTGTTGCAAATTATCATTGTCACCGAATAATTATTGTTGCTTATCAGAGCATAGAAATGTTATGCAAAGTCTCCTAAATGAAGTCAATAAAATAAAATAAATAGAAAAAGGAACTTAGGATACGAAAATAGGATTAGGTCGTTACAGCAATAACGACCAAATCAAAATTCGTCTTCTGTTGTCGCAAAAAAACTTCAAATTGATGTTTATTTACTACTATTTAAAAAAAGGATGCCGAAGATTTCCCAGTTTATAAGTTACAAACAGAGTGAAAGAATAAATGTTTTAAAAACCTTGCACGTATGATTGAAGAAACAGAAAATTGCAAGAGAAATTGAGTAATACTCCTTCCTCAAAATGACTTATGTTTGATCTAATCGGCATAGTTTCAAAGCGTTGATACGGAGTTTGGTTATAAATCAATCGACAGGGTACGTATAATAATAATTATCGCAATATAAGATAGTACATAATTTTTGCAAAACATACATCAGTACAAAGTCCGAAATTCGGATGTCCATTATCCGGAATGATCTAAAATCCGGACCTCAAAGGAACGAACTTTTTTTTGTATGCTTTACGCATGCGCATTTGATTTTTCCTTCCATAATAAAACATGCGGAGATTTCACTTAAAAATTCCGATTCTTAATTTCACTTAGGCACTAATTAAAATACCTCGTTATGGGAAAACAATTATGTAAGCATAAATTTGTGAGATTAATAATTTTGTTCGTTAGGTAAGTATCTGCTTGTCATGCATTTCAAACCGAAACATTCACCCTGACGCCGACCTGGCGAGTCATTATTTATTATATTTTGCTTTCATCAACGCACGTTTATCACGACATGACAGCTTCAGTAATAACTCATGCAGTGAAGTCTAAACTTTTTTTTTATATTAGCAATTAAATAACGTGTATATGGCAACCTTTTATGCTAAAATTACGCTTGGCGATGATTATAGATTTTTAAATGCTCTAAGAAATGTTGACGAGGAAAAAGTCAACAAAAATTTCTTTTCATTTGCTAAAAATAGATTTTGCTAATGAAACTCATAGGCCAAAATACATATAGTGCTATTTTAATTAAGAATAACTGATATGTTATTCACCATAAACCCAGAACATTCGGCAGAATGTATCGGCACCAGACGCCAGAATTCAGGGAAGACGAAATTTTTGGAATTTGGGGAAGCACCCAGCGGCAAACGTAAGGGATGAGAAGTTTCTTTATGATTTAGTGAAAGCACTGGGATGCAAAGTTTAGGTGCGCTAAAAATTTAGAAATTAGGAAGGCGCCTTTTAGCAGAATTTAGGATCCGTAGAGACTGCGACAGGCGGTATTTAGCGCCGGCCCTTGATAAAGCGTTAAGTATATGTGGGAGTTTATTTATTCAGGACTCAGATTAATTTTAAGCATGCGCAAGAAATAAATATAGGTATAGAAATAACTAAACTAATACAATTCAGGCTTAATTTAGTAGGCAATAGGAGCAAGACAAAATTTAGCGAAACAACTTGGGTTTCGTCGCCAATCTTGTGATACACAGCCAATAATGTATAAATGTATGACGGAAGCTATTAAGCTAGGCTAAAAATACCTTTACTGAATTCTAAGGCATTTCAGTTAATGTAGCTGACTGCGCTGTTTCTTAATCTTCTAGTTTGATTCAGCTTATTATTTTTTGCAAACTGTTATTATTACGGCAAATTTATAAAACTAAGCTTAAACTTTCGATTATGTCGAAAAGAGTTTCCAATTCTGGAGCTCCCAAAGGATCTACAATGCGAAACAATGTTTCGATGTCCATTAAACAGAAAGTGGATGTAGCATCTGATTTCGAGAGTATCAGTGCACTTATATACCTGAGAACCTCTGTGAACGAGAGTAGAAGAGAATGTAATGTAACTGCGTAAATAGCGCATCGGTGCTGTCTTATGAGGGTTAGTTAGAAATAAATATTTGTGCCGTGACATAGTCTGTTGGGTTGCGTCATGCACTTCACTGAACCCACATCGCAAGACACAACATTTGGCGACGAGGATGGGATGAGAAGAAAATCGTTCCCCACTCGGCGCATTCGGTTACATGCGTAAGTAGTAGCAGAACCGAAACTTGGATTAGGGGATTCCACGAAAACTGCAAAAGGTAGGAAAGTTATTTGATTTTTATTTTGAAAGGATGGAGAAGTTAATTGAAGAATTAATAAAGCAGAATGAAGCCTTAATGGTCGCATTGCAAGAGAAATCGAAACATAAACAAGACAAAATTTCTGTTTCTTTTGATAAGTTCGATGTCCTTGTCCGGAGCCTGTGGCTTCACGTTGCCATCTGAAGTAGCAGTTATATGAGGTTCATAGATTATCGGTGCAGACGGAACCTCGCTCCCTACCGATCTGATCTGATCAACAGTTAGCGACGAGGATGGGATGAGAAGAAAATTAAACTTTACTAAAAGTAAATTTTTTCAAAATGAGATTACATTTTTAGGGCATAAAATTGATGCCGATGGATTTCATAAGACGGATGAAAAGATTTCGGCAATTGCTAATGCCCCTACGCCGAAAGACGTCAAAACATCAAAAGCTTTTTGGGATTAGTGAGTTTTTATGCCAAATTTTGCCCTAATTTGGCAACTTTGACATATCCCTTAAATAATTTAACAAAAAAAGATGATAAATGGAATTGGTAAAAAAACTGCCAAATCGCTTTTGAAAAAATGAAAAAGAAAATTTGTTCAGACAGAGTTTTAATGCATTACGAACCCACATTACCGTTAATGCTAGCTACTGATGCATCTCCGGTAGGTCTTGGGGCAGTGCTGTCGCATGTTTTGTCTGACGGAACAGAAAGGACTATAGCATTCGCATCGAGGACACTGACTAACACAGAGCAGAAATACGCCCAAATTGATAAGGAAGCACTGTCAATTGTTTGGGCTGTCAAAAATTTTATCTATATCTAAAGGGAAGACGATTTTTCTCTGGTGACAGATCATAAACCTTTAGTGGCTATTTTCAAATCTAAGAGAGGACTTCCTATCCTCACAGCCACCCGACGTTTACGTTATGCACTGATATCAGTTTAATATTGCGTATCGAAATATCAAGGAACACGCTAATGCTAACTGCCTGTCGCGCCCGCGTCTTAAGTCCGAAGATTTATGCATTAAGGATGATGTTGAAATATTCCAACTCTCCCAAATTGAAACTCTTTCGGTAACAGCTGGGAAGATAGCTCGGGCAACGCGAGCTGACGAAGAATTAAATAGTCTTTATATGAAATTATATCTGTAGAAAGTTTGAAACGTAGGGAAGCAGAGTACACCTTACACGATGACTGTATAATGAGTGGTCAGAGGGTAGTTGTTCCGAAAAAACTCCGAGTTAAAATTCTCGAAGAGTTACACTAAGGTCATTTAGGAATCGTTAAAATGAAGGCAATCGCCATATTTTACGTCTTTTGGAAGGGAATTGATCATGATATTGAAGACGTTTCGAGAAACTGTGTCGATTATATTATGTACAAATCAGATCCAGTAAGGGCAAGGGTCAATCACTGGGAATATCCAAGTGCGCCTTGGAAACGCATTCACGTAGATTTTGCAGGCCATATTTTTGAACGAATGTTCTTGATTATCATTGACGCACATTCTAAATGGCTCGAAGTGTATACCTTAAAGTCAACAAATTCCTTTCAGACAATTGAATGTTTGAGAGACTGTTTTGCAAGATACGGACTGCCTTTAGTAGTAGTGAGTGACTATGGTCCTCAGTTAACATCGGGGAATTTGAAACTTTTATAAGGAATACTGGAATTAAACACAAAACGTGTGCTCCATTTAAACCAGCAAGTAACGGGCGAGCAGAGCGGTACGTTTACACCGTTAAACAAGCATTACGTACAATGCAAGGTTATCCAAGAAATATTGAGCAAAAACTTGCCATATTCCTCATGAATTATAGAAAGGCACCGAACATGGCAACCTTGTCAAGTCCAGCAATGTTATTCTTAAAAAGAGAAATTAGAACTCGAATTGATTTAGTTGTTCCAAATCTTGAAGAGTGGAAGAACGCATCCGAAGGAATAATTATGATCTCTAAGCCAGAAATTTTGAGATCGGAGAAAAGGTTGCCATTCGGGATTATAGATCGGCAAATTCCCGATCGAAAATTGGCAGAGTGACAAACAAGGATGGAGCGCTGCATTATACAATTGACGTTCAAGGAACTTTACTGCGCCGGCACGTCGATCAGATCAGATCGGTAGGGAGCGAGGTTCCATCTGCACCGGTAATCTATGAGCCTCGTATGGCTACTACTTCAGATGGCAACGTGAAGCCACAGGCTCCGGACAAGGACATCGAACAAAGCTGTGCACACTTAAGCCGGAGTTGAAACATCGTCATTTCCAAGGAAAACTGAGCCAATCATTCCAGTGAATTCTGATAAAGAGTTGCAGCAACCCCAGCCAGAACTTACACGATCTTCGCGCATCCGCAAAGCTCCTCGGAGATTAAATCTGTAAATAAGTGGGGAGGGATGTAGCATCTAATTTCGAGAGTATCATTACTCTTATATGCCTGAGAACCTCTGTGAACGAGAGTAGAAGAGAATGTAATGTAACTGCGTAAATAGCGCATCGCTGCTGTCTTATGGGTTAGAAATAAATGTTTGTGTTTAAACTAGTCTGTTGGGTTGCGTCATGCACTTCACTGAACCCACACCGCAAGACACAACAGTGGAATTGCTGCAAAAAATTAATGAAGACATACCCGTCTCAAAATTATGTGAGGAGTATGGCATTGGAAAGTTAACTCTATATGACTTAAGAAAAAATAAAAAGGAGCTTGCTGAATTTTTTGTGGAAGAAACTTAAACAACTTACATTGAAAGAAATGCTTAATAAAGTAAACAAATAAATATTAAGCTTTTTTTTTTTTTTTTTTTTTTTTGTAAACTTTTGATACCCTTTAGATCATAATTGTTCTTTACCAGATTTAAATTGATTATTTCATATCCGTAAAAATCCGGAATCGCCGAAGTCCCGACGAGTCCGGAATTCGAACTTTGTACTGTATATCTAAAATATGCTACGTCAAGGGTAACATTTTTGAAAGGAATTATATCGTTTCATCACTCTATTTAAAAGTCGAAATTTTTTTCGCTATAACTTCTGTTTTTGAAATAAAGAAGGAAATATCCTAAAATGGCAGTTCAAAAAATCTATTAATAGATACTAATTCCAATAAATGGACACTCCTTATACTAGCGTCAGCAAAATTTCACATGAGATAAAAGTATCTTATATTCACTTTCGCTGTAGCAGTTAATCGTTGAATCACCTTTCAGGACGCGAGAAATGTCTTGATTCGAGTATATTTTAAAATCGTTAAGATATAAATTTCCCTCAAGATCTAGGCCAGCGATTTCTGATCTGTGCGAAATAGGAATTTTCTGTCATAGAGTTAATGGTGCGAATGTTCTGCGGCTTTTGGCTATCGTTAACAAGACTTTCTTGGCGACACAGTAATTCCTATCCGGTTTAGATAGGCATTTGCTTCAGTATGCCACAACACGTTCTTTACGGTTTATTCCTTGGTAGAAAAAGCACCAACACTCTAGTTGCTCGTAATCGTGTCAAGATTGAACGAGTTAAGTCACTTTCACTTCAGAGATAGGAACGCCGAAATAATCAAGATAATTCAAAACTATTACAAACGAAGAGTCGCTTTGACTCCTTTCTCAAATTAAGTATATCTGCAACTGTAGTATTAATATCTCTCAGCAATATAATTAGGGATCATAAAATCATCAAAATCGCATTAAACGCAAAATATTGCATTAGGCACAATGAAGAAATTTCGCACTTACAATGATTTTTACAATATGAAAATTGAATGGAATTTCCAAACTAAATGTTGATTGTTACACGATATTTCATTCTTGAATCTTTCGCGGTTGTGAAAGACTTCTAACTGTTAACCGGTTTTAATCTAATTATAGTATCATATTTATGCACAGAATCTATGTCTATTAAATACGTATTTTTATACAATAACTTATTTTAACATGTTATATGTACATGTAGGAATATAATTCTAGATAAATTTTATTAGTCTTTATAATTTGTATTTCCTTAATTATTTTTAGTAGCATACTTTCTTAAATATTTACAACTACCTGCTTGTTGCTACCTGCTGTATAATTAATCCAGTAGGGGTTATATTTTCTTAATTTGATAGTCATTAAAAATCAAATCAAATTTTCCTTATGGTTTATTTCCTTTCTCTTCAAAACTAAAAGCATCCAACATTTTGGTCACTTTAGGACACTTTACGTGGAACGTTAGGGCGTGGATTTGTAATAAATTCTTATTCAACTTCGCACTATACTTTAAATTGCCCGAATTTTATTTTATAACTCCGTTTAAAGTGCTTGTTCTGATTAATTTTGCAAATGGATTTCTTCACGCATAAAATTTCCAGAAATATTAGGTTAATATAACTTGGAAACAAATAAAAATTTTATAATTATAGAGCTTTTCTAAATTCTGAAAGCGTAATTATGTATTTTTTCATTTTATTTTCTTAGTGCTGTATAGCGCACTGAAGGTTATTTTACATTTGCATGACAATAAATATCTCTCATCTGCTTTACTTTTATCGAATACCCTAAACTAACCTAACATATTCTATTTCTTTCACCGTTACCGTTTACTTCCTGATGCAAAATAAAGGAAATATTGTAATCCGGAAAATCTAAACGTATCATATTTAAAAAACAATATCCATTTTGACTGTTTCGGAATCCATTTGGACGATTTACACTGGTGTGCAAAAATTACGGACGAGACGGTTTTTTCAATATAATTTTGTACAAAAGCTTTCCAAATCAACACATTTAATACCGTAAGATCCCCAATACGTAAGGACATGAGTAATGTAAGCAACACTTACGAAAAGAGAAATCAGAGGGATAAAAAGAAGCTTTATTGAAAAAGTAGCATGGAGCGCAATGCGACTGAAGGCCGAAACATCCCTGTGATGCGTGTCCAGCAAGAAACATCCGGTCTTTAATAGGGGATATGATCTCCCCTGACTGCTAGGCAGGTTTCACAGCGTCTGCCCATGCTGAGAATGAGGGTGTCAATGAGTTGTTGAGGCATTGCAGCCCATTCGTCTTGCAGGGCCAATCGAAGCTCCAGAATCGTTACTGGTGGTAAGGTACGAGCTGCCAAGCGTCTGCCTAGAAAATCCCATACATGCTCGATGGGATTGAGATCCGGAGATCGTGCCGGCCAATCCATACGTTCAATATCCTCACTCTCTAAGAGCTGTTCGGCAGCTACTGTGCGATGACATGGTGCATTGTCGTCCATGAAAAGGAACTGAGGACCCATAGCGCCTCTAAAAAGACGCACATATGGAAGAAGAATCTCGTTACAATAACGGGTGCCGTTGACTGAACCTGCGTCGAAGATGCGGCTTCCCCGCTCTCTCCAGATGAGTATGCGATGAGAATCGCTACTCAGACTGAATCTGCTCTCATCTGTAAAGAGTACTCGTCCCCATTCATTGTCTCTCCAATTCCGGTGTTCCCGGCACCATAGAGAACGCCTTCTTCGATGGGCAGGCGTTAGAGGTACACACCGTACACGGCGTCGTGCAAACAGACCACCACCGTGCAGTTTTCTGGCCACAGTAAAACGCGATATCGGTCGTCCAGTCGCCTGTGTCGTGTGTCTAGCGATTTCTCCCGCTGTCTGCCGCCTGTTTCTTCTGGCCTGTAAGGCAATATACAGGTCATCTGCGGGTGTGGTTCCTCCTGGACGACCACTACAAAACCCCCGGAAAGCTGTTCCTGTAGTTTGAAATTGTCTCCAAAGTCGTGAAACGATGCTGTGAGCAATTCCGAACTCTGCAGCCACACTTGTCACACTGCGGCCTTCCTCCAGCTTCCCAATGATTCGACCTCGGGTAAAAGCATCCAGATGTCGTCTAACAGATTGATTATTCGCCATTTCTCGCTGAGGCAGCAACTCGTTGTGATTTAACTGCTATACGGCGTGCAACCTCTTTGCCAGAAATACTGATCTTACACCGACAACATGCTTTATACTACTCAAACACTCCCCCTTTACGTCTACCTGCATATCTGCGCATGTGCTACCATACATCACCTTACTTAATCTCCTGATTGGTCTTTCTGTCCGCTCTGCCTCTTCGTTCAGCTGATATGCTAATTTTTCGACTTCGTCCTTAATTTTTGCACACCAGTGTATATCTGTGATATCTGTACATTAATTTTCGGACAGAATAAACTACACTTTTTATTTTCTAATTGGATATAAAATGGATTCAAAAGTTTATTTTCCATAACATCTGTATGTACGTACGTACATACATTTGCATATGTACGTACGTTTCAAAAGCGTTCAGCAGTAGAACGTCAAAATTTTATGTACGGAAATGCTGCAACTTTAAATTCCTGCACCTTATGTTTCATTTAGAAAACTGGCTTTTGGTATAGGTTTCATATAAAACTAATAACACGAGGAGGAGATATCTTTCCTGCATATTTCTCTCTTGGATTCTGCATTGAAACAGACAGCCCACCTACTAAGCAAACTAGCTTAATGTTACCTTCCTATCGTCAAATATTTAATTGTTAGCCTCTGTAAGATATGTTAAGCACACATTTGAAAACAATAGATATGTATAATGTCCTATTTGCTGAATATCACAGTTAGGCACTAATATATAGCTATATATCTATATCATTATATTTATCAGCCTATCTACGTATATAGATAAAACTAATTAAACTTGGTAATTTAAGATTTAAAAGGCCTTAATCCTTTTAATTTTCACAATTTCTTTTCGTGGGAGATAATCATAAAAATTTATATATATAACATATATTAAGTGAACGTTTTCGCAGTTTTTTTTTTTTTTTCATTTCGCAATAGCAAACTCATGCTATTGCTATATGCTCATGCTATACTATGCTATTATATTTATCAGCCTGGATATAATGAACGAACAGTTAAGTTCTGGCCAATTTTTTAAAGAATTAACTGCATTTATACGGCTAAAGCGCACCTCGAATTTTGTAAAAATCGGATTTAAGGAACTTTACGATATCTTCCACTAAATGTTTTTAAAATTTATAATTCTTTTGTTAATTTCTCCACGGATAATATGCTAAAAGTATACATTTACAGTTTTTTTTTTTTTTTTTTTTTTTTTTTTTTTTTTCAATTTCGCCTTTCTCTGTGTTCTAGACAAAGGTTACATGAGGCAATAGTAATACACAGTATTTGCAGAAACATGGCTAAGTGTTACTCAAATTACCATATGATTAATATCATAATTAGTATCATAATTAGTAAATAGAAAATTCGAGAGATTGAGTAAATAAATTCGAATCGGTTCTTTGATCCCTCTCAGGTCCTTTCAATACAGTATCTTCTGCATTTATTAGATTATGAATGCAACATTATTTTCTGGTTCTATTCAGAAAGCGCACGGCTAATTTATTCGGAATCTAAGGGTACATAAATACGAACCTGAAAATGTGGGATAGAGCAGATTTTTGTGTTTTAAATACAGTACCTATAATTTTACTAACCTTTTCGATTTACTGATATTTCAGCTGACACTATTTAGTAAGATATATTTGTTGAACTTAAATTAGTGTTTTGAGAGTAGGATTGATCTGTCATGTTCTAATATATTTTCGTTGGTATCTTTCTGTATCTGGATTATGGAATTTTAAGAATGTTATTTAATGATATATTAAGAGTTAAGGTTTCTCTACTTTTAGAAGACGCCGCGCGGACAGAAATTATATGACTTTCTTGTCCGAGAATTATGTAAAAGGGTCTTTCCACAAGATAAAGATATGACTATCTAGAAATGAACTGAGTTCAGGATAAAATTAACGAAAACAGGGGTACTAGGGGGGATTGCTTTTAACTTTACTTTAAAAATATTACAAATGCGGGAATGACCAACACTTCATTCCAATTTATTTAAATTTTCAAGACATAACGACTTAAAAACTTTTGAGAAAATGATATATTTGTATATATCTTGAGAAATGAAATGGTTTGTTTAAAATTTCATGACGGTAAGGATTGAATTACGAAAATCAAGTTGTTTACACATAATCTTAAATTATTTTCTTTCTATAACTAATAACTTTTATATTCTTCGTCAATAAAATCTCAATTAGAATTACAACTCTAAACAAACAAAAAAAAAAAAAACGTTGGTAGCCGAATTTTCGAAATTTATTACTATATAAATACAGTGAGGTCTTATAGAGTTATGCGATTTGTGCTTGCTTTCAAAATTTCCGGATAGTTTTAAGAAGCAATATTTAGAATTTACTCAAATTACTCTTGATTCGCTTCAAGACTATATATGTTTCATCCTAAACAACATTAAAGAATACGCAAAAGGTTTCTAGAAAGCTTAAGCTATAAATCATTTAGTTAAAACTAACTATAGAATTCTTCTATTCGTGAAAGATGAAAAACTGTTTGACTGCTTCGCTTTTAGCAATAGAAACAGTATAATATTTATGGGATGATGAAACGGTTTTATGTGTTCAGCACAACGTCAAACCATCGAATCTTTAAATTTTTGTTTGAGAAAATGCGTTTCAATGTATATGATCTGTTTAGTTTCTAGAAAAATCGAGTAATAGCGTCTACGTAACAATCCATTTATATGCTTTCATGCGATGAACAATGTTGTGTTTTAGACCAGTGTCAAATATCGTTAAAAACCAGACAAAATGTATAAGTGTAAATAACAAGAAATGCAGACTTAAAGGTTTGGGTGGGTAAGTAAATATGCAAATAATTCAAAAATATGTAATGAAATTTAATCTACTTAGATGATTTATTGCATATTAGATTAATTTCGAATATACAAAACTTAAGCACAAAGAACTAAAGCCAGCAGTTATTTAAATAATTTTATTGGACGCCATTTATTTTTTACAAAAATTCAAGACAAATCAATTTCAGCAAAAGGCGAAAATTTATCACAGAATTTTTAATTTTTTATTACAAAGTTCAGAACATTTTCTGAATTTTTTATGGATCTCATATTATTTCTCATATTCATTTGAAAGAAAATAACTGATGTTGTTACAATCTGTCAAATATTGTATTCTTCCTGTAAAAACTCAGACGGCAGACATCTATGACACTGGGTTTGAAAATATCCATGATGAACAAACAGCACAGCCGCCGGCCATCCGTCTTCAATGATGGCCTTATGGAAAAGGTGTGGCGAAGCATTCTGAAAAATCGTCGCTCTACGGTTGCACAACTCAGTAGCTATTTCCCGTGGATCCTTTAGATATTTATGGTCCGAGGGAAATTGATTTTTTGGATGACCCTCAGATTGTTTAAATAATCATTATCAAATGAACTAGTCATCCTCTCAATCAATATCTGACTCATTGAAATCATCTAAATATAAATGTCCTCAACAAATCCAATTAATATCATCCGCTAAAATTAAATCATTATCCAAGTCAACTATATAAACATAACGCAGCTATATAAACAAACACATCCTCATTTTATACCATCATATATATCATCATTGAAAACATAGCGAAATTGAGATAAATCATCTTCGTTCAAATCAACTAAAAAATCACTATCAGATAAATCTTCATCAGCAACAACACCACTCTCAATTGGTCTTCGTCTTCATCACCTGAACCATATAAATAATCATCTAATTTACTATCTAAATCATCAACATATACATCGTAAAATTATCACCAGATAAATGAAAATCATCATCTAAATCATTTAAATAATTCTCATCATCCAAAACATATCATCAACTTAAACCGTCGTATAATCATCGTCAAGATAGATAAAATCCTAATCATCCAATTCACTTAAATGGAAAGCAATATCAACCAAATACCTTTTTCTTCATCCTCATTTAACCATCGTCTTCATTGCCAAAACCTTCTAAATTATTATATAAATCGCTATCATATCAACTATAAAATCGTCATCAGTCAGATACATATCATCATGAAAATCATCTAAATATTCCTCACCACACAAAGCATATCATCAAGTTAAACCATCGTATATATCACGTCACCATCATTATCAAAACAATAAGATAAACCATCATCATCCATATCACTTGAATAAAAACATTATCATCTAAATCGTTATCGTCAACATCATTAAATCACGTAAAACAACAAAATCTTCATCTAAATCTGCATCATATGAATTACAATATCATCATCAGCTAAATCCGAATGTCATTAAATCATCTTAATAATCATTACCACCAAAATCACATCATCATTCTAAAAAAACATCCGTTATATCATCGTCACCATCATCATTGAAGTTGCCGTCAAAATAAAATAAATTCACCTAAATAAAAGTTCTACCACCTAAAGTTTTATTATCATCATACGCAATTAATCCATATTCTTCATCACTAAATCATATAATCACCAACACCTAAATAAAAAATTATCAACAGTTAAACTAAATCCTCATCCTTAAAACACCAGCTAAATTATATAAATCATCATCATTTAAATACTCATTGTTTTGGTGTTTTGCTTGTGTGACGTCAAAAGGAGCCAGTTTCATTCAGATACAGCCAGAAGGAAGTCGTCGGAAGTTCACTATTGTTGGTAGAGGAGTAGTAACCGACCCTGCTTAGGAGATGCCGGAGGCTTGAGTACGCTGCTGAGGCCTATGCCATCTTCGATCACGTGACACTCGGAAGTGACGTGAAGTGTTTGAATAACGTAATGTTTATAAAGTTTTGTTTTTGTGGCAACGAAAATATTTTTTTAAGTTTCATTTGTTCTGCCAACAATGAATTGTATTTTTTTTTCTTTCTGGCTACGGCAAATCTTCTTTGGTATGACACTAATAGTTTCCCTTTCATCATTAAATCTGAATTTTTTTTAATTGAGCATCTAAGTATTAATTATTTCTTCAGTTTGGATAGTCTTATTATAACTTTATTGAGCAAAATCGGAAAAGTTAATCGTTAAAGAAAATTGTTAAATGAAAGATAAAATTAAAAGTTAAAAAATTACATTTGTAAAAATTAAAAGAAAAAAGTAAATTTATATTTCAAGTTTCACCAGAATAGAAAAAAGATAAGGGATTATAAACAATTGAATACTTAACAGAAAAATAAAAATAAAAATAAAAATTGCCTTTACGGAAATAGAAAAAAGCAATATATTCAGCTTATAAAAGTCAATTTTACTTCTGTAAACTAAATAAAGTGAACATTTATAAACAACTTTTTAAAACTGCAAGAAGAAAAAATTAAAATTTTTAAAATAACATATTCTTTTGTAAAATGAAAAATGTTAAAATCCTTTTTAAAGTAAAAACAGTGAAAAGAAATTTTAAAGTTTTAAAAGTATTAAGTTTGTAAAATAAAATTATAAAGAGAAAATGATTTGTGATATCAGAAAGGGAAAGTAAAAGAACTGTCAAATAAAAATTGCATTTACACAAGTTGCAACTTTATAAGAGCTCCTTGTCCCCTTAAGCCTCCGGTGTCTCCCCATGACGGTCGGTAATTATTGTAAACTGGCTGTTAAAATTACAGTGGATTGAGCAAAGGGAGCCTCAGTTTTCATCCTGGAAAAAAAAAATACTTTTATTACTCATCATATAGAAATATCAGTTGAAATGAATTTTTAATTTTCAGTCACATGCATGAGGAGATTTGAGAAGGTGTATATAGCTTACGTAAATATCCAAATTGAAAAACACTCCAAAAAGTTGACTGAACACCCTGTCCGCAAAAGTCCAGACCTGATCTTGTTCCTTTGTGTTAAGCATTGACTTCCAATAACAAAAGTGTTTTAAGAAAAGTAAATATTTGCGCTTCGGTATTTTTTAATTTAAAGACATGTAAAGGCATTAGTTTTGTAAAAATTACGAAGTGCAGCTTTTGACATGTTCTTTCGACACTCATACTTTTATTAGGGAAAATTTTACACTCGTTATGAAAAAAGAAAAGCGCATTAAGCGTGAACATCGCGTGACAGAAGCTGACCGAGAGAGCTTATGGTAAAATCCGGCAACACATTGCGAGTTCATTCAGAAACTGAAAACCAAAGTAGTTGCATTTGTAAGTAACTAAAAGTAAAATATCATTTAAGAAAATGTCTCTTATATTAAGAGATTAATTGAAAGCATTTTGCATGCAGATTATCCACAAGAATATTCATCACTATAATGATTTTCGAATTTGCTTATGAATCTAAAGTGTTAAAATTTCAAGAGAATATACATAATGTAATTTAAACTTTGGAAACTTCTAAATTATTTCTATGAAGATTGTCTATCTCATACTAAATGTAAAAAAAAATATATAAATAAGGACACTAGAAAATCGCTAGGAAATCGCAAAAGTATATCATTGAATGACATTTGGGCAAAAAATAAACTTCAAAGTTTCGTAATTTATTTATTAACCGACCACTCAACGCAAATTTAAAATGGTATCAGATATCGTAGAATATGAAAATAAGTAGCACGGTCTGTTTTAGACGTACAGCAGCCAAATGTTTTGTGTTTTCCTTCTTATAACAAGTACAAAATTTCCCTAAACAGAAATATAGGTCTTGGAGGAACTTCTAATAAATTACATGTTGTATTTTTGCAAGATTAATCGTTTAATTTTCGAAAACACAAATATTTGCGTCATTTAAAACAGTTTGGTAATGAGAGTATACACACGGCGCCAGAAATAAAAGAACGAGCAAAGGCTTTTGTAGATAGAGGGTATACTATTTGATGAAGTACACTTTCATACTATTGGATGAAGTATATTTTCTGTAGAAAAGTACCGAAAATGCGGTGCACAATTTTGTACTGAAAATGACCTAAATGGAGAAGATGAACTTAAATTAGTAAGTTATTTATTATGATTTAACTAGAAAAACGTAGATAATTCATGATTTTATTTTCACCTTTTTTTAATTAAACTAATTACGCATGGTGTAAAAAAACAAAAATAAAACCGACGTCATCACACAAATTAAATGATTAACGGTCTTTTATCGGAAATGAAAATTTTTATCACCAAAAGACAGAAGTCTTCTTTAACCTAAGCAAAATATTTTAAAAACTCCTTGACTTCTCTTAGCCGGTAAAAAAACTAGAATCAGTTCCTAAATTTGTCCTGTAATATCTCCGTAAATTTCAATAGTAAAAATGTGCGCATTTTTCTTACATATAAAAAATTGTTATATAATTAATTCTTGTATTAAACGTTTTTTGAAACTTCTTAAAATATTCATTTGCTATTCAAAATTCGATAAGTGTAACTAGACTGAGTAACGACTAAATGAAAGTACAACTCACACCCACATTTTTCGAACATCGTGTATCTGAAAGCATGATCGCATACAAATTCAGTTGTTCTACTGTTTAATTACTAGCATCAGATCTTTAATAATCGAAAAGAAATGAAATGCATGGGGTTTGGCAACACCATAAACTTCGCATCCCGCACCTGCGCTTATTGATCATAACTTAAGAAAAGCAAATAAATATGTAAATTAAACATTCGTTCCAGATATAGCGAAAATATCGGCGGAAAATTCTGTAATAATATTTGCTGTTAAGCTATCAGAAGAACAAGAATCTTTAAACCGATTTTTTTAATTATCATATCAGGAGTCAGAATTATTAATGAAATGTTTTTTCTTTCTGTAGTCTTTTGAAGAGAACATCGAAGAAGTAAACCGCGTTTGCTTAATAAAAATCCAGATGATTTAGTTTCCAGTCCAGTCTTAGTTAGTGCGTCCAGTTTTTTAGTAGTAAATATCGTTTCCGCTAAATGAAACAAACACAATGCTGGACAGTCAGTTTTCGAAAGAAAATCTAAATTGTGATGCAGTAAGGATGTTTGGTTTTGGTGAATCTAAATTGTGATGCAGCAAGGATGTTTGGTTTTGGTGAAAGGTGACTGAAACGTAAATGAAATTACAAAGAATAATGTGCCAAGGAATAAATGTGCATTGCATAAAGAACTAACGAAACGGTTTACAGTAGAAGAACATGTTGGAAACTGCATTGTAGAAAATCCCCAGAATGGATTTGTAAGAAGAAAAGGGCATACGTGTGTTTGCCTTTAAATAAGCTAAAAGGAGAACAAATATCTGTCAGTGGGAATGCATACAATTATAATGAATAGTATAGGAATTTTAGGAAAATTAGTTTTCTATACCTTTACTTTTCAAATGATTTAAAGAAGAAAAAAGTACAGAGGAGAACAACTCGGGGTCTCGGTAATCAGAAAAATTTCGCCATCAAATATCGGTTATGAGGATGAATATAACCATAACGAATAGTACAGAAATACGATTAATTCGCGTTTGACTTATAGGCCTTATACTATTATAAAATTGCTTTATTATATAAATCAAAACGCATAGGATGAGAAAATTCTCTTAATATCTATTTAAGTAGTAACGTCAGGGGATTGTTCTTAAAAAAGTTAAAATGTTTGTTAAATAATACGCCCCTTCAAAATTAATCTATTATGGTCAGATATGATGTTCTCGAGGGCAGAACATTATGCCCATCTCCTTCAGACTATGATCTTGGAATGGTTAACAAATCTTTCGCAGTCTTAACTAATAACGAAATGTGGTAGTGCTTGATCTTATATTAAGGTGATGGGATCAGATTATGTATAGTATGTGACATAGTGTCTAATATACTATGTGTTTGGGAAAAACGTCTTCACCAGGTTATTATACGGGCGATGCCATCAAAACAAACGCGAAGAAAACCAATATTTGCATCGAATAATTTACATTTCATAATAAAAATACCATTTTCTTTTTAGATAGCAAATTTGTGAACAACATTTTGTATCGTAACATTGCACTTCATTACTGCCAACTTTCAAATATGAAAAAAGGAAGGCCCTCGGGAGCCAAAGCGCTAATTTCTGGAAGAGGTTCGAGGTGCAAAGGCGGCACCATTTTGAAAGAAATAGAAATTGATTTACATTCGGTGTATAATGTGTGATTCACTTTATTAAACTATTTATATTGTAATTCTTACGTAAAATATACTAATATTTATATTTATTCTTTTGAAACTAATATTTATTTACATATTCTAAATGTTATGTTCTTTGGTTAATTTCCAGTTGTAATCTTGTATATTTACCCTGAGAAAATCCTGAGCAGAAAATGAAATTGTAATTTGTCAAGGTGCTTTTAAACACGGTAAAAGTAAATTCATAATTATTGTGCAAAAATTTAGTATGCGAATAAATTTAGTATTGCACACAAAATTAATCAGCCTAAAAATTTCTGTTTTGAACGTTTGTTTGAAACATGATACAAAGTTCTATAAATATCTGCAGCTGTTTCAGATATTTTAGGTTCATAAACTTTAAAAAGAATGATTATTTAGAATATCACTAGGAATGGAGGAATGAAATTTGTATAAATTACGTTTCATGAGTTCCATTATAAAATATATATATAGTGCAATATTTATTTCCACAATTTAACATTAGTAGCACAACTTAATTTTATTATTAAAAAGCACTTTCATTAGTAAAGATTAAAAATTAAAAACGTTCATAGACTGACAGTTTCCAATTAAACCGCAGAATTGGCATCTATGAATAGGCGCTAAAAACACAGATCTCCAGTACGAAAGTGTTTAATTACTTCCTATGAAAATAAATGCTGATAGTATAAAGTTAGCATGACTAATTACTAGTTAATAAAATATCATTTATACTTACCGAGCAAAATATTATCAAATGCTGTTCGTATGCTATGAATTCGATCAAGTTTTCTTCAAAAATGTTGCTGATAATAAATTTGGTTAAAGTAAGACAGGGATTAGGTTATTTGTTTATTTCTCTTTTTCGGATAGTGCTTTCTGTGGTGATTACATCAATACTTCAACAGTCCATCTCCAGTTTTGACTCTTTTTCCAGTTCATCCTTTCTCTTTTCCGGATTTGCCAGTTCTTTTCCGGTTCCAGCTTATTCTTCAGTTCAGGCTTCTTTTCCAGTTCTGGCTCCTTTTTCGGTTCTTGCTTCTTTTTAAGATCACATTGAGGGTTTTCCAGTCTGAAAAATAGTCAATGTATCATTATTTTTATTACTATAAATTAAAAAGTAACGCGGCGACGATGAAAATTTGAGATGTACAATACTTGTATATTTTTAATATGTATAAAACTTCCTGCTCAGCCGTACAGTAAAAGTCTCCCTCGCAGATTTTTTGCCTGATAGAATTTCTTCTACAAAGCGCGATTTTGTTCTTTTCGTTGTTCTGACCTAATAACAACGAGAGAAGTCAAATCAGAGGACGCGAATTGTTTCCAATAGGTGACCTTCATCAGCCCCACATAAACCGCAGTAATTTGCAAAGGTTCGGTGCTTGTATTTTTCATTCCTTAATTTTTTTATAAATTGTAATAATAATAATAATAATAATAATAATAAACAGTTGGCTTAAAAGCAAAGTGAAACTGCGGCATTTGTAATTTAATTAAACAATTTATCACAACTAGGAACAAACGAAAAAAAGCATTTTTAGAAGATTTACAGGTCACATTCTTTCAGCATCAGGAAAAAAATCTCCTGTATTCAAAGGAGCTTACTCGTATATAAATTTAATAAATTTATGAAAATATTAAATATAAATTTTTGAATGAATTACTATGTCACACACATGCCAGATATTTCTACGTTCTACAAATTTTGTATAATTTACTTACGTATTTGGTATTTTAACGTTGTTCTTATAAAATTTTCCCTTTTTCTTATAAAATTTTCTTTGGCTGTTAACACTTTGGGTGACAACGAGGAATCTTACAGATTTTGCGAATGGATCTTCAGGTGGTTCTTCGGGGTTATAAATATCGAAGCTGTAAGACAAACATTTTTACTTTTATATTATAATGAAATTATTAAAATTTTGAAATAAAAATGAAATTATTAGTATTGCTATAAAAGTAATTTAAGAAAACTTCAAACTAAAATTATGAGCCAAGGAAAGAAATGTTTAATCAGTCCTTTCATGTTTAATCAGCGCAATTTCTATGTTTCTGAGGTGGTAAAATATTATTATTCCAGAGCTTTACACATCATTAATATATCTACGGTTTTCCTCATTCAAGTTGTGTTTCTCGCAGGTCAATTGCTCTGCATCTCTGACTGCACACGTTACAAATTTTCATTGGTCATTTCAATCTTCAATAACATGTTGCTGGTCTACTTCCGGCAAAGCAGCACCAGGACTCTTGCCACGATATGTTTTTCAATTGAAAATTTTATTTTCGTTGCTCACTTGCATTCTTAAAAATTTTAATTTTTTATACATAGAGAAAGAAATCAAGCAAAGCAATACGAATAAGGAAAATCATTATCTCTTTTCCCTTACATTCCGCTAAATTTGTTGAAGGAAAAAGAGCTAAGTTTCTAAAAATGTATCTCCTTACTCTTTATACATATTATGACATAAAAATAACACAAAACACAAGAAAGAAAGAACATGAGTTTATGCTTAGTACAGTAAAAATTAAAGAATAGGAACAAAATTAGACAATGATCGCCCTTCAAAGAAGGTATCCGAAATTAAGACCTGGACCCTTTTGCAGGCATCACATCTCCCGCACATGGAAGATCTACTGTTCTGGAAAATACTGAGCATGCCCAGAACTTCTCCAGCAGCTGCCACGATATATGCAACAAGTTACTCAGGACTTCTAACGGGCGTCTTGTACACCAATCTCTTGACATACCCCCAGAGGTTGTAGTGAGGTCTGGTGATCTTGCTAGCCAGTGTACTGGACTAACCCTACCAAACTCTTTTTGAGGATACCTTCCGAAGGAACATTGGAACAGTTTTTTTGATGACGATCGCTTGTTTTTTTCTTATTTGTTGGTTTCCGCTGCGCTAAGAATAATAAACATATATATTCCCCCTGTTCATGTCCTACTTTTTCTGTGCTTTCTGTCGTCACTATGGCGCCATGAATGCGTTTCCGACCATGCACGGCCGTACGTTTTTAAAATCGTTTTATGCTGTTGTATATATATATATATATAATTAAAGTAAAAGAGACAAACGAAAAAAGACCTATATATATATAATATTAGGAATCCTGATTGCCCATAATGATCTATGTTGTGTAATAAAGAACGAATTTAGCAGATGAAGAAGATGACATTTTGACATTTAATTTCAATTCACATTTGTAGCGACAATTAATTTGAAATTCTAATCTCACTTATTTCCAGAATATTAACATTTCTCATATTGTTGGAATAGGAAGAATGTAGCAGGACGGCGTGTCAGCGGGTACAGAAATAGAAGCAAACTGCATAGTTAACCAATATGGTAGTTTATTAAAAGATAGATTTGGTTCAGGAAATTTTAAATTCCCACTTATCTACGTCATCATTTTTATATAAAAATCTTGTGATGTGGATATATATATATTTTTTTTATTTAATTAATTTTATTTTTTAATTAGTTATTAGTTTAAAATTACTTTATTTTATATATCTAAATTAATTGCAATGAACAGTTACAAGCTCGAAATGTTTATTATGTTATATTCTGAATACTCGATCTAAATAATAACATGAATCTGTAAATTTAGAAATATAGTCTAGTAGAAACAGATGAACTGAGAAATTTATTTTAGATTTTTTCCGAATAAAATATTGAATAGATTTAAGTGTTTTACTTAATTTATTTAACATATGCATATATCATATTTACGGATGTATACATATTATTCATAAAGGTAAAGTAATTTTCTGTCTTTGTTACTTTATTTATTCAACAGTTTGGCTCTTACTTCTAATTCACAATTTTTGAAAACTGGGCGTTTAAACACTTTTATTTGTGTATTAACATTGTGTTTAGATACTTCATTAGTTAATGAAATAAAGTTTCTTCATAATAAGAGGTTTTACAAGAAATAATTTTAAATTCTTCTCAACGTGATTTTCCATATTAGGGTTTTGTAATCTACATTTTTAATGAAGGAATGAAGAAAAATTACACAGTATAAATTTCAAAACGTATTAGTTTTCAGACAAGCGTTTTTGTCAAAACATTATTAAATCTTTAATCAAAGAGGATCTGAAATATTATCTTTTGTTTTATTATTTTTTGATAAATGACTTACGTGTCCGACACATCTTCAAATCTTAAACATCGGGGATCCATTTCTGCTAGTAATTTTTCTGTGTACCATATTTCTCCATCTCCTCCTGGTTTTTCAAATACACGTCGATAATAAAACATTTCACGGCGAATCTTTTTCTCTTCGCTGAAATATTTTTATTTTACTAAATATATGCATTCATATATACGTAAGATATAACAAAATACGATGGCTGCTTTAAGAAAAGATTGGCGACCTCAAAACTAGCTATTCTAAATTTTATGTTCTCTCCCTTAATTCATCTGTTCTCCCAAATTCTAGATCTTTCCATGTTACATAACGCCTCTTGAAAAAGTTAACTAACACTAAAAATTAACCAGTCAAAGTTTAGAGTACTTTCTGCACATACTCATTATAAATACCGCTCACAGGTTAACTACATCATTCTTCCTTTCGCTAACTTCTGCTCTGCCAATTTCTCCAGCCTTTCTAAGATTTTACGGGCAATATTGACGCAATTGCAAATGCGTTTCAATTCATAGCGATTTTTCGAAGTAGCTTCGCACATTAATGGATGTTGTCCTCTACTGGCTGTCTAAGATGATGTTCGGCAGTCTCTCTGCGATCGAACACATAGCGGTCCGGATCTCCTGCAATACCGCATGAGCTACGGCCATTTTCGCTTCGTCTGAAGCGATGCAGGTACGTCATGAAGAAGCCATGCTCTGTTCGAAACTTAGTGAAGTGAGACGAGTCACATTTTAAAAGCCCGCTGACGTCTGGGAAAAATCTGTAAACTCTTCAGCCAGTAGTCTGTCTCCCACGCATGTTGCCAACGCTTCAATAAATCTACCTCAAGCTCAGCTTTTATGATCGAGCACGGGAGAGGCACATCAAGTCTGCGAACGTGGGGGTCAGTTGCTGCACTTTTGACTGTTGCATTTGCAATTTCAGTATCCAGTATTACGGTGTCGGAAGGTACCTACTGGTGTTCAGGGTTATAGCATTTTGGGTTCAAGAGTTTAAGTGTGGCCTTGACGAGTGAAATTTTACTGCATGTACCTTGGATTGCCTGTAGGCTAAAGGCCGAGGTAAGTCCTATCCCATAAAATGTTTCTCTCTTTGAGTCGGAGCACACGCACTATTGCACTTTCGCGCTGAGCTAAGAGATGCAGAGGCGGCAGTCCTCAAACCACGTTTAGAGCATTAGTAGTCCAGGTTTTATATACTCGGGAAATCCTTAGAAGGAATGCTCTTTGGTGTCTTTGTGCTCAGCGTAGCAGAATCACCATTTTAGAAGTGATCGTTATGCCTCTCATCGAGGCTCCATACGGTGCAATACGCTCAGCAGATGATGGGACAAGGCAGATACAACAAGATTACCTCACGGTTACTTCCCGAAAGTATGCAAACCCCCAAATCATCGAAAGGTCCCATTTTACTTTAAGCGATTCTTAAGAAGAAACGCAAGATGCGAGCGCAGAACACCTGCACATCTAGAAGATCCTAAGATTTATATATAGCAATGCCCATTACTTTCAATTATAAGACAAATTTCCCGGGATTTGGAAAAAAAATGCCAGAAAAAATTTTATTCTACAATACCAAATTTTATTCTACAATACCAAGTGCACTTCAACAATTTATGAAATATATTACTGAAAAGGAACGCAATGGGATTATAAGTAAATAATCATATTACATGAGTGAATATGCAAGTATTTAAGAGCAATTAAATTTTTAACATATCCTGTCCACATATGCAAAGATCCAGTCAAAACAGAAAATTATATCTTCTAATTTCAGTCTGTATATGTTGCATAAGTTTTCCTTCCTTACTCTAATCAAATTTTCAGTCAAGCGTGGTTACTCAATATTTGTGCTCTCAACCTGATGGCTGCGTATGCTGAGCCGATGGGTAATCAATCGTTTCGGCAATTTCCGCACAGGATTTCAAATTATTTCCCTCTAGAGTTCTTAACTGAACGAGACGGGCTTTCAAAATATAGTGTTACGTTATTTTCTTCCTTCATGTTCGTACGGGGTTCGTAGATTTGGAGTGAATTACGGCGATACTTGATAAAATATCGAAACACACTTTATTTAGCCAATATTATTCAGGACAGCTCCAAAATCACGTTTACAATTGTCGAAGAACTACTATAGACACGCTGCAACAATCAGCGACACAGCCTTCAGGCAATCAGGCTATAACGATGAAAACAGCTTAACTGTAAAGCACCAGAGTACACCTCCCAACTCTGCTCGGTCGTTCTCGGAACGCCACTTACTTTCGAGATTCTCTACGCTACAACTCACGATGCATTCGACGATACCCTAGAGTACAGCTCCTGACTCCTCGGTTCAGTCGCTCCTGGAGCTCAACACACTCTCTCGATGACGCACTAACTGCGACTCACTGAGAGACTCTTTCGGTGCACTGGACGACCAATTTGGCACTAGGCACTCACTGATTAACTATAAACTCGATGGACTCCGCACTAATTACGTACCAGCAGGGTTTATAAAGCTTTTAGTTCGTGTTCGAGAACATTCTAGGCTGAACCGGTAAAAATTCCTTCAAGAAGGTTCTCCAACCGTCTATGGCAAATTGCCAATTTTGTCGCCAAATGTCGCCAAGAGAGCGATTTCGTGCCAGATGTCAAATGTGGCAATCCTGCCTTCCCTTCCCTTTGTCTGGCAACCCTAAAACTGTTTTGCGGAGAGCTATCTTAACGCGCCTGGACATTTCGTAATACTGCCCCACCTCAAGAACTGCACATCCCAGGCTACACAACCCTAAGGCAGAAGCCAAATTCGATACAAACAAAACGTAGTAAAACTATAGTGACGTGATCGAAGTTTATTTGCAAATAATCGTTGTTATCATTATTTACGCATAAGGATTATTTTTTCTTTTAATGTCAGTATTTTAAAGGAATAGCTGCTTTTGGCAACTTTTATGTTTCACGTTAAGGTACGTGACACGATATGTTGCCGCTACGTTAATTTTTTTATTGATATTTGGAAAATTTGTTATATTACATTAAATTTAAATCATGACCTCATTTGTATTACCTAAAGTGTTAAAGATCTTCGTTTCCTGGCTTGGAACTAAAAATTATTTTGTATCGGTGGTTGCTTGGAGAGAATGAACTGATTTTCTTCAAGCTGAAATGTTTCTATGCATTTCCTCTTCAGGCGTATTTTAAATTAACAGTACCTTAAGTTAACTTACCTTAAATTAACAGTTCGTTTTATATTCCTTTTTTTACTAAAATTTAATTATTTTATTTACAAAAATTTAGTTTTAGTCTACAGTTTCTTTCTCTTGACAGTTTAAACTTCTGTAGGTATTTAACGTATTTTATTTGAATTATTATTTTGCTACAGTTCTATTATTTTTTATTTTTTCAATTTACTAAAATACCGAAACGCAAAAAGGTATTACGGGAGATGAAGACGTGAAGCATTACAGAAAAATGAAGAAAATCGACTACCCCCATAGCACAAAACATCCTAAGGATGTCCTATTTAAGTCGCAATATCCCGGGATATACTTAGGATGTCCTAAGGATGTTGATTCTCAGATGTCCTGAGGAGATCGTAATTTAACATCCTGAGGATGTCTTATTTAAGTCGCTATGTCCCGGGATATGACAGGATGTCCTGAAGATGTTGATTCTCAGATGTCCTGAGGAGTTCACCAATTTCACATCCTGAGGACATTCATTTTGCATTGTCCGGAGGACTTTCGTTGTCAAACATTTTGAGGATATTTGTTCTCAAATTTACCAGTTTTAATTTTTTGACATTGCACATCTGAAACTTGCACATTATTTTATTTTTCATATGTATTTTACTAAGTTGTTTCTAAATGCTGTACATTAAAAATATTGATATGATTGATGATTTATTCTTGTTATTTTTTTATTAATTTTAAATGCTATTTTTTCTGAGGTTTTTAAAAATTTATTTAGTCATGGAAAAGATTTTTTTCAATGGATTAGCATTTTCTAGAATATTTGCAAAAGTCTAAATAACATATATTTTTTTTATAAAAAATGTATAAATTACATGTATAATTACTTACAGATTACAAACCCTACTACAAATATAGGTAAAATTAGATATAGATATATTTAATTACGGCAACGAATTTTTTTTTAAATTTGGATATAGAGACATTAGGTATTTTTTTGGAAGCAGGAAACATGAAAAATTAGCAACTGCCTTCGCCGGGAATCGAAGGACGGACCTCTGGAATACCGGCTCAGTGTGCAGAACCACTACACCACGAAGACACGCTAGGTGTGGTGGTGGTGTATTTAATTATGGCAAAGCACACTAGGGCTATCTGCCTAAGGGGAGGGATGTCTTCGTGGAGGACTTTCTAAGGAAAACTGGCTCGTATACACGTTACACGTGGGGAAAACCACGAAAACACCCATGCAGCCAACCCGTTCGCGGGATTCGAACCTCGGATCGCACTACCAGGGTTCAGCGATTTTACCGCTCGGCCGCTGGTGGGCCGAAGACACGCTAGGAAAGCGGGAGAAATACCTTATATTACTTCTCTTTTTAAAGGCCGACTTTTTTTTAAGGGGATCCAATCACTAAATCCTGGGTGTGGATATACCTCATTCAACACCTTTTTAGTTCGGGCGCCACTGTAGAGACATTAGGATTTTTTTGGGAAGCCGTAGAGTTGAAAAATTAGCAACCGCCTTCGCCGTGAATCGAACCAAGGACCTCTGAAATACCGGCCCAGCGTGCAGAACTATTACACCACGAAGGCACGCTAGGAAAGAGGGAGAAATACCTCATGAGGAATTTTTTTTTCCTCTGATTACAGGACAGAAAATATTTTTCAATCGCGCGATCTGCTATTGATATTGAATTACAGTCGTGCGATAATTTCGCAGTAAAGATACATCTCTGATGACTATCCAAGATTCTAGAAACTTTGGTCTTATATAGAGATGGTCGTCTTATAGAAATAATGCTTAATATCAATATTTATGTATAATCTCAGAACTATTGGTCACTTTCAGAAGTGGTCGTTTGAGAGCCGATATTCTATATATTTATTTACTGATACTCTCAGATTCCAAAATTTGTTTATATTCTCAGAAATATTGGATGGAAGGTGGTCGTCCCATACATGCAAAATTTTACATTTCATTAAGAATGAATTCGGCATTATTTAACTATTTCCCTATCAATTAATTAATTAGATAAAGAAAAAATTAGGAAATAGTACTGTTTATTACGGAATAATGTAGGAAGTTCTACAGAACTATATTCTTTCGCGTCATTGCACATTGTATCCGGCAAACTACTAGTTCCTCGTATTCTTCCGCAAATCCGTAAGCATCTGTCTGATTTGAAACGAAATCCAAAATGGCTGCGCCATGAGGTTAACTTGTATGGATATTTTTTGTTGCATGAAAGGTAAGTTCAGTTGCAATACTTGTATGTTTACTTTTTTTTCTTTTCGAATGTATGTTATTTATGTCATTTTGACAGTTAAATGTTTCACAGCTTTATGAATTGTTACCATTCTGTCGTGAATTACGCGTATCTCAATGGCTGGCTGTCTTTTCAAATATCTAATTTGCCCTGCTATCCAAATGTTTATGACTGAATTTTTTTTAGTCTAGTTTATGCATTCAGTTTCAAAATAATATGTGTGATCAGATTGCTTATTATTTTATTGCAGCAATAAATTTATGTTAAATAGTTTGAACAATTGTATAAAAATAAGAGTTTGCATTGTTTTGTCCAAAATATGTATGGTTGAAACATTATCTTAATCTAGTGTGTAATTCAAGTTTTTTTGGGGGTACTGTTCTGTTATTGGGACCAGAATCGGAAATGTATGAACCTGTGTTCGTAAGTATGAGCATAGATGTGTATATGTAGACACACAAACATACAAATACACAAGCATACATAAATACAATTCTGAACCCGGTCCTGATAACAGAACAGTATCTTTTTTTAATCTTTTTTGAATATTTTATAGAAGGATTAAGCATTTTTCAAACTGCATATCATTTTAAGATTCAACTTGCAGGAAGACAAAATATGGTCATTCAATCAAATGCTTATGATTGCTTTTAACATTTTCTCATAAATATTGTTTGCATTTTTATTGTATTTTAGATACTTTAGTTATGTAAAGTGAACATGAGAATATTAGGAAAGCTCAAGAATATGAATAGCTACCATAATACAGATATTTTTTCATCGAGCCCATTGTTTTAGAAACCAATGCACCATTATTATATGCTGGCTTATTTTATAGTTATATGCAGTTTAACTTTATGTTCATGTTACTGTAGTATTGTCATTATAATAAAAGTATTGATAATTTTTGTTGAATCTTGCAAGTTGCCTAACATTCAGAATTATTACTACCGAATTTTAACGATAGGTTTTTTCGAGTTGACATAATCTGTCTGATAAATAAAATAAACTGGTGTTTAAATTATATGCATTTCTCTTAATGTTTCATTGAAAGTGAGATGGAAATATAAATTCTATCCAGAAAAGTGAATTCTTTTTGCCTGAAGTAACAAACTGTACTAAATGATTAATGTTTATATCATTTTAGAAATGTCAATATTAAAGTTTCTCCCCCTTCTCTTCTTTGATTTTGAAATAATTTATAATAAAATAATATATGCATAAGTGTAATTAATGTAAAGTGTCATTCAATAATATAATTTATTTTTAATGATATTTTTATATTATCTGGGTTTTCTTTTGGTGTTAGAAGGAGGAAAAGACTGTAATGTTTTAATTAAGGAAATAATTAAAACATTACAGTCTTTTAAATAACACAGTTACAGTAATGTTTATTGAAGCAATCAGTACTGTGTGATTGCCAGTGATTGAATAATGTTAAAATGCATTGTTCATAAGGAAATCTTTGTGTTATAGATTTTATTTTGACACAAGCTGAAATTTGAATTATTGGAAGCACTTTGAAAACCCGAATTATTTCCTGAATCATTAATCAGGCCAATATATAACATACAAATTTTCATACAAAATTATTTCTTTGAGCATATTATAAAGAGCTCATTTAATTTTATTATTTGTACAAATTTTAGACAAAAGTAGCATGTAACAGTTAAAGATTTATTGAAGCCTACTTGTTACTTGTAGTAACAAAGAAGTGTGAAAGATATTGCCACATTAGTGAACATGACTATCATTGATGCTTAGTTTAGTAATTTAATAATATATTGAGAAATGCTGGGAACTTTCAGAAGTAGACATTTTGAAAATGATGGGCTTGATAAGAAATTTACATGGTTTTATTATTTATTCTTTAGTTAAGAATGGATTTTAGATGTTCATGTGAAAGAATTCTGTTTAATTATATGTGAAAGAATTGGTAAAGTTTGGCATTTAAAAAAATGAATTAATAATATGCAATTATCTTTTTATTATACATATATTACTATATATTTCTAATGCGCTATGTAAATGTCAGTGCTAAACAATTGAGATACTATTGTCAGGGCAATCTTTTCTTATACATGAAAAATTCTGATACGCTCTTATCATCTGCCCTCACAGCTTCAACTTATGCTAAAACAGCAAGAGTATGCACATGATAATAGCAAACTATTAATATGCATACCACACACATGTATTTATATGCTTTATATTTAATCTTTATTTCTGAATAGTATTCCATTGGATGAAAAATATGTGAATATTGACCCAATGTGTATATTTGTGTGTGTGTGTGCATCCTAAAATTTCTTGTTTCTTATAAAGTGCTTATTTGAATTACTACTTGTGAACAGAGCAGTAGATATGAACCATAAACTAACCATTTTGCCAATTTTCACAGCTTATATGCATTTCTCAATAGATAGTCAGAAAGCACCAAAATTTGTAATAATGTTAAGTTTAAATGATGTTCTATACTTTTGTGTTAATTTTTCTATTCTATTAATTCTATTACTGTGTTATCAAACTTTCTGCAGGAATTTCAACTGGTTAAGATGTTATTACCATGTGGAGAAGAATTTGGTTTTCAAGCTAGAAAAAATTGCAGCTGAAGGATTTTGTAGAAGGTCAGTCAAACTGGTTTTAGTTAATTATAATTTAATTTTGGGTGAAGAATTCTCAAATTTATTTATCATAAGTGTCTAAAGGTCTTCTAAATTAAATTCTGCTTGTTTTTGAAATTTTTCATGACATTCATTCTTTGATTATTATTATTTTTTTTTAATTTACTAACTTATATCCAGGTACATAATGTTGCATTTAATACCATATCTTAAATATTGTAAAATGTTATAATAATACATTTCACTTAAAAATGTGGTTGTGACAGTAAATTTTCTGTTACATTTAATCATATCTATAAACATTGGTATACATCATTTTTCAATAATCTGTATATTATTTTGTGCATTTCTTTTACATCCAAGATCTGGCATATGACTTGGGCCCACCAGCGACCGAGCGGTAAAGTCGCTGAACACTGGTAGTTCGGTCCGAGGTTCGAATCCCGCGAACAGGCTGGCTGCATGGGCGTTTTCGTGGTTTTCCCCATGTGTAATGTGTATACGAGCCAGTTTCCCTTAGAAAGTCCTCCACGAAGGCATCCCTCCTCTTAGGCAGATAGCCCTCGAGGCTTTGCCATACTCACACACACACACAATGGCATATGACTTGCTTTTCAAACTGATAACATGGTGTAATAATGTAATCTAATGGTTAAAGTTTACTATGGAACGGGCCAAATTTAATAAATTATTCTTTGATAGAAATTTATTCATGTGTTCAGTGTGTCTCATCTCTTTAAATTGCTAAAGTAAATTTTATGTAGTTGCATTTAGGAATTTTGACTGTATCAGAAAAACTTTGTTTCAGTTATTATAACATGCAAGGGAAAAAATTCATTCATAGCTCCGTTTTTAAAATTAGTTAATTAAAGTCCTTAATAAAGAGGGATGTTTTGTTGTTTTTAATGTCGATAGAGTTTAATTCAAAAATATGCCACATTAGGGTTACTTTTTAACCTAATTTAAAATTTTCATTACTTTAACATGTCCAATAATTGTTATTTTAACTCCGATATTGTAATAATATCAAAATTCCTTACTTTTTGATAGGTAATCCAAATGTAAAACAAGAAAAGAAAAAATTAAAATCTAGAAGTATATTTATTTCATACCTCTAACAAATAAAAACAACACAAGCACTTTTTACTGTCTATCTGCATAGTGTGGCATGTCCCGTAAGACTGAGATTTGTATGGTCAAATCCATGTTTCAGTTAAAGGAAAATGCATGCACAGTCTTCTGATTTTCCCTTCGATTAAGGATTCTGTATATACTAGCATAAGAAATATATTAGTTAATGCAGTGTTATACATCAATATTTATAGACAATTATTGTGGCTATGTTTATTATAATTTTGTTCACTGTAATGGCTGGAGTGCCTAAACCATCATGCTGTGTAAACAAAACTCAAATCTTCATCTCTGCATACTGCTCCACTAGTGTTTAAACCACTGAAATGGTGATTATGGTAGAACATCTTTGGTAAAAATTTACTCTACTGTAACCCTTGGTGAATCGTTTCTTTTTTTTATATCAAGATTGTCACCTGAGAGGATTGGCACCAATTTCAAGGTGGCCGCTACACAAAACGAAAATAAGAAGTCAAAGACATACACAAACTCTGTGTCCATGTATACATCAACCTATTAAAACAGAGAACTGCACAAACTGGGCATTGTGCACTGCCTTAACTTTGTCCATGTACACATTGATCTATTTTCACTCTAAGAAAATCAGAAAGTTAAAAATATCATAGTTACCAGAAAAAATTTGCCACTGTCTTAACACACAGACAACCAAAAATACACAAACAGAGAGGAATAAGTTACCAAAAATACATATTTCCTAACATAAAAACATAAAACAACAAATCTTCTAACAAAAATTAACACACAGAGACAAAAAAATAAATGAAACGTCATTTTTTTAACATATCTTTTTTTTCACATTCATATGTTTAGGCTTCCCACCACCATCCTCCAGGTAAGCAATTCAATTCAATTTTTCGTCTGTTAGTCACCTCAGACATACTCAAACGATGGTACCCACACCAAAATAATAAATAGCATGTTCAAAATACAAGACCATACCACTTCCGTGCAACCAAACACAGCAATTGAAAAGAATGGTAAGAACCAAAAACCTGGGACCGTACAAAAGGTTTACTATTAAAAAAAGTAGCCCAAAACTAAATTTATCACAGCACGTTGGCAATATTTGCAGAAATAACTCCTTTTTATTGACAAAAAAAAAAGTTTTTTTTTTCCCAAAGGCTACTTTCGCCAACATTATCAACATTAGGGTTACCGAAAAACTTATTTGACGCAATGGGCTTCCACATTTCACAAACAACCAATACCACTTTGCGATTTTTTTTCAGACAGAAACCAAGGTGTACCATACAGTAAAGATTAACCACATCTTCATTTACTACTGTTACAAGTACTTCTTTGGTAAATTTCTGCGGTTAAATTCAAAAGTTTAAAATTGCATTAACATGATCAGATTCAGAGTCATAGCTAGGGTTTTCAGCGCTCAGGGACAACTGAAGATTTTGCGCCCCCTACTGCTTGCCAAGGATGGAAAACATTTAATTCTAAAATGTTCTAACATCAGTTTGGCGCCCCTTGGATTCTGCACTCGGGGACAGATGCCCCCCTCTAGCTACGCCCCTAATCAGATTTTATTTTCTGCACGTAGCTAACAATTACTTATGTGTTGTCAGATAAATGTTACCAGATGCAGTTAATTATTTTTTACTTGCCAATCTCATGAGACAAGTTTTTTTTGCTCCTGCAAGACTTTACTTTGTGTTGCAAAATAAATTCATTCTCACTCTTTTTGGACTTGCCTACACATTAAATTTAAAATAGTTTTATGAATAGGTAAGATGTGATTATCATAATTTTGTTTCTCTCTTTATCTTGGCAACTTTATATGTTGATTCAGTATCCAGGTTACCTACCAGTGGCTGATTGATAAAACTGCTCATATGTTCGTTCAGTTGGTGGTTTGAGTTTATTTTCTGACATAAAAAATTTTAGAAGGCATCCCCCATGTTTATTTTACTATCGAAAAATCAAATAATTGCTACTCTGTTTATAGGTACTAAATGTTAAAATATTTTAAATGCTTTCTTTAATTTGCATTCTAATAGTCATTTGTTTAAATTTAATTATGAATTATATTCACATATAGTAATTGTGAGTGTTTTTTTATTTTAGGTGCTGTGAAAGGCAATGACAGAGATCCAGTTTATCAAAAGTTCTTATATACATAAGAATACATGAATATAAGATTGTTTTTCATGAATTCAAATGAAATGTGATAAATTGGATTAATAAAAACCATTTTGAATTTTGAAAAGTGTTTTTCCTCTGTTAATCATAATATAGTGCCATAAATTTCTGAATGTGTTTATTTTTCATCCAAATAAATAGCTTTACAAAAATTTGTCATATTAATAGATATTGCATAATTTAGCATTATTATAAATATTTATTATAGCAGATTTAGCTGAACTACGTTTTTAGTCTCTTTGCAGATGAAGTCACAAAGGTAAGTGGTTAGACATTTTTCTGTATTCTCCATTAAGTAATTTTATCTGGTAAATTACCATTACGGTGAAAGAATAAGCTTTGCTTGAAGATACAAAAATTTGCAGACATTTCAAAAAATTGGTATACGTAAAAAAGTTCTTAAATTGCCACATATGCGAAACTGAAAATGTTATATATGAAATAGTTCAGAAATATAAATATTTTCACTATTTTTTAACTATAATTCACTGCATTTGTTATATATAATCACAGTTTAAGGTAGCAGTGCTTTTCTCACTGTGATTTCTCGTGTATTTCGATTCATAAATACACGTACATAAATCCACGTATTTTGATTTCTCTTTTGAGACTGAATAAAAAATGAACTAAACATTCTCGTTGACATTGAGAGTTGAATAAAAGCTCACCTCAAAATAAAATGAATTAATAAATTTATGGAAAATTTTACATTGCATATATTGAGCAGAAAGAAACTGAATATACTTAATGGAATTAATAATTGGTAGAGTTGATAGCAGAATAAAATGCCTTAATTGCATGGTAAACAGTAGATCTTTTGAAGTTTTTCTATGTTGCGTAAAATGCAGATTTAAATTTTTTATATTGATTGTCATATAAATGGCAATTACTGTTTTATTTTGCTCTGAAATGAATGGTTAGTAATAAAATTCTGGATGAGACAACCTTTAACATGCGCTAGAATTTACAAAGTTTAATTTGGTGCTGATTTCAACGGGTAAATTTCATTTTACTGAATTTTGCTTAAAATAATACCAATGAACCGTTGCAAATTATTTTCAGAACTTTTTTTTTTAATCTAAAAGGGCTATTAGTTTTGAAATGTGACTTCATATCGTCAGTCGTAAACTTTCACTTTTCATTCAAGTCTTGCCATTTGGCAAAATTTAACATATTTACCTTTAAAATCTAATATATTATTGATTAACAAGCCAAGCTATTTAAAAGCATTACACACAGTTCTTAACAATGCTTTTTTTTTTATTTTTAATCTGATTGATTTAAAATGCATTTAATTCGTGATATATCTAATTGAAAACATTTTAATATTTCTACATAATTACATGATATATTTCTTCATTTTTCAAATATATAGAAGATATATAACTTTCTGGTGTCAGTATCTTATAAAATGTTTTGCTATTTCCACTGCCCCGTCTGTATTGATAATCTATGCATTCATAAACTTTTAGCCTCTTTGAGTGACTGCTAAAATCTGAGGCCAGATTTTTTTTTTTTTTTTTTAATTTTGTGAGCAGAAGAGAATTTTAGAAGAGCTTCTTGAGTTACCTTTTGAATGATATAAAGAATTGTTAACATAATGTCAAATTTTTACAACTAAATATTAAATATATAAAAAAGCCTGCAGCATTCTCATGTTACGAAAACATATTTATTTATTCTGAGGCTAGGAATTGATTTAGTTTTAAAAATACAATTTATTCCTTTTAACAATTTCCCAACAGTGTCATCAAAACACTATAAATTCCTTACGTGTTTTAAAGAAAGATGATTCATTTATGTAAAGATTATTAAATTGGTAATTTTATTATTCAATTTTTAATACAAATTAACTGAAATTAGAAACTGATTTTGTAAAATAATTTAATTATGAATAATTCAAGTTGGGGGCTATTGGATGTTTAAAAATGATCAAAAGATTTTTAATATCTTAAAAATAAAAGCAAAATTTTCAGTTTTAATATTTTGTATTAATAATTCATTTTAATTTCCTTGCTCGGTTTTAATATATTCACAAATTCAGATTTAAAAACAAAATAAGTTGTATAAATATTTTCAACATTTCTGATTTTTCCATAGTAACCATAGGAGAACGATTTGAGACTATCTGTGTAAAAAAAAAGTAGGTTTTAGATCATCACATCTTCACATACTTTCACTGGAATTTTCCTCTGTATATACTGGGATGTGACACTAAGCAGTTGAGAGTATGTATTTAAGAGGTTAAAGGGATATTGTAACTAGTGTTTCAAATCCTGATAACATCCCATACGCTGTCGGTGGGACGTAGATAGGATGTCCTAAGGATATACTGGGATGTGACATTAAGCGCTCAGGAGGATGAGTTTAGGGGGAAATTGGGGTATTACGGGATGTCCTGAGGATGTAGTAAGTAGGACTTTAAATCCTAATAACATCCCATATGTTGTCGATGGGACATAGATAGGATGTTTTTAGGATATAATGGGATGTGCTTAGGAGGTTTGTGGGATGTCCTGAGGATGTGCACATATCCCGCGAGCAATGTGCTATGTGGGTAGAAGATCCTACGGACAAGAAAAATTATATGCTCCAAAAACGAATGAGGATACGGCTAGAACCTCAGCAGGCAAGCAAAATGACCAGAAATGTTACGCATTCAAGAAACTGAAGGACAAACCAACAGGAGACAAGCAGAAGTTCAAGAAACTATGCGTCCTCAAGAAACTGAAGTAGAAGCGAAAAACAGGCTTATTTGACAATTGGAACAACAGAACATGCGTGATGAAGATAAGGAGAGGTTGCAAGTAGACGAAGGACATAAAACATTCATCATCGTCGTCAAATTCGAGTATAAATGCCAGAACAGGATACCACTTCATAAACAACTCAAGACGCTGCGCATCACAGAAAAGTTCGGTCCGAAGAAGCAATGGTTATGCGAGAAACCAAACTTTGCATAAATATAGCACAACATACACGTAGCACTCTTCACAATGCAGAAAGATGTGGACTCGAAGTTTAAGTTGAACAACACAGTAGTTGTTGACGGTGAGTGAACCCACAGTAAGTTGCATAGAACTCATAAACATACATAGATAGAACTCACAAATTTTACTTTGAACGCAGCCCAGTAGTAAAATTGTGGGTGGCCAGAAGGAAGAATGTATTCAACAGGCTGTACAGCATGCGATATCAGTATTGGTCTACGTTACGATAAATGTCGATAACACAAGCAGGTAATATACTTCCAGAGTTTTGACATAAGAACATATATATCAGTGTTTCAAACCTACAAATTTTGCATCAAATTGGAAAACAAATATCTAAAAATTTGCCTTTTCATGCATAAGAGTTCAGCATTCGAAAAATTATATTTTCGTAAACGCTTTAGCAGAAAATAATAAAACTTATTGCCTTGCGAAGGAGAACGAAATCAGAACTAACCCGAGGCTACCCGTCAATGGTTGTTTTAAACAGGCCGAATAAAACATAAATTTCCTCATGAGATACTATCAAAAATACAAAATTAATTGAATATCCAATAACACTACAATTAAGAAACCGAGGCATAAAGTGCACTGCAAATCAGATGCAAACAACAAAATGTAAACAAAATATGTATGTATTGCAATACAAAAGCAAAAGAGTCAGAAATGAAATAATGATGATATTTTTAATGAAAAATTTAATATAAATGTTTAATTCATAATATTAGTAAATATATAGTGTTTATATTATTTATAGAAACGTGCAGAACTTTCATAATATTCATTACTTACGAACGCTTTTTCATGCATCGAAGCATACCACAAGCCATTTTCAGTTGAGTGCTGGTGCACGTCAAAATAATCAAGATATTTCTAGATTATTACGAAAAATGAATCGCTTTGACTCGTTTCTCGAAACAAGTATATCTACAAATTCAGTATTAATCTCTCACAGCAATATAATTAAGGATCATAAAATCTCCAAACACGCTTTAAACGCAAAAAAATCGCATTAAGACAAAATGAAGAATTTTCACTCTTACAATGACTTTTACAACAATACAAAATAGAATAGAATTTCTAAACTAAATGTTTATTCTTACACCATATTTCATTCTTAGGAAATCTTTCACGGTTGTTGAGTAATTCTAACTGTTAACTGGTTTAAATACAATTATAACTTTATATGTATGCACAGAGATATATGTACAGGGTGTCCATTATTAAACTTGAAATTTGCGAGCAGTCTGTAGCAAAAACTAGGTGGGGGAATTTCATGAAAATTGGGTAATGGCAGAACGAAATGATGGGAATTTTATGAAGAGACAAAAAGAATAGCTTTCGAAATTCACATTTAGATAGCGTTGTGTATTGTAAACTGTTGTCGTATGCAAATTTCGTAACCATAGAAATCCTGTGCGTGCACAGCAGCCCTATAAAGATGCTAGAGGACTGTATACAACAACCCTTTAATGACCGCACTCATACTCATTTGCTAGTCAAGGAAAATGACATTGACTCTCCAGGAACGGGCTTTACTGGTCAAATTGTTTTACCAAAACGGAGACTCTGCAACCGAAACTTTGCAGAAATTTCGGTCTTTGAAGCGGTTACGAAAAGATTTACTCACTAGTCAAGGTTTAACAAACATAATTAGAAAATTTGAAGCAACGGAAATATTGGGGATTCAGCCAGCAAGGGGAAGAAAGTATGTTGCAGTACAGGTAGTGGAAGATGTAGTTAAGCAAGTGGAGGAAGACAGATTACAAACCATCGCCAGCACTACTGTTCCGCGTAATACAGCATCTGTTGACCAACCTGATTCCACGGTTCATAAGATTCTTCAAAATGTCTTATGCTACCTATGTTTAGTTATAAAATGTTTAATATTTATAAAATCTTATAGTGAACACCATGAAATATGTGGTAGTCCAGCAAGTTGCACAGACCATTACCCAATCAGAACTGTCCCAGCCCAGGAGCTATTATATCAAGTGACAGCTCGTGTAGATAATTTACTCAATGAAATAAGTGCTTTGAAGCCGAACAGGTGTGGTAAGAAACCAACCTTAAAATGCTAGAACAGCAGTGGGGAAGAAAACTTACGAAGGAACTCCAGAAAGCGCGAGGGCAAGTAAGATAAGGTTGCTAATCAACAAGGAAGCACGAAACAAAACCGAGAGTCCCATTTAAAAGCCTTTTTATTTCTGTTATGGATGGTAACATTAATGGACCTTTCATCATGAGGCACACAAATTAACTTCCTTTAGTATAGCAATCGATACAGGAATCACGTTACAATCACCCGAAAAGATCTAGCTCAACGTTTGAAAGGTTAACTCATCTGAACGCTTCCCTGTGTTGAATGTGTCCGGTGATAAAAGCGACATCGACGTAAAGATAAACGAGAATGTCCCGTTTATAATTTCCGCCAACCATCACATGGCTTATGCGCAAACAGTACCGACCCTTGCATTCTCGGATTAGACTTTCTAAGGAAATACAATTTTTAATTCTTTTAATTTCAAAAAACGAACTGCATTCATTCTCTGATGATGTAATCCTGTTAGGAATTAAAAAGAAGTTACGCCATCTGGAAAACCTCCCAAAAGCGTCGAGTCGAGATCATACCACTGAATCGAACATAATTTCCTCTTCCTGAATCATAGCTGAAAGCAGAAATTTCCGGTAAGGCATAATGAAATAGCTAAGAACTTTAAGTGCACGAAAGGAGTACTAGTGGCCTGCCTGTGCGTTCGTTGACTTATCAAGACCCGTCATTCCGGTGACAGTTTGCAACGTAAGTGCTGAAGCTAATGCCATTAGGAAATGCGAAGTGGTTACAGCACGTACTCCAGTGAACTGCCTTAAACGAACCAATAGTCCTTCTGTCTCTGTGTTTCGCAAACCTTAAATTCGGAATTTTTGCTGAACACATAATTAGGAGTTGGATACAGCAGTCTTGCAGAGAGTGTTCTTGAAGAATTTCAAGAGGTTTTCTGCTTTTTATCCTCTAATATAGCCCGAATAAGTTCGGGAGAGTGTAGAATCGATACAAGTGATCATCTAACAGTCACGCAACATCCAAGACGTCTATTGATTGCTACACCACAAGAAATAACAGACCTTACAAAGGACATGCAGCAAAGCACCGTTATGGAGGTTTCAGTGAGTCCTTGCGTAACTCCGAGTGACTAGTCGGAAAGAAGACAACTTTATCTCGATTGATTATCGCCTGTTGAACGACCTCACGAAGAAAGACAGCTACAATAATCCCAGAATTGACTATATTGTCCATATTCATTTTGGAAGCAAGTGGTTGAGAATATTTGAATAATGGAGCTGATACAGACTGTTACAGAGACATCCTGATAACTGAGAGAAGACGGCATTTAGTATCGGACAACAACTTTGGCAGTTTAAGCTGATGTCGTTTGCATTTAGTAATGCGGCGGCGACATTCGAATGCCTAATGAAATCGTCCTGAGAGTTATTTGATATGAAGCCTGTTGAGAAGTGTAGGGAACTAGACATTTTCCTACAGACGATGTGAGGGGGGGGAAATATGTAAGATCGAAGAAAGCATAAAATCCGAACTTTTCAGATCGGTTTAGGGGTTCTGAGAGATGTCCAAGCGAGTTTCTATCGTTAGATGTTAGATGTGCTTTGAAATGTTTTGTGCTTAACATTTAAAGTAGTTTGAAGAAGTAATAAATAATTGTTCTATAGAGGAGACCTATACGAGTAGATTTCGCGAATGTTCCAGATGTGTAAAGAGCTTCTCCAGGAATATAAATTCTGTTAAAATATCCCTGGTATTTAGAGCATTCTATGCACAACGAACCCGTTCGCACTCAACAATATCTTAAATTAATTTCATTTTGTCTCGACATTTAAAATGTATTCAAAACTAGAAACTTGAAAAACCTAGTGATCTAAAGTAACAAAATTTTGCGGATTTAGATAAACAGATCTCTCTGTTTCTATCTGTAACGCGGCTGATAACAAAGTGACACGCCACGTTTTAATTCTGCAATTCTTTCTATTTTGCTTAACAGGTCTGCCACAAAAGCATTTCTATCTCTAGGTAGATATATAAGTCTTGCGAGAACTTTCCTACAATGAAATCAAACCAAAATATTGTTGATAGCAATTAGGTATATTGAAATAAATATATTATACTAGAAGCGAAACAAATTTACAGGAGATGAAAAATGAAAAGTGAACGTCATCAGCTGCAAAAATAAAAAAATATTAAAGTTGCGTATCAGAGCAGAGAAATTTTATGCAAAATCTATGAAATGAAATAAATAAAATATATAAATACAGTAAGGAACGTAGGATATGAAAATAGGATTAGGTCGTTACAGCAATAACGACCAAATCAAAATTCGTCTTCCGTTCTTACAAGAGACTTGAACCTGATGTCTTTTTATTACTCTTTAATAAAAGGATGCCGAGAATTTCTCAGTTTATAAGTTACAATCAAAGTGAAAAAAATTACTGGTTAAGAAACCTTGCACCTATGATTGATGAAACAGAAAATTGTACGAAGAAATTGAGTAATACTCCTTCCTCGAAATCATTTATGTTTGAATTAGGCGACACTGTTTTCAAACAGATGATAAAAAGTTTGGTTTTAAATGAATTGACAGGTTACGTATAATAATAATTATCGCTATTTAAGATAGTACGATCTTTTAAAAAAAATACTACAACTATATCTAAAATATGTTACGTCAAGGATAACATTTTTGAAAAGAATTATATCGTTTCATCACTCTATTTTAAGTCGAAATTTTTTTTTGCTCTACTTCTGTTTTTGAAAAAAATAAGGAAATATCATGTAATGTGCTGACTATAACAATTTAAAAAATCTATTAACAGATATTAATTCCAATACATCGAATCTCCTTAAACTAGCATCAACGAAATTTCCTATGGATATTTTATATCTACTTTCGTTGTAGCAGTTATTTCTTGTAACAACTTCCAAACAGAGATAGAAACAGAGGACGGGAGAAACGTCATGTACCGAGTAAATTTTAAAATAGTTAAGATGTAAATTTCCCTCAAGATCCAGGTCAGCGATGCCTGATCTGCGCAGAAATTTTCTATCATAGAGTTAATGGTGCAAATCTTCTGAGGCTTTTGGTCTGAGACACCTTCCTGATGACACAGTAATTCCTATCTGGTTTAGATGGACATTTGCTTCAGTATAACACGACACGTTCTTGACGGTTTATACCCTTGGTAGAAGAAAGCATCAACACTATAATTGCTCGTATCCGTGTCAAGATTGAACGGGTTACGCCATTTTCAGTTCAATGCTGGTGATGCCAAACTAATCAAGATAATTCAAAATTATTACAAACGAAGAGTCGCTTAGACTGGTTTCTCAAAATAAGTAATCTGCAACTGTCGTATTACTATCTCTCAGCAATAAATTCGGGATCAATAAATCTCCAAAAGCGCATTAAACGCAAAAAATCGCATTAACGCACAATGAAGAAATTTCGCGCTTAGGAGGACATTTACAATATAAAAATTCAATGGAATTTCTAAACTAAATGTTGGTTGTTAAACCACCGCTTTCCTTCACTGCACTCTACTTTAAGCAATTAAGCAAGTAGAAGGGGAAAACCGCGTGGGGCAGTAAGCAAAGGGGCGTCCTCGCGACCTGTCCTGGGTAATTCAGTTTGAATTAGCAGACACCTTTGCACAAATCATTTTCATCGCGATTTATAATATCTAGAACAGCGATCATTTCGCATGACGGCCGGGATTTCTAGTCCATATATATGCACAGACATCAATGTAATATCTAATCACGTATTTATATAATATGTTATATGTATATGTAGGCATATAATTCAAAATAAATTTTATTAGTCTATATAGTGTGTCTTTATTTTCTTAATTATTTGTAGTAGCATGCCTTCTTAAATGTTTAAAACTACCTGCTTGTTAATAAATATATAAATAATTCAGTATGGTTTATATTTTCGTAATTTGATAGTCATTATAAATGAAATAAAATTTTTTTACTGTTTCATTTCCTTCTCTTCAAAAATTACAAACATCCGGCATTTTGATCAATTTAGGTCCCTTGATATGGAACGTTATTGCATTGTTTTGTAATAAATTCTTACTCAGTTACGCACTATACATTTAATTACGCAAATTTTATTTTTGAACTGAGGTTAAAGTGACAGTTCTGATTAACTTTGCATTTTTTCATTAATTTCTTTATGCATAAATTCTCCAGAAGTATGATGTTAATGTGATTTCAAAACAGATAATAAACATGATAATAATTATAGGTCTTTCGCACGTTCTGAAAGCATAATTCTGTATATTTTATTTTAATTTATTTTAATTTTCTTAGTACAGTGTAGCGCACTGAAGATTATTTTACATTTACATGATAGTCGGTACATATAAAGCAAGTGATAATAGTGTTACGGAATTTGTATAATGTGACAGAGACATTCTGAAGAGAGTTTTTCTGTACCGGAAAATAAGGTTACAGGCGTACGTCTATTCAACATTGAGGTAAATGTCCATCTTGCTCAATTGCGATAGAACTTATTACCGAGGCTTACGTGTTAATTTTCGACGGTTTGTATATATCATGCAAATATAGGTATGAAGCCATACAGTAGACATCTTTGAATTATTGGAAGGCATTCTAGACGGCGACCCCTCACGAGAAGTCGATGCTGTTTTAATGTAATCAATTAAAAGTGTCGCTATTTTTATATCATGGGAGGCAAACTCCTTACAGCAATAGCAGTTATATAACTCTCATTTCGAATCATTTATCGTTCTATTTGATTTGAAACATTGTAGCATCTGTAATTTCTCAGGATCCGGGCCATGTCGGCTGGCTTAAATATTTATTAATATATTCTAACTCCAACCTGAAAAAGGAGCACTTCTCCAAATTAGACGCTATGTTTAATCTCTGTAAAGTTCATTCTCCATCTCTTAAAATTCTGCTTCAGTTTCATAAATTATTTTTACTCCATTGATGGGACAGCTATTATTTCTTAATTTACCTTTTTTAACATTATTTAACCAATTTCACATACATCTTGGAAAAAAAAAACATAAATTTCCTAATGAGATACTATCAAAAACAGACAAAATACAAAATTAATAGAATTTCTAATAACACTACAAGTGAAAGGACCGAGGCATAAAGTGCGTGATAAATCTGATGCAATCTTAAAAAGGTAAACAAAAACATTTATGTACTGCAATAGAAATGCAATAGAGTTAGAAATGAAACTGGACCTAACATTTGTTCTCTGTAGTGTATATCTGCTTTTGTGTCTTCTTCAAATACACGCCAATAATAAAACATTTAACGGATAGCCTTTGCAAAGATTTCTTTGCGCTGAAACGGATTTTCTTTTGTGCTGAAAGTTTTTTTTTATTTTATTTTTTCGTTGACTTAGTAAATCATTATTCATACGTTTTATCTCAAAAGTGATAAGTTTTGTGCTTTCCTAATGCAAAAAAATAGAAAAAAATGTCTACATATATCACATATATGTAATCAATTTTCACACTAAAATATTATTCTTCACATGTGTACTTACGTAAAATTTCGCATTAACAGAAATTTGCTATAAAATTGCAGCGAGGTGTTATCCACGATATTGGATGATAATCTAAATATTTCCCTTTAAATGGATAGCTGCAATAGCTGGAAAACAAGCGTCAGACAAAAGCGGAGCTGCAAACAGCGGTTTGTTGTGCTTGTCAGTTTATGGTATACCATCATTCAGTGTAAGTAATTCTGCTATTCAATGCATGCAGTTTTGTTGAAATTCGTCATATAAATTGCTTTATTTTCTGATGTGAAAGGAATTATTCCAAATAATGGTTTCGATCACTATTTTCAACAGTTACTTGTAAATGATTTGGAACAGGGGATCATAATAACGTCATTTAAAACATTTAATACCCGACAAACCCCCAGGAGTATAGCGATATACAAGCGTGACGTGATCGAAGATTCTTTAAAAAATAATCGTTGTCAACGAATGACATGCATATTCGATTTAAGTAATCATTGTGATCAATTTTTAATATTCGTTGCAAATAATTATTGTCATCGAATAAGCATTGTAAAGAATCATTCTCGTAGAACAATCGTTAAAATGAATCATTGTTATTATATGAGTTGCCATAGTCCCTGATGTATAAGGAACTGTACCCAAATTCTATTCAGAAGAATCGAATATGTATTGCAATTTATCCTATGATCATTATTTACGGCAAGGATTCTTAAATGTTTTCGGCCTACGCCTCCTAATGTAAACTTGCGTAACAGTGAGAAAAAGAACATTTAAAAATACAATAAAAGCTTGAACCTTAGGGGAAAAATCTGAATTTAGCTTCCTCTTACTTAAAAAATTGTTTTTAAAAGGCTTAAAAAATTGAATATTGTAAACAGGAATCTGCACTATAAACATCTCTGGGGGCATTTGCGTCTTTGTTTGTTTCTTTGTAATATCATCTATTCCGGAACGGGGGTGGGGACTTAAAGTTTCGAAAGAGGTACTCCCGAGTTCCAAAAATTCGTGATAAGCCATTTCGACCATTGTCATCTTTCTACGACAATCATTCGAGATATTACATAGAATCACTGAAAACGCTAATTTTAGCATTCATTTTTCCGAGTGGGCGAAGTCTCGCGCGCTGGGGATGTATAGAATAATCACACATACTCCCTGGTATATGATTTGATGTCATATGTATATTAACCTATTTGTTTTTCGTTTGCTTAGGTTGTATTGGCAACAGTCGTTGTAGTTTTGTTTTGGTGTGATATGTAGAAATGTGCTGTTCCATATGCGTGATTAATTCCATCATTTAATAAAGCCTCAACTTAATTATCATCGGCCTCTGATGCACCTTTTTAAATCTTTACAGCAGAGCGTGGTTCTGATATTGAACACGCTAGAGGCGAAGCATTAATATATGTTTTGTGGAACTTATTTGCTTGGAACGGAATCGCGCGTTAAGTGAAATTTGAAAGAGCAGCACGTGAGGAGAACACAAAGTATTGTATTGAGCCGTTTAACGGTAAAAACTTTTCTCTGTTTAAGCGCCGTGTTGGAGCTGTCTTTGCAGCCAAAGAACTTGATAAATATTTAGACTTTGAAGCGGATGAAACGAAAGTTGCTGAAATCAAAGATGCAAAAACGGCTTACGCATTGCTGCTAACCCTTCTAGATGATGTCATATTGCCGACCGTGTCGAGTGAATCTTCTGCATGTGAGATTAGGAGCTGTTTAAAGAATAAATACCATAAGGTGAGTGCAGTTAGTCAAATATTAGTACGAAAGAAATTATCGACACTGAAGAAACGCCGAGATTGCAGTATGCAGTCACATATTAAAGAACTGTTGGCGATCGTAAATGAACTGCAACTCTCGGGTGCTGAAGTCAAAGATATGGATGTGATTATTTATTTGTTGATGTCGCTACCTGCTGAGTACGACATTATTAAATCGACGATTGAGAACCAGCCAAATGAAATGCTTACGCTGTACTTTGTTATGCAAAGGATCTTGAATTCTGAAGAATTGCAAGGTGAGAGAATTTCTTACGATTCTCCTGTTTCCGGCTCAAGTAATAACGTAGCTTTTAGCGCTGATAAGCGTGATATTATCTGCCACAAATGTAAAACTAAAGGTCATATTGTCTAGCGTTGGAAGAAAAAATTAGTTTGTTTTGGATGTGGACGCCCAGTACATTAGAAGAAGGATTGCAGATTTAAGTGTGTGTGTGTGTGTATTGAGAATACGGCAAAGCACATTAGGGCTATCTGCCTAAGGGGAGGGATGCCTTTCGTGGAGGACTTTCTAAGGGAAACTGGCTCGTATACACGTTACACATGGGGAAAACCACGAAAACGCCCATGCAGCCAGCCCGTTCGCGGGATTCGAACCTCGGACCGAACTACCAGTGTTCAGCGATTTTACCGCTCGGCCGCTGGTGGGCTGCAGATTTAAGCATAAATCAGATTACAGAGAATCGGCTACAGTAACATTCATGGTTGGCGAGCCTGTTGGAAATTTCATTCTGGATTCTGAAGCGTCTACACACATCTGTAATAAAGGTGAGTGGTTTGAAGAAATTAAACATTTTTCTGGAACTGTTGCAGGTGCTTCGAAAAATTATGTTTTAAAGGTAGAAGTTATCGGTACAGTACCTGGAACATTAAATGGAAGAGAAATATTGCTTAAAGATGTGTTATGTGTGCTTGAATTGAACGGTTAATTAATATCTGTGAAGAAAATGCAAAAAGCAGGTTACAGGGTTATTTTTAAGAATCATGTAGCTGTTATTGAAAAGAGGAATAAAAAATTTGAGTTTCCTAAACTCAGTGAGAAAGGACAGTATGCGAGTCAATTTGAACCTGTTAAAGCTTCAACATATATTTCAGATCATAGTGCAGAATTATGGCACAGGCGAATGTGGCACTCATCTGATAAAGTATTAAAAGAAATGGGTTTGCCAGTATCTGAGCCACCATCAAGCTTTTGTGAAGAGTGCATACTAGCAAAACTCCTATGAACAAAAGCCCTAGAAACAGAGAGCATGTGCCGATGAGAATGGTACACACTGACATATGTGGTCCCATTGATGCACCCACTAGGCAAGGTGAAAAGTATTTTGCTACAATCATAGACAATTTTTCTAGATTTACTGAAGGGCAAGTACGTGTCTAGTGAAGTAGCTCGTTATTGCAAGAAAAATGGTGTTATGATAGATCCTGCTCCTTCATATTCACCTCCTTTGAATGGTGTGGCTGAGAGAGCCAACAGATATATTTTAGAGATGGCCCGAGCTCTAATACGTGAAGCAAAGCTTCCTAACTCCTTTTGGGGTTATGCTGTACAAACAGATGTATATCTGAAGAATAGAATTCCAAATCAGACTGTTGAAAATCTACCTGATGAGCTCAAATATGGGAAGCCGCCTGATTTGAATATTATTAAGGTGTTTCGATCTGATGCATACATGAGAGTTCCTGATAACTTAATCCAAAATCAAAAAAGATGATTTTTATTGGATACTCTACCATGGGTTATCGTTTACTGGACCCAGTCACAAATCATGTTGTGGTTTCACGAAATGTGTTGTTGTTCAATGTTGTTCAATTGTTTAATGAAGAGAAAAAGAAATGTATCTCAGCTCAAGATGATTTTTCCACAGAAAGTAAAGATCTTGCTAAAAATGAAGTAATATATGATTCAAGTGATGTAGAATCCAGAAATCTTGAATAAAGTCGTGAAGAAATTATTAGGCAAAAAAGAAATACAAAATTACCTGTAAAGTTGAATGATTACTTTGTGTATGAAGCTAATGTGGCAACTCTTGATACAGTAACATATGAGGACATAACAACATTGCCAAAAGAAGAGCAAGTTCTATGGAGGAAAGCCATGGATGAGGAAATAGCTTTCTTCTTAAAATGAAGTGTGGAAGTTAGTCAACTTGCCAAAGAATGAAAAGCGAATATTCTGCAAATGGGTGTTGCGCATCAAACGAAACAATGTTTACAAAGCTAGACTGGCTGCTCGTGGCTTTGAACAGAAGCCAGGCATTGATTACTTTAAGACCTATTCTCCTGTAAATAGTACATCATCACTTCGACTTGTTCTGGCTATCATTATTCAAAAGAATCTTGAAATCTATGCATTAGATGTAAAGACTGCATTTCTGAATGGTCTCCAAGAAACAATCTACATGGAACAACCAATGGGCTACAATGACAACAGTGGTCGTGTTTGAAAACTTCTTAAGAGTTATTATTGACTTAAGCAAGCACCGAGGCAGTGGTTCAAGAGATTTACTGATTTTATAATTCAGTTAAACTTTTAACAACTAAACTTTGGAGCATGTATTTTTGTGAGAAGAACTATACAGAGTTAAATATTTATTGTGCTGTATGCGGATGACTTGCTAATTGCTGGTTCTAATGCTTCAGAGGTAAGAATTGTGATAGAATTACTTAAAAATGAATTTGAGATGTCCCAGGCTGAAGTTGCAAATGAATTTCTAGGAATAAGTTCTGAATATTCACAGAACAAACTTACTTTAGGCCAAAAGGCTTATGTTGGAAAATTGAGCCATCTGATACTTCCCTAGTGCCGAAGTCAACTTTTGCGAATGGTGAAAGATTTCATGGGCCTTATCGTGAACTTGTAGGTGCATTGCTGTACCTATCTATAACAACTCGTCCTGATATTGTCTGAGTCAAATACAAGAGCAACCCACTAACAGTGCTTGGGCTGGTCTGAAGCAAATTCTTCGTTATTTAAAAGGGACATCTGAGCTCAAATTATTATTTTTTAAATCTAATAGTGCTGATATTACGTTAAATGTTTATGTTGATACTGATTGGGGGTCAGACACATATGATAGAAAATCTATTTCTGGATATATTATTTTCTTCAATTATTGTCCTGTGACTTTGTTAAAAAGCAAACATCTATTGCTCTGTCCTCTACTGAGGCAGAATTTTGGTTTAGCAAAAGCTATCCAGGACCTAACTGTATTTTATAATGTATCTAAAGAACTTTTAGGAGTCGACAATATTAAAGTTTCAGTTTATGAGGATAATCAGTCTGTAATTAAAGCAATATTAAATAAAACTCATTGTGCTAGACTAAAACATTTGGATATGAAATTTAAGTATATTATGACTATTGTAAAATTGTATGATATAAATCTTGTATATGCTTCTAGTGAAAATCAGTTCGCTGATTTGTTTACAAAATGCCTGCTAAACCAAGATTACGTTATTTAAGATATAAATGTAAAATCATATGTGATTAAGGGAGGGTGTTGCGAATAATCACACTTACTCCCTAATGTATGATTTGGTTTTCTTTGTAAATTAACCATAACTGTTTTTTTTTTCTCTTAGGTTGTATTGGCAACAGTCGTGGTAGTTTTGTTTTGGTGTGATATATAGAAATGTGCTGTTCCATGTGTGTGATTAATTCCATCATTTAATAAAGCCTCTACTTAATTATCATCGGCCTCTGATTCACCTTTTTAAATCTTTACAGGAGATAAAAATGCTTTATTTGTGCCGCCTCTTCTCGCTTTCAAATCGTAGAGTTTGTTCGGAAGAAATTAGTACGTTTTAAAAAACACTATTGCCAAACATGAGACCTATTATTATATAATGATCATATTGTGAAGATGAACAAAACACGCGTTTCCATGTGACGTCATTGTATGCAGAAAATGTTTCGTTAATGTCAATATTTTAAATAAATAGCTGTTGTTGGCAACTTTTATGTTTCACGTTACGATAAGTGACACGTTATGTTATCGCTACTAATTCTTTGATTGTTATTTTGAAAATTTGTTATATTACATTAAATTTAAATCATGACTTTATACGTATTACCTAAAGTCTCAAATGTCTTTGTGTCCTCGCTTGGCAATCAAAAATTATTTATTAATCAATGGTTACTTGAAAAGAATGAACTGATTCTCTTCATACTGAAGTATTTCTATGCATTTCCTCTTCAGGTGTACACGGAACTTAAAACTTTTGCTTTGGTAGCAAGTAGCCACTTTGTGTACAATGACTTAACAATTCATTTTATATTCAATTCTTCAGTGCATTTTAATAATTTCTTCTAGAAAAATTTCATTTCATTTATTGTATAATTCCTGAGTACAGTTTAAACTTCTGTAGGCATTTAACGTATTTTTGTTGAATTGTTACTTTACTAAAATTTTTTTCAATTTACTAAAATGCCGAAACGCAAGACGACATTACGGAAGATGGATTAGGAAGCCAAAGAAGAGAAGCACAAATGTTATATGGAGCTACAGAAAAATGTGGAAAAACCACTAAAAGACCCAGCAGGCATGTACAAGTAAACTTACATGCTTCAAAATCGAATGAATGTATGACTGGAGACTCAGCAGGCAAGCAGAATGACCAGAAATCTTACTCATTCAGGAAACTGAAGAAGAAACCGATTGGTGGCTCGGAAGACAAGCAGCAATTCAAGAAACTGTAGCAGAAGCGAAAAGAAGGCTCATTAGACAAGTGGAACGTCAACAGAATATGTTTGATGAAGAGAAGAGGAAATTGCAAGTAGAAGAAAGGACACAACACTCTGAGCAGCATCGTTAAATTCGAGTGTAAATGCCAGAACAAATTGCCACCGCATAAACAACTTAAGACGCTGCACATTACAGAGACGTTCGGTCTGAAGAAGCAATGGCTATGCGAGAAACAAGCTTCGCTTAAGTACAGCACGACATACACGTAAGCTAGAAGATGGAATGTATTCAACTGATTGCACAGCATACGACATCAGTATTGGTTCTACGCTACGATAAATTTCGGTAACACAAGAAGGTACTTCCAGAGTTTTGACATAAGAACATACCCATCAGTGTTTTAAAAATACACATTTTTCAACAAATTGGAAAACAAATATCGGAAAATTTGCCGTTTCATGCATAAGAGTTCAGCATTCGCAAAGTTATATTTTCGTAAACGTTTTAGCAAAAAATAATAAATATTACTGCTTTGCGAAGGAGGTAATTTTGGTATGAATTCAGAGGAAACTGAAAGTTAATTTAACAAAACAGTAAAAACGAAATCAGAATTACACCGAGACTACCCGTCAATGGTTGTTTTAAACAGGCCTTTAATATATATATAACATTTCAAAACCTTAGAGGGAACCTACTACTATCACAATATCTTTATAACTTCAGTTTTTAAGAATTAAAAAATACATTTATCTATCTGGATAATGCTAATACTATTTGACGAATAACAACGTTTATTTAACACTTGATATAACCAACTTCACGCTGATCTTGAACTTCCTAATGAGATACTACCAAAAATAGAGAATTAATTGAAATTCTAATAACACTACAAGTAAAAGACCGAGGCATAAAGTATGTGACAAATCTGATGCAAACTACAAAATGTAAACAAAAAATTTATTTACTGCAATAAGAAATGCGATAGAGTGAGAAATGAAACTATTTTGTGATTTTTAATGAAAAATTTACGATAAGGTATTGATTTATGATATTAGTACGTGTATAATGTTTATATTATTTATTTAAATATGATGAAACTTTCATAACATTCATTACTTACAAATGCTTTTTCATCCATCGCAGCATAGCACAAGCCATTTTCTTTTCTGTGCTGGTGCACGTCAAATTAATCAATATAATTCAAAATTATTAAGAAAATGAATCACTTTGATTCGTTTTTCAAAATATATATATATCTCCAACAGCAGTATTAATATATCACAGCAATATAATTCGTGATCATAAAATCTCCAAACACGCATTAAACGCAAAAAATCGCATTAAGGCAGAATGAAAAATTTTCACCCTTACAATGACTTTTACAAGAATACAAAATTGAATTTTTAAACTGATTATTGTTACACGATATTTCATTCTTAGGGAATCTTTCATGGTTCTTGAGGTATTTTCACTGTTAACTGCTTTAAATACAATTATAATTTCATATATATATACACACACAGACATATATGTATATCTAAATACGTATTCCTAATAAATTACTCCGATATATTATATGTAGGCGCATAATTCTAAATAAATTACAGTAGTTTACATAATTTATATTTTCTTAATTATATATGCCAGCAGTCTGTTTTAATTATTTATAAGTATCTGCTTGCTAATGATTATATAATTAAGTAAATATTGTTTACATTTTGTAGTCTGACAATCATTAAAAAATAGGTACATTTTATCTTATGCTTTCATTTGTTTGCTCCTCAAAAATTAGTAGCATTCAACACATTCGTCAGTTTAGGGAGCTTGCTATGTACAGGAAAACTATGTAAGACCATAGAGAACATCAGCTCTGAGTTTTTCAGTTCAGAGTAGACTTCGGATATTTGAGAGACTTTATTTGAGAGTGTGATCTTCGCTCCTTAGATGCGCTTTCCATCCTATTTTCTTTAACGTCTTTACCACTTTGAAGTGGTAACTATTGACTGTGCTCCATTATAATTGGAAGATCTTGCACAGGTATTTCGGGAAAGTTCCAGTATTTTAAAATGTTAGGAAACATTTTGGGAAAATATTCTAACAAAAAACCGTCGGTTCTGTGTGCGTTCTCTTCACTACCAAATTTTACGCATGGAACAATATTAGATATTAGATGTAGGTCTAAATGCCAATGTTAATAGCCTCCGTTACCGAGGTTATGAATGCGGGACGAGAAAAGATGGAAAGAGATGGCAAATCATTTCAAGAAAAGATGGAATCTGCCAAAACGAAATTGAAGCAAATCAAGAAGAAATGGAAAGTGGATAATAGAAAAAGCTATCGAGGATATGGAAGGCAGAATTGATATGGTTGTTGGAGAAATTGCAGAAATATTAGTATTTTCTGCTGTCAAGAAACAAATCAAAGAAAGAGTTTTTGCTGTCAAACACCCATGAGAATTTCTGCAGATGTCGTCAAGGGAGTTAAGAGCTTACAAGTATTCATAATTAAAGCTGAACTCAATTCTGATGACTTAAACGTGGTACCTATCTGTCTTCCTGTCCCTCTCTCAAGTTATCCACATATGATAGAAAGAACTACTGTCAATACTGAGTTCTCTATAATCTCAAACGCAAACGGGTAGGATTCCGACGATAAGCCAAGAAATCTGGTCGCCCCTCTGACATTGGACGTGGTGGATATCATTCAAACTCTACCCGAAAATCTGAAGTTTGATGCTCTATTAGGCGCGTTGGAGCTATGGGAATAACGGTTTAAAAGACTGCACCACGCTGCAGTTAAAATCCTGCCAACAGAAGTCCAAGGAAACACTCCATAAGCTCGCTCCTGATATCAAAGTGCTCTCTCATCTCGCCTTTTGGGCTACCCAACAGAAACATTGGAAGTACAATACCTGCAGTATTCCATCGGTGGGACATGAGAACCTGAGGTACACAAAGACCTGTGAATGAGGGTTCTCAAGTATTTAAGAAACGTTATAGAGTACGCCATGAAATAAGAGGCAGCCCATCAAGCAACTTTTAAAACCCATCACCCAATCAGAATCGCTACGATCCAGGAGCCAGTGGTTCAAGTGACTGCTCGTCTAGACAATTTAATCAGGCAAATCAATACCTTCATGTAGAACAGGTATGAGTACAAACCGACTTTAAAATACTAGAACTCCAGTGGTGAAGAACACCTACGAAGGAATTTCAGAACACATGAGGAAACAGAAATTAATACCTCTTCCCAACAAGGAGGCAAGAAACGAAATTGTGGATATCTCCCAGAGGGAATTTTCAAACATATTGAGAAGCCCCATTTAATAGCGTTTCGTTTTTCTGTTATGAGTGGCGACAATAATGGACTTTTGATTTTGAGCCATATAAATGAAGATTCCGCAGTATAACAATCGATACAGGAGTCACATTACAATCATCAGAAAAGATCTGGCTCAGCGATTGAAAGATAAACTCATCTGGACGTTGCCCTGCGTGGATCTCCGGACTGTATCAGGTGATAAAATCGATATCGATGAAATTTTCAAATATAATGTCACGTTTGGATTTTCCGCCAACCATACATGCTATATGTGGCAGACAGCGAACTAATAGATTATAATAATGTAAGTTAAGTAAACTATAAGGATAGCCTTATAAAATTTCAAATTTTGCTTCTTCGTATCTGGATATATAAACAAAAGACGTTTCAAAACTTTACAGAGAGACTGAAATGTGGATGCGAAAAGAACGCATTGTGATGATAGAGGGTGTTGTTGAGCTTGGCACATGAAAGTGATCCGCTGGCTTAAATAGTAAATTCATTTCCCACATAAATATCGCGCGATGAGTTGCTACACGAATAAGGAGCTCATCGACATGCATTTTATCTACGGGTTTGCGATGAAAACAGAGCAGCTGTCAAAAGATGAACCAGGGCTGCTATACTACAAAGTTTTTCCTTGCATGACATCACTAACTACTAGTTTTCAAAAAGAACGCTGTAACCTACTCTCTTCGTTTCTTCCACTTCTGTAAGTAAATGACGTCAATGTTGGGAAGAGCGTAACCCTGTTGGTCTACTGACCCTAAACAAAGATATATTCCCGAGCAGGTAGCAGTGGAATCAGCAAATGTTCCAGCGTATTCACCTGGAAATGTACGGGACTATATTGCTTCGGTCTTACCGGCCTGATATGAGCAGGGAAAAGTATTTCAGATCTTCTGCAGTGGAAGAAGCTATAGTTTATATATTTGAAGACAATAATCCTGTTACGAACACGAGCGCTGTTAGACATGTATTCGGAGTGAGACGCCAACCGTTTGAATGACTCTAAATTAAAAATAAATGCATCCATAACATTTACAGAGAAGGCAGGTGTTGAAACCAGACGCTTATCCTTTGTTTGTTAGCTTTGTCTGCAGATATCTAGCAAATCCTGACTACACTCTGTATGTCTTATTCAATAATGGGGCTGTACATTTGCATGTTCGAATAAGTTTACAGAGTTTCGAATAAGTTTGTCCACATCTTTGGATGCATAATAAGCTTTGGACGCATGATTAGCAAGAACGAGTCTACATTATTTTTTTCGCTGACATAAAATAAAACTCCTTAGTAGGACCATTCTACCTAGTCGCTTGAAACTCCTGCATCTTCCAACAAAATATTCTGCCGGAACCTTTTTCCGGTGTTTCTCTAGCCATTTGCACATAGATGTTTTTGCAACCAGATTGCTAGCTCAGGTTGTCCCATCCGTGTCTAGTTACGGCCGCTATTACATTAGACCGCGTGCATGTGTTCCTCGGCCATCCCAACCACCATATTTGACATGCACGGATTTCTTCTAAGAGGATGACCTAAAGTAATCGTCATTGAATGCGATGAAGATCTAGTGCCAAAGTGTCAGTTGCTGCTGGAAGTATGCACTAAATTCACTATAAATCTTTACTAATGTATGCCAATCCATGCACCGCCGCTGTGGATCTTGTATTATTATTGCTAGTCGTGCTTCGAACACTAATGCAAAAAGTGGAGTCATTAAAATAATTATTTCTTTTAACTTATTTAATCTATCTTTCTTACTTGCCTTCCTTATGTGACAAAACCTACAAGCTCAATTTCAAATGCATACACTTTTCTTTTGCGATCTTAAGCACTCCGTTAATGTTCTGCTTATTTTGGTACCTTCTACCTGGCTTTACATTTTTGTCAGATGTTTTACCATCACCTTGGATAACAATTCAGCCATATTCAAGTTTATAGATAAAAACGAAGTTTAATTCGAATGAGCATATTTTGTCTAAACTCTGTAAGAAATATCTTACAGACATCATCTAGACAGTTTTATGCGAATAACAAAAAATTATAATCTCTATTAAATAATTAAATCCATCAAAATTTTTCTATTTTTCTTTCGTATCATAATCTCAAAAAATAATTCTGTGCTGAGTTAATATGCTTAATTTATAAAGTCCTATAAGTAAAAGTGATATGCCTTCATTAACAAGCAGCATTTCTATTATCCAAATTGGGATTAAGATTATTGCATGTGCTGTTATAGTATAATGCACAGCACTTTCAGATAATAGGTAGTAGAGTCAGATTCAATTTCTGGAAAAGCAAAAGTTACATTTTTAAGGTTGTGTTTTTTACAGTACTTAAAGACTCTAGATTTCAGAAACTGTTGCAGTGTGCTTCAACCACATTTTGGAATGACAGGTTGGTAAATAAAGCAGATTCTTTACCAAAAAAAAATGTTTTTTAATAGAAAATTTATTAATAAACAAGACAGCTCTTGCCTTAATTCTAAAACTGTTTCAGAAAATATTTTACTATATCGTCAATTTAGTTTAATATTATAAATTATTGCTGTGGTAAATCGTGTATCTATCGTAGTGGTTTTCAAAGAGCAAATGTTTCCAATATCTTATGCGGGAGTCGAGAAGATGCATAATGAACATGAGTAAAACAAATAGCCATGAAGATTTGATTAAACTGCATTAATCCCTCATTTCACTTACCCTGCTGAGGTTGTATACACTGGTTTAGTTTATACGATGACAGTGGGGCATAAAATACACGGAGCGGCTGCCTGGTGCCGAAAGGGGTAGTCAATACTCTCCTGAAAGAGAGGTGGCTTCGGCCTTCCGAGTACTGGCGTGGTACTTCCGAGTACTGGTGAGTACTTCCGAGTACTGGCGTGGTAGCCAGTACTTCGACGCTTCGCTTCGCGCCCTGCGTGAAGCTTAATAAAACATGTGGCAACGATTATATAATTCTTTAAATGATATACATTTTGTGCATTCTGAGTTATAATATGATTGAAATATAATACTGTTAAGTAAACCTAGTGCCAGAGTGTCGCTATGGTAAACAAATTGAATTTTTAAAGAATGCATTTATTCTATTGTGGTTTATGCGCTGTCGTTGAAGTAGGTTTAATTCAATCTAATAAGTTTAAATAAAATGCAAGAAAAATTGCGTATAATTTAATATTACGTACAAGGAAGTCATGTGGTGTACACATCAGATTTTTTTTATTGGCTCACCGCAACAATTGTCTGAATTCAGCATTATTTGTAACCTTGTGAGCCCAATAACCCTTGCCGGAGATGGGGATTATCTATTGGATAAGCCATGTTGCGCGACCTTGAACGGATGAAGCTCATGTAACCTCATAACTAGTATCACTCTTTAATTTGCAAACAGTTCTGGCCACCATTATGTAGTGAAGTTTAATCATTTTACTACAACTCAAAACTGTCCACTTACAGCTTCACAACTTATGACTCAGAAAAAAATAGCCCTACTGCAGTCTTCTGCTACCTAGAGCATGAAGATGAGGCAAAAAAGCGCGTAACTGAAATTAGGCGTGCTTCTTAAAAGTTTTAGAAGAAAAAGAGTCTATGTAAGAAACAGATAGCTTACAAATAATGCTGAATTCAGACAATTGTTGCGATGAGCCAATAAAAAAAACTTTTGTCTACACCACATGTCTTCCTTGTACGGAATATTAAATTATACGCATTTTTTCTTGCATTTTATTTAAACCTATTAGATTGAATTAAACCTACTTCGTCGACAGCGCATAAAACACAATAGAATAAATGCATTCTTTAAAAATTCACTTTGTTTACCATAGTGACACTCTGGCACTAGGTTTACTTAACAGTATTATATTTCATTCATATTATAACTCAGAATGCACAAAATGTATATCATTTAAAGAATTATCTAATCGTTGCCACATGTTCTATTTAAATACTATAATAAAGCTAGAACTATGTATAAAAGAAATTAAGCAAATAAAACAAAAAAGAAACAGTTTTTCACAGACGATTGAATATTTTTCATTTAATTAATTCAGTTCCTAGTTCGCGAGAAGGCAAAAATACATAAAAGCTCAAAATATCTATATTAAAGGTTACGAAGTAAAATTCAAACGCTTATTTCCTCGAAAAAATCCAGAAAGAATTAAGCATGATTTAATTGTCAAGAAAAAATCAACGCGTTATCTTTGTTGTTGCATAGCTAAGTTTCTCTAGATTGGCAACAAATCCACTAGTCTCCTGTTTCAAATGTAAATATCAATGGCCGCCATTAAAAACAGCCTTAGCGGCAATTAAACAACTTTAAAATTGCTGATAATTCTAAAAATATTGCACACAGATTTACTAAAGGCATAAAATCCTTAACCGGAAGATAAAAACAATATAATTCAATCATTTTTAAGGAAAAAAATGTACAATTTACAAACATATAAGAGTAAAGAAACTGAGATCACTGAGCCGGGTAACAGAGTGGATATATATATAGAAATATATTTATATACGTTTGGTGCGGCCGATTGCAACCAAAATAAGAGGTGCACATGTACATGTTCAGTCATATATACAAAATTTCAACGTTCTGAGGCTACTCGTTTTTGAGTTATGCGAGATACATACGTACGTACATACGTTCGTACAGACGCCACGAAAAATTCTCTTCAGAATTAATTTTAAAACAATTTTATAATTTTTTTGAAGGAAAAGAGTATTTTATTCTGTCCTTAAGTACAGATATCACGCAAAAACATCGTTAAATTGCATTCGATAGCAGTCAAAATGGATATTTTCGCAGAAATATGCTGCCTGAAACTTTCGAGATTACAACACTTACTTTTTACTTCGTACAAGGAAGTAAAAACATTGTTGTCTCTTTTACTTGTATATAGTGGCAAATTTATAGGTGATGCAGTTACGTCATGAAGAAGCCATGCCCTGTTGGAAACTGAGTAAATTGAGGCGAGCCACGTTTTAGAAGCCGGCTAACGTTTGGGAAAAATAAAAGTATGTAAACTCTTCTGCCAGTAGTCTCTGTCTCCCACAGATGTTGCCAACGCTTCAATAATTCTGTCTCGAACTCAACTTTTATGATCGAGCACGGGAGAGGCACATCAAGCGTCCGAACGGGGGGTCAGTTGCTGCATTTTTGGCTGTTGCATTTGAAATTTCATTACCCAGTATTACAGTGTTAGCAAGTACCCACTGGCGTACAGGCTTATAGTATTTTGATGACATTATTAAGAGTTTTTGTATGGCCCTGACGAATGGATTTTACTATATGTGTCTTGGATTACCTGAAGGCTCGAGGCCGAGGCATATGCATATGTCCTATCTCATAAACCTGTTTTCTCTTTAAGTCGGAGCACACGCACTTTTGCACTCGCACTAGCGTGCACTTTTGCTCAGCACTAGCGCTGAGCTAAGAGATGCAGAGGCGGCAGTCCTGATATCATTTAGAGCATTAGTAGGCTAGGTTTTATACCCTCGGGAATTGCTTAGGAAGAAAGGTCTTTGTGCTGAGTGTAGCGGGTTCTCCATTTTAGTAGTCATCGTTATGCCTCATATGGAGGCTGCATACAGTGCGATATGCTCAGCATAGGATGGAGAGAGACAGATACAAGAAGATTACCTCACGGTTACTTCTCTCAAGTATCCCTATCAAAAATAAAAATAAATTTTCTAGTAAAAAGTAGCAGCAAATCATGGAAAGTTTTCATTTTATTTTCAGCGACTCTTAAGAAGAAGTGTAAGATGCGCGCACAGAACATGGGAATGTTTATTATTTTACATTACATTACATTTATATATGGCAATGTGCATTACTTTCAATTTTTAGAGATATTTACCAGGATTTGGAACAAAAATTCCGGAGAAAATTTATTCTACAGTACGAAGTGTGCATCTGCATTTCAACAATTCATGAAATATATTATTTAAAAGGAGGGCACTGTGAATATGTTTAATGATAATATTATAAATATTTAATCATATTACATGAGTGAATAAGCAAGTATTTAAGAACAAGTAAATTTTTAGCATCTCCTGTCTACATATGCAAAGAGCAAGTCAACAACAGAAAATTATATCGTCTTCTTTCCATGTGTATATGTTGAATAAGTTTTCCTTCCTTACTCTACTATTTTATTACCTTATATTTTTAACAAAGGAATAGTGGGTTCCGTTGACGTGGCTAATCAAATTTTCATTCAAGCGCGGTTAACTATTATTTGTGCTCTCAACCTGGTGACTGCGGATGCTGAGCCAATGGCTGATCCATTGTTTCGGCAATTTCCGCACAGGATTTAAATTTACCTCCTCGTAGAGTTCTTCTCTGAACGGAGTGGTTGTTCAAAATATAGATTTATATGATAACTTAAGTGTTTTAAAAAATTAGCGAAAACAAAAGAAGTATTAAAAGCACAGTATCTCTTTTTGATCGATTTTTGTTCCTGACTATCCGCAAATGCTGTAAACAATTTAATACGTTTAGATACGAGTACAATCACATTTCACTGAAGTAATCCATTGTTTAAATCTGTTTTCCTATTGAATTTTTAGGTCATTTAAGAATTGAATTTTAATGAGCGCAGAACGCTTTTTAATTAACGTATAAACAAAAACCAGCTTTCTGGACATAACAACACTTTTATGATATTTGATATCACATTTGATTCTAGCAACAACATAGTGTGTGTTAGAATAGAAAATTATATGATCTTTTATAATTAAGAATTTATTTAGATAAAAAATTCAATTACACTGAAGGAAAAGTCTCGGTCGTTTCCATTAAAAACGTTTAGACTTTCCTAATGCAAATAAAAAAGGGTTACGCATACAACATATGTACATGTAATTATGTTTCACACTAAACAAATTATTCCTCACGATTTTAGATGTGAAACTAAACTTTATTTTTTTTCTTTTTATGGATAGCTTCGATAGCTGAAAAACAAGCGTCAGACAAAAGAGCTGCAAACAACGATTTGTCGTTCTTGTTAGCTCTTGCTATCTCATATTCCAGTGTAAGTAATTCTGCTATTCATTGCATATAATTTTGTTGAAATTCATCACATCAACTTCTTTCTTACCTGATGTGAAAGGAATTATCAAATTGCAATTCAGAAGAATTAGGTAAGGGTTTCGAACACTATTAGCAGCAGTACTCATAAATTGTCTCGAACTACGGCTCGGAATGCTGTAATTTAAATATCGCAATGCATGGCTGTAATACGACCCTAACTTCACTTGGTGTGTACGATATACTATAGTGGCGTGATCAAATTTGTTTGCAGGTTGTCATAGAATGACATGCATAATCGATTTAATTAATTATTGTCATCAATTTTTAATATTCGTTGCAAATTATCATTGTCACCGAATAATTATTGTTGATTATCAGTGCATAGAAATGTTATGCAAAATCTCCTAAATGAAGTCAATAAAATAATATAAATACAATAAGGAACTTAGGATACGGAAATAGGATTAGGTCGTTACAGCAATAACGACCAAATCAAAATTCGTCTTCTGTTGTCGCAAAAAAACTTCAAATTGATGTTTATTTACTACTATTTAAAAAAGGGATGCCGAAGATTTCCCAGTTTATAAGTTACAAACAGAGTGAAAGAATAAATGTTTTAAAAACCTTGCACGTATGATTGAAGAAACAGAAAATTGCAAGAGAAATTGAGTAATACTCCTTCCTCAAAATGACTTATGTTTGATCTAATGGGCATTGTTTCAAATCGTTGATACGGAGTTTGGTTTTAAATCAATCGACAGGGTATGTATAATAATAATTATCGCAATTTAAGATAGTACATAATTTTTGCAAAATATACATCAGTACAAAGTCCGAAATTCGGATGTCCATTATCCGGAATGATCTAAAATCCGGACCTCAAAGGAAAGAACTTTTTTTTTGTATGCTTTACACATGCGCATTTGATTTTTCCTTCCATAATAAAACATGTGGAGATTTTCACTTAAAAATTCCGATTCTTAATTTCACTTAGGCACTAATTAAAATACCTCGTTATGGGAAAACAATTATGTAAGCATAAATTTGTGAAATTAATAATTTGGCTCATTAGGTAAGTATCTGCTTGTCATGCATTTCAAACCGAAACATTCACCCTGACGCCGACCTGGCGAGTCATTATTTATTATATTTTGCTTTCATCAACGCACGTTTATCACGACATGACAGCTTCAGTAATAACTCATGCAGTGAAGTCTAAACTTTTTTTTATCTTAGCAACTGAATAACGTGCATATGGCAACCTTTTATGCTAAAATTACGCTTGGCGATGATTATAGATTTTTAAATGCTCTAAGAAATGTTGACGAGGAAAAAGTCAACAAAAATTTCTTTTCATTTGCTAAAAATAGATTTTGCTAATGAAACTCATAGGCCAAAATACATATAGTGCTATTTTAATTAAGAATAACTGATATGTTATTCACCATAAACCCAGAACATTCGGCAGAATATGTCGGCCCCAGACGGCAGAATTTAAGGAAGACGAAATTTTTGGAATTTGGGGTAACACACAGCGGCAAACGTAAGGGATGAGATGTTTCTTTATGATTTAGTGAAAGCACTGGGATGCAAAGTTTATATGCGCTTAAAATTTAGAAATTAGGAAGGCGCTTTTTAGCAGAATTTAGGATCCGTAGAGACTGCGACAGGCGGTATTTAGCGCCGGCCCTTGATAAAGCGTTAAGTATATGTGGGAGTTTATTTATTCAGGACTCAGATTAATTTTAAGCATGCGCAAGAAATAAATATAGGTATAGAAATAACTAAACTAATACAATTCAGGCTTAATTTAGTAGGCAATAGGAGCAAGACAAAATTTAGCGAAATAACTTGGCTTTCGTCGCCAATCTTGTGATACACCGCCAATAATGTATAAATGTATGACGGAAGCTATTAAGCTAGGCTAAAAATACCTTTACTGAATTCTAAGGCATTTCAGTTAATGTAGCTGACTGCGCTGTTTCTTAATCTTCTAGTTTGATTCAGCTTATTATTTTTTTGCAAACTGTTATTATTACGGCAAATTTATAAAACTAAGCTTAAACTTTCGATTATGTCGAAAAGAGTTTCCAATTCTGGAGCTGCCAAAGGATCTACAATGCGAAACCATGTTTCAATGTCCATTAAACAGAAAGTGTATGTAGCATCTGATTTCGAGATTATCAGTGCACTTATATACCTGAGAACTTCTGTGAACGAGAGTAGAAGAGAATGTAATGTAACTGCGTAAATAGTGCATCGCTGCTGTCTTATGAGGTTAGTTAGAAATAAATGTTTGTGCCGTGACATAGTCTGTTGGGTTGCGTCATGCACTTCACTGAACCCACATCGCAAGACACAACACTTGGCGACGAGGATGGGATGAAAAGAAAATCGTCCCCGACTCGGCGCATTCGGTTACATGCGTAAGTAGTAGCAAAACCGAAACTTGGATTAGGGGATTCCACGAAAACTGCAAAAGGTAGGAAAGTTATTTGATTTTTATTTTGAAAGGATGGAGAAGTTAATTGAAGAATTAATAAAGCAGAATGAAGCCTTAATGGTGGCATTGCAAGAGAAATCCAAACATAAACAAGACAAAATTTCTGTTTCTTTTGATAAGTTCGATGTCCTTGTCCGGAGCCAGTGGCTTCACGTTGCCATCTGAAGTAGCAGTTATATGAGGTTCATAGATTACCGGTGCAGACGGAACCTCGCTCCCTACCGATCTGATCTGATCAACAGTTAGCGACGAGGAAGGGATGAGAAGAAAATTAAACTTAAGTAAAAGTAAATTTTTTCAAAATGAGGTTAAATTTTTAGGGCATAAAATTGATGCCGATGGATTTCATAAGACGGATGAAAAGATTTCGGCAATTGCTAATGCCCCTACGCCGAAAGACGTCAAAACATCAAAAGCTTTTTGGGATTAGTGAGTTTTTATGCCACATTTTGCCCTAATTTGGCAACTTTGGCATATCCCTTAAATAATTTAACAAAAGAAGATGATAAATGGAATTGGTATAAAAACTGCCAAATCGCTTTTGAAAAAATGTAAAAGAAAATTTGTTCAGACAGAGTTTTAATGCATTACGAATCCACATTACCGTTAATGCTAGCTACTGATGCATCTCCGGTAGGTCTTGGGGCAGTGCTCTCGCATGTTTTGTCTGATGGAACAGAAAGGACTATAGCATTCGCATCGAGGACACTGACTAACACAGAGCAGAAATACGCCCAAATCGATAAGGAAGCACTGTCAATTGTTTGGGCTGTCAAAAAGTTTTATCTGTATCTAAAGGGAAGACGATTTTTCTCTGGTGACAGATCATAAACCTTTAGTGGCTATTTTCAAATCTAAGAGAGGACTTCCTATCCTCACAGCCACCCGACGTTTACGTTATGCAGTGATATCAGTTTAATATTGCGTTTCGAAATATCAAGGAACACGCTAATGCTAACTGCCTGTCGCGCCTGCGTCTTAAGTCCGAAGATTTATGCATTTAAGCATGATGTTGAAATATTCCAACTCTCCCAAATTGAAACTCTTTCGGTAACAGCTGGGAAGATAGCTCGGGCAACGCGAGCTGACGAAGAATTAAATAGTCTTTATATGAAATTAAAATCTGTAGAAAGTTTGAAACGTAGGGAAGCAGAGTACACCTTACACGATGACTGTATAATGAGTGGTCAGAGGGTAGTTGTTCCGAAAAAACTCCGAGTTAAAATTCTCGAAGAGTTACACTAACGTCATTTAGGAATCGTTAAAATGAAGGCAATCGCCATATTTTACGTCTTTTGGAAGGGATTTGATCATGATATTGAAGACGTTTCGAGAAACTGTGTCGATTATATTATGTTCAAACCAGATCCAGTAAGGGCAAGGGTCCATCACTGGGAATATCCAAGTGCGCCTTGGAAACGCATTCACGTAGATTTTGCAGGCCATATTTTTGAACGAATGTTCTTGATTATCATTGACGCACATTCTAAATGGCTCGAAGTGTATACCTTAAATTCAACAAATTCCTTTCAGACAATTGAATGTTTGAGAGACTGTTTTGCAAGATACGGACTGCCTTTAGTAGTAGTGAGTGACAATGGTCCTCAGTTCACATCGGGGAATTTGAAACTTTTATAAGGAATACTGGAATTAAACACAAAACGTGTGCTCCATTTAAACCAGCAAGTAACGGGCGAGCAGAGCGGTACGTTTACACCGTTAAACAAGCATTACGTACAATGCAAGGTTATCCAAGAAATATTAAGCAAAAACTTGCCATATTCCTCATGAATTATAGAAAGGCACCGAACATGGCAACCTTGTCAAGTCCAGCAATGTTATTCTTAAAAAGAGAAATTAGAACTCGAATTGATTTAGTTGTTCCAAATCTTAGACGAAGAGTGGAAGAACGCATCCGAAGGAATAATTATGATCTCTAAGCCAGAAATTTTGAGATCGGAGAAAAGGTTGCCATTCGGGATTATAGATCGGCAAATTCCCGATCGAAAATTGGCAGAGTGACAAACAAGGATGGAGCGCTGCATTATACAATTGACGTTCAAGGAACTTTACTGCGCCGGCACGTCGATCAGATCAGATCGGTAGGGAGCGAGGTTCCATCTGCACCGGTAATCTATGAGCCTCGTATGGCTACTACTTCAGATGGCAACGTGAAGCCACAGGCTCCGGACAAGGACATCGAACAAAGCTGTGCACACTTAAGCCGGAGTTGAAACATCGTCATTTCCAAGGAAAACTGAGCCAATCATTCCAGTGAATTCTGATAAAGAGTTGCAGCAACCCCAGCCAGAACTTACACGATCTTCGCGCATCCGCAAAGCTCCTCGGAGATTAAATCTGTAAATAAGTGGGGAGGGATGTAGCATCTAATTTCGAGAGTATCATTACTCTTATATGCCTGAGAACCTCTGTGAACGAGAGTAGAAGAGAATGTAATGTAACTGCGTAAATAGCGCATCGCTGCTGTCTTATGAGTTAGAAATAAATGTTTGTGCCGTAAACTAGTCTGTTGGGTTGCGTCATGCACTTCACTGAAACCACACCGCAAAACACAACAGTGGAATTGCTGCAAAAAATTAATAAAGACATACCCGTCTCAAAATTATGTGAGGAGTATGGCATTGGAAAGTTAACTCTATATGACTTAAGAAAAAATAAAAAGGAGCTTGCTGAATTTTTTGTGGAAGAAACTTAAACAACTTACATTGAAAGAAATGCTTAATAAAGTAAACAAATAAATATTAAGCTTTTTTTTTTTTTTGTAAACTTTTGATACCCTTTAGATCATAATTGTTCTTTACCAGATTTAAATTGATTATTTCATATCCGTAAAAATCCGGAATCGCCGAAGTCCCGACGAGTCCGGAATTCGAACTTTGTACTGTATATCTAAAATATGTTACGTCAAGGGTAACATTTTTGAAAGGAATTATATCGTTTCATCACTCTATTTAAAAGTCGAAATTTTTTTCGAAAAAATAAATGAGATAAAAATAATGAGATAAAAGTATCTTATATTCACTTTCGCTGTAGCAGTTAATCGTTGAATCATCTTCCAGGACGCGAGAAATGTCTTGATTCGAGTATATTTTAAAATCGTTAAGGTATAAATTTCCCTCAAGATCTAGGCCAGCGATTTCGATCTGTGCGAAATAGGAATTTTCTGTCATAGAGTTAATGGCGCGAAGGTTCTGCGGCTTTTGGCTATCGTTAACAAGACTTTCTTGGCGACACAGTAACTCCTATCCGGTTTAGATAGGCATTTGCTTCAGTATGCCACAACACGTTCTTTACGGTTTATTCCTTGGTAGAAAAAGCACCAACACTCTAATTGCTCGTAATCGTGTCAAGATTGAACGAGTTAAGTCACTTTCAATTCAGAGATAGGAACGCCGAAATAATCAAGATAATTCAAAACTATTACAAACGAAGAGTCGCTTTGACTCCTTTCTCAAATTAAGTATATCTGCAACTGTAGTATTAATATCTCTCAGCAATATAATTCGGGATCATAAAATCATCAAAAACGCATTAAACGCAAAATATTGCATTAGGCACAATGAAGAAATTTCGCACTTACAATGATTTTTACAATATGAAAACTGAATGGAATTTCTAAACTAAATGTTGATTGTTACACGATATTTCATTCTTGAATCTTTCGCGGTTGTGAAAAACTTCTAACTGTTAACCGGTTTTAATCTAATTATACGAGGGCCATCCAGGAAGTAGATTACGTTTCCATCTGTGTCCGCTAGGGGCGGGGCTAGCGCGGCCATCTTGGGGTCAGAGCGTTGCGCAGCTCAGTCTGCATCTAGCCGTGCTAGTGAGAGGTTCGTGCTGTGCTCCGTTCAGATACTGTGACGGTTTGAAATGTCTGCGTTAATTGAAAATCCCGCGAGCTGCGCTCGGTAATAAGGTTTCTGACTGCAAAAAACTGTAAACCGATAGAAATCTATCGGCAGCTTCGTGAAGTGTATGGGGACAACATTATCACTGAAGGTGGAGTGCGTCAGTGGGTCATAAGATTTCAAAATGGCTGAACCAATGTTCACGACGAAGATCGAAGTGGGAGACCCAGCATAGTGACCGCCGAACTTCTCGAAAAAGTCGATGCTAAAGTCCGTGAAAATCGAAATTTCACAATAACGGAACTTTCTTTGAGTTTTCCACAAATTTCGCGAAGTTTGTTGCACGAAATCATCAGCGAAAAGCTTGGTTACCACAAGTTTTGTGCAAGATGGATTCCAAAAATCTTGACAGAGGACCACAAAAATCAGCGAATGGCTGCAGCGTTGAACTTTTTGGACGCTTACCATAAGGATGGTGACTCTTTACTCGATCGCATCGTTACTGGTGACGAAACATGGGTGAAACATGTGAACTGTAAAACGAAATTGCAATCAATGCAGTGGGGGCACACAAGTTCTCCCCAAAAACCCAAGAAATGCATGCAAACAATGTCGGCAAGGAAGATGATGGCGACTGTTTTTTGGGACAGAAAAGGTGTAATTTTGGTGGACTTCCTGGAAAGAGGCACTACAATAAACTCTCAAAGGTATTGCCAAACTCTCCAAAAACTCAGAAGAGCAATTCAAAACAAGCGCAGAGGAATGTTGAGCTCTAAGATCTTGTTGATTCACGACAACGCCCGGCCCCACACGGCAAATGTCACTCGTAAAGTTCTTGAATCTTTTAAGTGGGAGTTGTTTCCTCATCCGCCGTACAGTCCCGACCTGGCACCGAGCGACTTCCACCTATTCCCAGCAATGAAGAAGTGGCTGGCTATGCAGCGTTTTGATGACGACGCACAGCTGCAAGAAGAGGTAACGAAGTGGTTGAAGGCGCAGGCGGCCGAATTTTTCGACGAAGGAATTTCCAAGCTCGTACATCGCTACGATAAATGCCTTAATTTGTATGGTGACTATGTAGAAAAGTAGTATTTGAGTGTGGCTTTCATCTGCATATAATAAAATTTGTTTCCTATACTTTGTTTATTTTTTTATTCCAAAACGTAATCTACTTTCTGGATAGCCCTCGTAGTATCATATTTATGCACAGAATCTATGTCTATCTAAATACGTATTTTTATATAATAACTTATTTTAACATGTTATGTGTACATGTAGGAATATAATTCTAGATAAATTTTATTAGTCTATATAATTTGTATTTCGTTAATTATTTGTAGTAGCATACTTTCTTAAATATTTACAACTACCTGCTTGCTGCTACCTGCTGTATAATTAATCCAGTATGGGTTATATTTTCTTAATTTGATAGTCATTAAAATAACATTCAAATTTTCCTTATGGTTTATTTCCTTTCTCTTAAAAAATAAAAGCATCCAACATTTTGGTCACTTTAGGACACTTTACGTGGAACGTTAGGGCGTGGATTTGTAACAAATTCTTATTCTATTTCGCACTATACTTTAAATTGCCCGAATTTTATTCCGTTTAAAGTGATTGTTCTGATTAATTTTGCAAATGGATTTCTTCACGCATTGTCTCCAAAGTCGTGAAACGATGCTGTGAGCAATTCCGAACTCTGCAGCCACACTTGTCACACTGCGGCCTTCCTCCAGCTTCCCAATGATTCGACCTCGGGTAAAAGCATCCAGATGTCGTCTTACAGATTGATTATTCGCCATTTCTCGCTGAGGCAGCAACTCGGTGTGATTTTAACTGCTATACGGCGTGCAATCTCTTCGCCAGAAATACTGATCTTACACCGACAACATGCTTTATACTACTCAGACACTCCCCCATTACGTCTACCTGCATATCTGCGCATGTGCTACCATATATCACCTTACTTAATCTCCTGATTGGTCTTTCTGTCCGCTCTGCCTCTTCGTTCAGCTGATATGCTAATTTTTCGACTTCGTCCTTAATTTTTGGACACCAGTGTATATCCGTGATATCTGTACATTAATTTGCGGACAGAGTAAACTACACTTTTTATTTTCTAATTGGATATAAAATGGATTCAAAAGTTTATTTTCCATAACATCTGTATGTACGTACGTACATACATTTGCATATGTACGTACGTTTCAAAAGCAATCAGGAGTAGAACGTCAAAATTTTATGTACGGAAATGCTGCAACTTTAAATTCCTGCACCTTATGTTTCATTTAGAAAACTGGCTTTTGGTATGGGTTTCATATAAAACTAATAACACGAGGAGGAGATGTCTTTCTTGCATATTTCTCTCTTGGATTCTGCATTGAAACAGACAGCCCACCTACTAAGCAAACTAGCATAATGTTACCTTCCTATAGTCAAATATTTAATTGGTGGCCTCTGTAAGATATGTTAAGCACACATTTGAAAACAATAGATAAGTATAATGTCCTATTTGCTGAATATCACAGTTAGGCACTAATATATAGCTATATATCTGTATCATTATATTTATCAGCCTATCTACGTATATGGATAAAACTAATTAAACTTGGTAATTTAAGATTTAAAAGGCCTTAATCCTTTTAATTTTAGCAATTTCTTTTCGTGGGAGATAATCATAAAAATTTATATATATAACATATATTAAGTGAACGTTTTCGCAGTTTTTTTCAATTTCGCAATAGCAAACTCAATTCATAATAAGAGCCTGGATATAATGAACGAACAGTTAAGTTCTGGCCAATTTTCTAAAGAATTAACTGCGTTTATACGGCTAAAGCGCACCTCGAATTTTGTAAAAATCGGATTTAAGGAACTTTACGATATCTTCCACTAAATGTTTTTAAAATTTATAATTCTTTTGTTAATTTCTCCAGGGATAATATGCTAAAAGTATACATTTACAGTTTTTTTTTCCAATTTCGCCTTTCTCTGTGTTCTAGACAAAGGTTGCATGAGGCAATAGTAACACGTTTTTGCAGAAACATGGCTAAGTGTTCCTCAAATTATCATATGATTAATATCATAATTAGTATCATAATTAGTAAATAGTAAATTAAAGAGATTGAGTAAATAAATTCGAATCGGTTCTTTGATCCCTCTCAGGTCCTTTCAATATAGTATCTTCTGCGTTTATTAGATTATGAATGCAACATTATTTTCTGGTTCTATTCAGAAAGCGCACGGCTAATTTATTAGGAATCCAAGGGTACATAAATACGAACCTGAAAATGTGGGATAGAGCAGATTTTTGTGTTTTAAATACAGTACCAATAGTTTTACTAACCTTTTCGATTTACAGATATTTCAGCTGACAGTATTTAATAAGGTATATTTGTTGAACTTAAATTAGTGTTTTGAGAGTAGGATTGATCTATCATGTTCTAATATATTTTCGTTGGTATCTTCCTGTATCTGGATTATGGAATTTTAAGAATGTTATTTAATGATATATTAAGAGTTAAGGTTCCTCTACTTTTAGAAGACGCCGCGCGGACAGAAATTATATGACTTTCTTGTCCGAGAATTAAATAAAAGGGTCTTTTCACAAGACAAAGCTATGACTATCTAGAAATGAACTGAGTTCAGGATAAAATTAATGAAAACTTGTTTGAAATTGATACACGGGTACTAGGGGGAATTGCTTTTAACTTTATTTTAAAAATATTACAAATGCGGGAATGACCAACACTTCATTCCAATTTTCTTAAATTTTCAAGACATAGCGACTTAAAAACTTTTGAGAAAAATGATATATTTGTATATATCTTTAGGAATGAAATGATTTGTTTAAAATTTCATGACGGTAAGGATTGAATTACGAAAATCAAGTTGTTTACATATAATCTTAAATTATTTTCTTTCTATAACTAATAACTTTTATATTCTTCGTCAATGAAATCTCGATGAGAATTATAACTCTAAACAAACAAAAAAACGTTGGTAGCCGAATTTTCGAAATTTATTACTATATAAATACAGTGACATCTTATAGAGTTATGCGATTTATGCTTGCTTTCAAAATTCTCCGGATAGTTTTAAAGAGCAATATTTAGAATTTACTCAAACTATTCTTGATTCGCTTCAAGACTATATATGTTTCATCCTAAACAACATTAAAGAATACGCAAAAAGTTTCTAGAAAGCTTAAGCTAAAAATCATTTAGTTAAAACTAACTATAGAATTCTTCTATTCGTGAAAGATGAAAAGCTGTTTGACTGCTTCGCTTTTAGCAATAGAAACAGTATAATATTTATGGGATGATGAAACGGTTTTATGTATTCAGCGCCACGTCAAACAACCGAATCTTTAAATTTTTGTTTGAGAAAAATGCGTTTCAATGTATATCATCTGTTTAGTTTCTAGAAAAATCGAGTAATAGCGTCTACGTAACAATCCATTTATATGCTTTCATGCGATGAACAACGCTGTGTTTTAGACCAGTGTCAAATATCGTTAAAAACTAGACAAAATGTATAAGTGTAAATAACAAGAAATGCAGACTTAAAGGTTTGGGTGGGTAAGTAAATATGCAAATAATTCAAAAATATGTAATGAAATTTAATCTACTTAGATGATTTATTGCATATGAGATTAATTTCGAATATACAAAACTTAAGCACAAAGAACTAAAGCCAGCAGTTATTTAAATAATTTTATTGAACGCCATTTATTGGTTTACAAAAATTCAAGACAAATCAATTTCATCAAAAGGCGAAAAATTATCACAGAAGTTTTTATTACAAAATTCAGAACATTTTCTGATTTTTTTATGGATCTCATATTATTTCCCATATTCATTTGAAAGAAAATAACTGATGTTGTTACAATCTGTCAAATATTGTATTCTTCCTGTAAAAACTCAGACGGCAGACATCTATGACACTGGGTTTGAAAATATCCATGATGAACAAACAGCACTGCCGCCGGCCATCCGTCTTCAATGATGGCCTTATGGAAAAGGTGTTTCAAAGCAAAATCGTCGCTTTAAGGTTGCACAACTCAGTAGCTATTTCCCGTGGATCCTTTAGATATTTATGGTCCGAGGGAAATTGATTTTTTGGATGACCCTCAGATTGTTTAAATAATCATTATCAAATGAACTAGTCATCCTCTCAATCGATATCTGACTCATTGAAATCATCTAAATATAAATGTCCTTAACAAATCCGATTAACATCATCCGCTAAAATTAAATCATTATCTAAGTCAACTATATAAACATAACGCAGCTATATAAACAAACACATCCTCATTTTATACCATCATATATATCATCATTGAAAACATAGCGAAATTAAGATAAATCATCTTCGTTCAAATCAACTAAACAAAAATAACTATCAGATAAACCTTCATCAGCAAAAACACCACTCTCAATTGGTCTTCGTCTTCATCACCTGAACCATATAAATAATCATCTAATTTACTATCTAAATCATCAACATATACATCGTAAAATTATCACCAGATAAATGAAAATCATCATCTAAATCATTTAAATAATTCTCATCATCCAAAACATATTACCAACTTAAACCGTCGTATAATCATCGTCACTATCCTCAACGTCGAGATAGATAAATCCTAATCATCCAATTCACTTAAATGGAAAGCAATATCAACCAAATACCTTTTTCTTCATCCTCATTTAACCATCGTCTTCATTGCCAAAACCTTCTAAATTATTATATAAATCGCTATCATATCAACTATAAAATCGTCATCAGTCAGATACATATCATCATCAAAATCAAATATTCCTCACCACACAAAGCATATCATCAAGTTAAACCATCGTATATATCACGTCACCATCATTATCAAAATAATAAGATAAACCATCATCACCCATATCACGTGAATAAAAACATTATCATCTAAATCGTTATCATCACCATCATTTAATCAGGTAAAACAACAAAATCTTCATCTAAATCTCCATCATATGAATTACAATATCATCATCAGCTAAATACGAATGTCATTAAATCATCTTAATAATCATTACCACCAAAATCACATCATCATTCTAAAAAAACATCCATTATATCATCGTCACCATCATCATTGAAGTTGCCGTCAAAATAAAATAAATTCACCTAAATAAAAAGCACTACCACTTAAAGTTTTATTATCAGCATACCCAATTAATCCATATTCTTCATCACTAAATCATATAATCACCAACACCTAAATAAAAAATCATGAATAGTTAAACTAAATCCTCATTCTTAAAACACCAGCTAAATTATATAAATCATCATCATTTAAATACTCATTGTTTTCGTGTTTTGTTAGTGTGACGTCAAAAGGAGCCAGTTTCATTCAGATACAGACAGAAGTCATCGGAAGTTCACTATTGTTGGCAGAGGAGTAGTAACCGACCCTGCTTAGGAGATGCCGGAGGCTTGAGTACGCTGCTGATGCATATGCCATCTTGGATCACGTGACACTCGGAAGTGACCTGAAGTGTTTGAATAACGTAATGTTTATAAAGTTTTGTTTTTGTGGCAACGAAAATATTTTTTAAGGTTTCATTTGTTCTGCCAACAATGAATTGTTTTTTTATTCTTTCTGGCTACGGCAAATCTTCTTTGGTATGACACTAATAGTTTCCCTTTCATCATTAAATCTGAATTTTTTTTAATTGAGCATCTAAGTATTAATTATTTCTTCAGTTTGGATAGTGTTATTATAACTTTATTGAGCAAACTCCGAAAAGTTAATCGTTAAAGAAAATTGTTACAAGAAAGATAAAATTAAAAGTTAAAAAATTGCATTTGTAAAAATTAAAAGAAAAAAAAGTAAATTTATATTTCAAGTTTCACCAGAATAGAAAAAAGATAAGGGATTATAAACAATAGAATACTTAATAGAAAAATAAAAATAAAAATATAAATTGCCTTTACGGAAATAGAAAAAAGCAATATATTCAGCTTATAAAAGTCAATTTTACTTCAGTAAACTAAATAAAGTGAACATTTATAAACAACTTTTTAAAACTGCAAGAAGGAAAATTTTAAATTTTTAAAATAACATATTACATTTGTTAAAAAAAAAAAAAAAAAAAAAAAAAAAAAAAAATATTAAAATCCTTTATAAAGTAAAAACAGTGAAAAGAAATTTTAAAGTTTTAAAAGTATTAAGTTTGTAAAATAAAATTATAAAGAGAAAATTATTTGTGATATCAGAAAGGGAAAGTAAAAGAACTGTCAAATAAACATTGCATTTACACAAGTTTCAACTTTATAAGAGCTCCTTGTCCCCTTAAGCTTCCGGCGTCTCCCTATTACGGTCGGTTACTATTAAGCTGATTATTGTAAACTGGCTGTTAAAATTACAGTGCATTGAGCATAGGGAGCCTGAGTCTTCATCCTGGAAAAAAAAATACTTTTATTACTCATATAGAAATCATATAGAAATATCAGTTGAAATGATTATTCAATTTTCAGTCACATGCATGAGGAGATTTGAGAAGGTGTATTTAGCTTACGTAAATATCCAAATTGAAAAACACTCGAAAAAGTTGACTGAACACCCTGTCCGCAAAAGTCCAGACCTGATCTTGTTCGTTTGTGTTAGGCATTGATTTCCAATAACAAAAGTGTTTTAAGAAAAGTAAATATTTACGCTTCGATATTTTTAAATTTAACGACATTTAAAGGCATTAGTTTTGTAAAAATTACGAAGTGCAACTTTTGATATGTTCTTTCGACACTCATACTTTTATTAGGCAAAATTTTGCACTCATTATGAAAAGGAAAAGCGCATTAAGTGTGAACATCTCGTGACAGAAGCTGACCGAGAGAGTTCATGGTAAAATCCAGCAACACATTCAAAGTTCATTCAGAAACTGAAAAACAAAATAGTTGCATTTGTAAGTAACTAAAATTAAAATGTCATTTTAGTGTTAAAATTTCAAGAGAATATACATAATGTAGTGTAAACTTTGGAAACTTTTAAATTATTTCTATGAAGATTTTCTATCTGATACTAAATGTAAAAAAAAATATAAATAAGGACACTAGAAAATCGCTTGGAAATCGCAAAAGTATATCATTGAATGACATTTGGGCAAAAAATAAACTTCAAAGTTTCGTAATTTATTTATTAAACGACCACTCAACACAAATTTAAAATGGTATCAAATATCATAGAATATGAAAATAATTAACACAATCTGTTTTAGACGTACAGCAGCCAAATGTGTTTTCCTTCTTATAACAAGTACAAAATTTCCCTAAAGAGAAATATAGGTCTTGGAGGAACTTCTAATAAATTACATGTTGTATGTTTTGCAAGATTAATCGTTTAATATTCGAAAACACAAATATTTGCGTCATTTAAAACCGTTTGGTAATCAGAGTATACACGCGGCGTCAGAAATAAAAGAACGAGCAAAGGATTTTGTAGATAGAGTATATACTATTTGATGAAGTACACTTTCATACTTTTTGATGAAGCATATTTTCAGTAGAAAAGTACCGAAAATGCGGTGCACAATTTTGTACGAAAATGATCTAAATGGATAAGATGGACTTAAATTAGTATGTTATTTTTTATGATTTAACTAGTTAAAACAGATAATTCACATTTTTATTTTCACCTTTTTTGAAATAAACTAATTACGCAAGGTGTAAAAAAACAAGAAGAAAATAGACGTCATCACAAAAATTAAATGATTAACGGTCTTTTATCGAAAATGAAAATTTTTATCACCAAAAGACAGAAGTCTTCCTTTACCTACGCAAAATATTTAAAAAAAATTCTTGACTTCCCTTAGCCGGTAAAAACTGGTATCTGATCTTAAATTTGTCCTGTAATATCTCAGTAAATTTCAAAAGTAAAAATGTGCGCATTTTTCTTACATATAAAAAATTGTTATATAAGTAATTCTTGTATTAAACGTTTTTTCAAACTTCTTAAAATATTCATTTGCTATTCAAAATTTTATAAGTGTAACTAGATTGAGTAACGACTAAATGAAAGTACAACTCACACCCACATTTTTCGAACATCGTGTATCTGAAAGCATGATCGCATACAAATTCAGTTGTTCTACTGCTTACTTACTATGCATCAGATCTTTAATAAATTGAAAGGAAATAAAATGCATGGGGTTTGGCAATACCATAAACTTCGCATCCTGCAACTACGCTTATTGATCATAACTTAGCAAAAGGAAATAAATATGTAAATTAAGCATTCGTTCTAGATATAGCGAAAATATAGGCGGAAAAATCTGTAATAACATTTGCTTTTAAGCTATCAGAACAAAAGGAAACTTTAAACCGAATTTATTTTAATTATCATATTAGGACTCAGAATTAGTAATGAGATGTTTTTCTCTTTCTGTAGCCTTTTGGAGTGAACATCGAAGAAGTAAACCGCGTTTGCTTAATAGAAATCCAGATGATTTAGTTTCCAGTCCAGTCTTAGTTAGTGAGTCCAGTTTTTTAGTAGTAAATATCGCTTCCGCTAAATGAAACAAACACAATGCTGGACCGTCAGTTTTCGAAAGAAAATCTAAATTGTTATGCAGCAAAGATGTTTGGCTTTGGAGAATCTAAATTGGGATGCAGTAAGGATGTTTGGTTTTGGTGAATCTAAATTGTGATGCAGTAAGGATGTTTGGTTTTGGTGAATCTAAATTGTGATGCAGCAAGGATGTTTGGTTTTGGTGAATCTAAATTGTGATGCAGCAAGGATGTTTGGTTTTGGAGAATCTAAATTGTGATGCAGTAAGGATGTTTGGTTTTGGTGAATCTAAATTGTGATGCAGAAAGGATGTTTGGTTTTGGTGAAAGGTGACTGAAACGTAAATGAAATTATAAAGAATAATGTGCCAAAGAATAAATATGCATTGCATAAAGAACTAAAGAAACGGTTTACAGTAGAAGAACATGTTAGAAACTGCATTGTAGAAACTCCCCAGAATGAATTTGTAAGAAGAAAAGGGCATACGTGTGTTTGCCTTTAAAAATAAGCTAAAAGGAGCACAAATAGAAGTGAAAACTATTATGCCGTGTTGAGTTCATGTGGTCAGGTTTTTCACGGAATAATATAATTTTACGAGAAAGAAACAAATTTTTTCTAAGATTCGACACTAGATTTTTTCTAATATTCGACACTTTCTAAAGATTTCTTTTCGAAATATTGCAACAAAAAATTCATAAATTTTCAAAGGTATTTTACTGAGCTAGGAAAACAAAAAAATCCCATGATGCAAATATGGATGTATCTCCAGTAGGCTTGATATCCAGTAGGCTAGAGGAACAAAAACTGTTCACATAAAAACAACAGGTCACGAAAAATCTTACCTCATCGTAGCGAACTCTTGCTTTGGGCAGCGCACTAAATTAAAATCCAAGCTTATCTTTAAAAGAAAAGCCTTGCTAAAATGCACTTTCCAGAAAGTGTCATGGATGAAGGGAAAGGGTGCTACATTATAGAAAAGAATTGTTTCGTAAAAGCTTCCTGTTGCCTTAAACAATCATGAAAATCTAATACTTTGGGACATGTTCAGATTTCCTTTAAGGGATAATGCAAGTATATTGTTGAAAGAGTGTAATACAACCATGGCAGTTTATGCACGAGGATTAACGCCATTAGTTCAGCCTTTAGATGCATATAGCAATACACCATACAAACAAGTGGAATACACGAATGAAGACGAAGAAATATTTACAAAAGGAGGCCAAATGCGTCGTCCCAGTCTAGAAATATTTATTGGTTGAATGGATAATAAAAGAACGAAATATAATTTTTGTATGCCCATCCTACCTTATTTATAAATCTATCATTTTTATATCCCACGCATATCGCACAAAATAAATTTCGATCTTAAGTTTTAGATTAAATTTGCGCCTTATACAGCGGCATACACGGTAATAAAAGTAACAGCAATTTCAATGATATGGACATTTACGGTACTTGCTCAACCATTATATTCGGTTTCTTTCTTCCACTTATTATAATGGAGTAAAACTTTTCGAAATTTCGAAGCCACATTTCTCAATCTTTCTGTTGAGGAAAGAAATAAGGTAGTCAAACCTTTTCCTCGAAAAATAAAATTCTGTATAAGATTTCTAATGCACAAGTTAAATTCGCTATGCTTTTGATATTATTTAAAATTTAGAAAAAAGAAGGATGAGACAAAAAAGAACTGATTTGGGAAACCAGAATATATATCCATTAAATATCTTTCAGTGGGAATGCATACAACTATAATGAATAGTATACGATTTTTAGGAAAATTAGTTTTCTATACCTTTACTTTTCAAATGATTTAAAGAAGAAAAAAGTACAGAGGAGAACAACTCGGGGGTATCGGTAATCAGAAAAATTTCGCCATCAAATATCGGTTATGAGGATGAATATAACCATAACGAATAGTACAGAAATACGATTAATTCGCGTTTGACTTATAGGCCTTTATACTACTATAAAATTGCTTTATTATATAGATCAAAACGCATAGGATGAGAAATTTCTCTTAATATCTATTTAAGTAATAACGTCAGGGGATTGTTCTTAACAAAGTTAAAATGTTTTTTGAATAATACGCCCCTTCAAAGTTAATCTATTATGGTCAGATATGATGTTCTCGAGGGCAGAAAATTATGCCCATCTCCTTCAGACTATGATCCTGGAATGTTTAACAAATCTTTCGCAGTCTTAACTAATAAAGAAATGTGGGAGTGCTTGATCTTATATTAAGGTGATGGGATCAGATTATGTATAGTATGTGACATTGTGTCTAATATACTATGTGTTTGGGAAAAACGTCTTCACCAGGTTATTATACGGTCGATGCCATCAAAACAAACGCGAAGAAAATCAATATTTGCATCGAATAATTTACATTTCATAATAAAAATACCATTTTCTTTTTAGATAGCCAATTTGTGAACAACATTTTGTATCGTAACAGTGCACGGCATTACTGCCAACTTTCAAATATGAAAAAAGGAAGGCCCTCGGGAGCCAAAGCGCTAATTTCTGGAAGAGGTTCGAGGTGCAAAGGCGGCACCATTTTAAAAGAAATCGAAATTGATTTACATTCGGTGTATAATGTGTGATTCACTTTATTAAATTTTTATATAGTAATTCTTAAGTAAAATATACTGATATTTATATTTATTCTTTTGAAACTAATATTTATTTACATATTCTAAATGTTATGTTCTTTGGTTAATTTCCAATTGTAATCTTGTATTTTTACCCTGAGAAAATCCTGAGCAGAAAATGAAATTGTAATTTGTCAAGGTGCTTTTAAACACGGTAACAGTAAATTCATAATTAATGTGCAAAAATTTAGTATGCGAATAAATTTAGTATTGCACACAAAATTTATCAGCCTAAAAATTTCTGTTTTGAACGTTTGTTTGAAACTTGATACAAAGTTCTATAAATATCTGCAGCTGATTCAGATATTTTAGGTTCATAAACTTTAAAAAGAATGATTATTTAGAATATCACTAGGAATGGAGGAATGAAATTTGTATAAATTACGTTTCATGAGTTCCATTATAAAATATATATATAGTGCAATATTTATTTCCACAATTTAATATTAGTAGCACAACTTAATTTTACTGTTAAAAAGCACTTTCATTAGTAAAGATTAAAAATTAAAAACGTTATTAGACTGACAGTTTCCAATTAAACCGCAGAATTGGCATCTATGAATAGGCGCTAAAAACACAGATCTCCAGTACGAAAGTGTTTAATTACTTCGTATGAAAATAAATGTATAAAGTTAGCATGACTAATTACTAGTTAATAAAATATCATTTATACTTACCGAGCAAAATATTATCAAATGCTGTTCGTATGCTATGAATTCGATCAAGTTTTCTTCAAAAATGTTGCTGATAATAAATTTGGTTAAAGTAAGACAGGGATTAGGTTATTTGTTTATTTCTCTTTTTCGGATAGTGCTTTCTGTGGTGATTATATCAATACTTCAACAGTCCATCTCCAGTTTTGACTCTTTTTCCAGTTCATCCTTTCTCTTTTCCGGATTTGCCAGTTCTTTTCCGGTTCCAGCTTATTCTTCAGTTCCGGCTTCTTTTTCAGTTCTGCCTCCTTTTTCGGTTTTTGCTTCTTTTTAAGATCACATTGAGGGTTTTCCAGTCTGCAAAATAGTCAATGTATCATTATTTTTATTACTATAAATTAAAAAGTAACGCGGCGACGATGAAAATTTCAGATGTACAATACTTGTATATTTATAATATGTATAAAACTTGCTGCTCAGCTGTACAGTAAAAGTCTCCCTCGCAGATTTTTTTGCCTGATAGAATTTCTTCTACAAAGCGCGATTTTGTTCTTTTCGTTGTTCAGACCTAATAACAACGAGAGAAGTCAAATCAGAGGGGGCGAATTGTTTCCAATAGGTGACCTTCATGAGCCCCACATAAACCGCAGTAATTTGCAAAGGTTCGGTGCTTGTATTTTTCATTCCTTAATTTTTTTATAAATTGTAATAATAATAATAATAATAAACAGTTGGCTTAAAAGCAAAGTGAAACTGCGGCATTTGTAATTTAATTAAACAATTTATCACAACTAGGAACAAACGAAAAAAAGCATTTTTAGAAGATTTACAGGTCACATTCTTTCAGCATCAGGAAAAAAATCTCCTGTATTCAAAGGAGCTTACTCGTATATAAATTTAATAAATTTATGAAAATATTAAATATAAATTTTTGAATGAATTACTATTTCACACACATGCCAGATATTTCTACGTTCTACAAGTTTTGCATAATTTACTTACGTATTTGGTATTTTAACGTTGTTCTTATAAAATTTTCCCTTTTTCTTATAAAATTTTCTTTGGCTGTTAACACTTTGGGTGACAACGAGGAATCTTACAGATTTTGCGAATGGATCTTCAGGCGGTTCTTCGGTGTTATAAATGTCGAAGCTGTAAGACAAACATTTTTACTTTTATATTATAATGAAATTATTAGAATTGCTATAAAAGTAATTTAAGAAAACTTCAAACTAAAATTATGAGCCAAGGAAAGAAATGTTTAATCAGTCCTTTCATGTTTAATCAGCCCAATTTCTATGTTTCTGAGGTGGTAAAATATTATTATTCCAGAGCTTTACACATCATTAATATATCTCCGGTTTTCCTCATTCAAGTTATGTTTCTCGCAGGTCAATTGCTCTGCATCTCTGACTGCACACGTTACAAATTTTCATTGGTCATTCCAATCTTCAATAACATGTTGCTGGTCTACTTCCGGCAAAGCAGCACCAGGGCTTTTGCCACGATATGATTTTCAATTGAAAATTTTATTTTCGTTGCTCACTTGCATTCTTAAAAATTTTAATTTTTTATACATAGAGAAAGAAATCAAGCAAAGCAATACGAATAAGGAAAATCATTATCTCTTTTCCCTTACATTCCGCTAAATTTGTTGAAGGAAAAAGAGCTAAGTTTCTAAAAATGTATCTCCTTACTCTTTATACATATTATGTCTTTGTCAGTGTTTCTGATACACTTTAATGTATTTTACAATTTATTTAATGTTTGAATATTACAGCTTCCTATGCTGAAATAGGTTCTCTATTTTCTTTCGAAGAAAGAAGAAATAGAGTTCCAGAATTTTTTATAATGGAGGCCATATATTTCTTACTTTAAAGAGAAAGAGAAACAAAAGATATTTCCATATGGCAAGATGTAACATTTTATATATCCCGGCTTTTAAAACCCATCAGAGTCTAGCAGCAGTTGAGTCGTACGTAATTATGCACACAAATATAGAGAGAAAGAGACGACGGGAAATCAGATGGTAAAGCATGGTCGAAAAGTCTCTCCTGGCCCGGTAAAAATAACACAAAACACAAGAAAGAAAGATCATCAGTTTATGCTTAGTACAGTAAAAATTAAAGAATAGGAACAAAATTAGACAATGATCGCCCTTCAAAGAAGGTATCCGAAATTAAGACCTGGACCTTTTTGCAGGCATCACATCTCCCGCACATGGAAGATCTACTGTTCTGGAAAATACTGAGCATGCCCAGAACTTCTCCAGCAGCTGCCACGATATATGCAACAAGTTACTCAGGACTTCTAACGGGCGTCTTGTACACCAATCTCTTGACATACCCCCAGAGGTTGTAGTGAGGTCTGGTGATCTTGCTAGCCAGTGTACTGGACTAACCCTACCAAACTCTTTTTGAGGATACGTTCCGAAGGAACATTGGAGCAGTTTTTTGATGACGATCGCTTGTTTTTTTCTTATTTGTTGGTTTCCGCTGCGCTAAGAATAATAAACATATATATTCCCCCTGTTCATGTCCTACTTTTTCTGTGCTTTCTGTCGTCACTATGGCGCCATGAATGCGTTTCCGACCATGCACAGCAGTACGTTTTTAAAATCGTTTTATGCTGTTGTATATATATATATATATATATATATATATATAATTAAAGTAAAAGAGACAAACGAAAAAAGACCTATATATATATAATATTAGGAATCCTGATTGCCCATATTGATCTATGTTGTGTAATAAAGAACGAATTTAGCAGATGAAGAAGATGACATATTGACATTTAATTTCAATTCACATTTGTAGCGACAACTAATTTGAAATTCTAATCTCACTTATTTCCAGAATATTAATATTTCTCATATTGTTGAAATAGGCAGAATGTAGCAGGACGGCGTGTCAGCGTGTACAGAGATAGAAGCAAACTGCATAGTTAACCAATATGGTAGTTTATTAAGAGATAGATTTGGTTCAGGAAATTTTTAATTCCCACTTATCTACGTCATCATTTTTATATAAAAATCCTATGATGTGGATATATATATATATTTTTTATTTAATTAATTTTATTTTTTAATTAGTTATTAGTTTAAAATTACTTTATTTTATATATCTAAATTAATTGCAATGAACAGTTACAAGCTCGAAATGTTTATTATGTTATATTCTCAATATTCGAGCTAAATAATAATATGAATCTGTAAATCTAGAATTATAGTCTAGTAGAAACAGTTGAACTGAGAAATTTATTTTAGATTTTTTCCGAATAAAATATTGAATAGATTTAAGTGTTTTACTTAATTTATTTAACATATGCATATATATATATATATATATATATATATCATATATACGGGTATATACATATTATTCATAAACGTAGAGTATTTTTCTGTCTTTGATACTTAATTTATTCAACAGTTTGGCTCTTACTTCTCATTCACAAATTTTGAAAACCGGGCGTTTAAACACTTTTATTTGTGTATTTACATTGTGTTTAGATACTTCATTAGTTAATGAAATAAAATTTCTTCATAATAAAAGTATTACAAGAAATAATTTTAAATTCTTCACAACGTGATTTTCCATATTAGAGTTTTGTAATCTACTTTTTTAATGAAGGAATGAAGAAAAATTACACAGTATAAATTTCAAAAGGTATTAGTTTTCAGACCAGCGTTTTTATCAAAACATTATTAAATCTTTAATTAAAGAGGATCTGAAATATTATCTTTTGTTTTATTATTTTTTGATAAATGACTTACGTGTCCGACACATCTTCAAATCTTAAACATCGGGGATCCATTTCTGCTAGTGATTTTTCTGTGTACCATATTTCTCCATCTCCTCCTGGTTTTTCAAATATACGTCGATAATAAAACATTTCACGGCGAATCTTTTTCTTTTCGCTGAAATATTTTTATTTTACTAAATATATGCATTCATATATACGTAAAATATAACAAAATACGCTGGCTGCTTTAAGAAAAGATTGGCGACCTCAAAATTAGCTATTCTAAATTTTATGTTCTCTCCCTTAATTCATCCGTTCTCCCAAATTCGAGATCTTTCCATGTTACATAACGCCTCTTGAAAAAGTTAGCTAAAACTAAAAATTAACCAATCATAGTTTAGGGTACTTTATGCTTATACTCATTATAAATACCGCTCACAGGTTAACTACGTCATTCTTCCTTTCGCTAACTTCTGCTCTGCCAATTTCTCCAGGCTTTCTAAGATTTTACGGGCAATATTGACGCAATTGCAAATGCGTTTCAATTCATAGCGATTTTTCGAAGTAGCTTCGCACATTAATGGATGTTGTCCTCTACTGGCTAAGATGATGTTCGGCAGTCTCTCTGCAATCGAACACATAGCGGTCCGGATCTCCTGCAATACCGCATGAGCTACGGCCATTTTCGCTTCGTCTGAAGCGATGCAGGTACGTCATGAAGAAGCCATGCTCTGTTAGAAACTTAGTGAAGTGAGACGAGTCACATTTTAAAAGCCCGCTGACGTTTGGGAAAAATCTGTAAACTCTTCAGCCAGTAGTCTGTCTCCCACACACGTTGCCAACGCTTCAATAATTCTACCTCGAGCTCAGCTTTTATGATCGAGCACGGGAGAGGTACATCAAGTACATGCGAACGTGGGGGTCAGTTGCTGCACTTTTGACTGCTGCATTTGCAATTTCAGTATCCAGTATTACGGTGTAGGAAGGTACCTACTGGTGTTCAGGGTTATAGCATTTTGGTTTCTTTATTAAGAGTTTAAGTGTGGCCTTGACGAGTGGAATTTTACTGCATGTACCTTGGATTGCCTGAAGGCTAAAGGCCGAGGTAAGTCCTATCCCATAAAATGTTTCTCTCTTTGAGTCGGAGCACACGCACTATTGCACTCTCGCGCTGAGCTAAGAGATGCAGAGGCGGCAGTCCTGAAACCACGTTTAGAGCATTAGTAGTCCAGGTTCTATATATTCGGGAAATCCTTAGAAGGAATGCTCTTTGGTGTGGCTCTTTGGTTTTGCGTAGCAGAATCTGAATTTTAAAAGTGATCGTTATGTCTCTCATCGAGGCTCCATACGGTGCAATACGCTCAGCAGATGATGGGACAAGGCAGATACTACACGATTACCTCACGGTTACTTCCCGCAAGTATGCAAACCCCCAAATCATCGAAAGTTTCCATTTTACTTTGAGCGATTCTTAAGAAGAAACGTAAGATGCGAGCGCAGAACACCTGCACATCTAGAAGATCATAAGATTTATATATAGCAATGCCCATTACTTTCAATTATAAGACCAATTTCCCTGGATTTGGAAAAAAAATGCCAGAAAAAATTTTATTCTACAATACCAAGTGCACTTCAACAATTTATGAAATATATTTAAAATTTATGAAAAGTAAGGCAATGGGATTATAAGTAATTAATCATATTACATGAGTGAATAAGCAAGTATTTAAGAGCAAGTAAAGTTTTAACATCTCCTGTCCACATATGCAAAGATCCAGTCAAAACAGAAAATTATATCTTCTAATTTTCGTCTGTATATGTTGCATAAGTTTTCCTTCCTTACTCTAATCAAATTTTCTGTCAAGCGTGATTACTCAATATTTGTGCTCTCAACCTGATGGCTGCGTATACTGAGCCGATGGGTAATCAATCGTTTCGGCGATTTCCGCACAGGATTTCAAATTATTTCCCTCTAGAGTTCTTAACTGAACGAGACGGGCTTTCAAAATATAGTGTTACGTTATTTTCTTCCTTCATGTTCGTACGGGGTTCGTAGATTTGGAGTGAATTAACGCGATACTTGATAAAATATCGAAACACACTTTATTTAGCCATTATTATTCAGGACAGCTCCAAATTCACGTCTACAATTGTCGAAGAACTACTATACACATGCTGCAACAATCAGCGACACAGCCTTCAAGCAATCAGGCTATAACGATGAAAACAGCTTAACTGTAAATCACCAGAGTACACCTCCCAACTCTGCTCGGTCGTTCTCGGAACGCCACTTACTTTCGAGATTCTCTACGCTACAACTCACGATGCATTCGACGATACCCTAGAGTACAGCTCCTGACTCCTCGGTTCAGTTGCTCCAAACTGATCGCCGAGCGTTTGCCCATGTCCCTAAAGTAGATTTAGACCGAAATGCCACCACAGCTGATCTTCTACATTACGGGCCACGGGCCTTTTCCCTTTTATTTCGAGAGACATGGACTCTCTTCCTTTCTACTCTGTAGTTGTGGACAACTGGGCAATCCAGAACACTATCTAATCGATTGTCCACTTACTACTGATATTCCATATTCCTTTTCCACCAACGGATAGGACTGCCTTTAGTCGTTTTTTGATTAAGCAACGGCATCAAGTCAAAAAGATAGTCCGTTTAATTGACAAACTGATGAATCTGGGACTTGATCTTTGTGTCTTATAATATCGACATATGATTCAACTTCTTAAACTGCTTGAATATATTAAAACCCATCTACTTTTATGCTTTGAAGTGTTTGTAACCATTGTAATCTATTGTAATCCATCTGTTATAAGTCGCTGTGTATAGCAGCAGTCAAATATTTGTATATTCTCTCTCAGCATCTTTTTCTAAGTGCAATCAGGTAATATTGTCTATAACAGCTGTCCCTGTACCTATGGTACATTTAATACCAGGTGCTATTTAGCATTTGTATATCTTGCATTTGCCTATTTACCGATGAATAATAATGTTATCTTTTGCATATGTACATTTATTATCAAGTGCTGTTAAATATCTGTATATATTGAATTTGCATTATTATCTGTTGCATATGTATTGTCCTAATAGTCTCTTTGTTGTTCATAGCAGCTATCAATGTACTTATGGTACATTTATTACCAGGTGCTGTTAAATATCTGAATATATTGAATTCGCATATTTATCTGTTGCATATGTCCCGTCCTAATAATCTCTTTGCTCTCCATAGCAGCTATCAATGTACTTATGGTACATTTTTTACCAGGTGCTGTTAAATATCTGAATATATTAAATCTGCATATTTACCTATGAATAATAATGTTATTGTCTTTATTTTTATCTTTCATTTAATCATACATTTAATCATACATTTAATTCTCTGTGTAATAATAACACTGAATGTATTGGGGTCGCTAGAGATTTTCATTGTATAATATATCCAACCATTATCCATTGTTTTAAATATATCCATTGTATTTATACCAACATTGAATGTATTTTGTGTTTTTCACGGTATAATATATGTTCATAATTTGTGGCATACTTAAGTCTATATTTCATCCTTTACAAATGTATAGTAACACATTTAACTGTCTGCATCAATTTATTTGCTGCATAAGGATCACAGGTGTCATGACAATTTTAAATGTATATTTGTGTTACCAACACTGAATGTATTTTATATTTTTATTGTATAGTATTGTATAGTATCTACTGGATCGTATCGTATTGTGGTATTGTTTAGTATTGTACAGTATCTACTGTATCGTATCGTATTGTGGTATTGTTTAGTATTGTACAGTATCTTATATCAATTGGCTTTATACAGGTTAAATGTGTTAATTTTTATTCATTATAATCGTTTAATTAGCTTTTGTATTGTATTGTATTGTAGTATTGTATAGTATTGTATGGTATCTTATATTAGTTATCTTTTATGCAGGTAACTGCATCAATTTATTTGCTGCATTAGAATCACTGGTGTCATGACAATTTTAAATGTATTTTTGTGTCACCAACACTGAATGTATTTTGTATTTTCATCACTAGTGTCATGACAATTTTAAATGTATTTTTGTGTCACCAACACTGAATGTATTTTATATTTTCATTGTATAGTATTGTACAGCATCTACTGTATCGTATTGTATTGTGGTATTGTATCTACTGTATCTTATTGTATTGTGGTATTGTATAGTATTGTATAGTATCTTATATCAGTTGGCTTTTAGTACAGGTTAAATATGTTAATTTTTTTTGTATTGTATTGTATTGTAATATTGTATAGTATTGTATGGTATCTTATATTCGTTAACTTTTATGCAGGCTAAATATGTTATTTTTATTCCTCATAATCGTATAATTAGCCTTATTGCATGTTTTTCCCACAATACCACGTGATCAATTGTATTGTACCGCTATTGCATTCAGTTACTAAGTTTGGTACGAATCCTGTACCATAATTGGTAGTAACCAATGTATCGACCTTTGTATATCTTAAACACAGTTGCATGCTAAATATATTTTGTATAACATATTCCTTTTTCCTAACTATTGTTGTACTATAGGGATTGAATGCGTACCGAGATCAAATTATATTGTACGCTACCTACTTCTTCTGTATCACATCACTACCTGCGGTATTGTAACATGACTTTGTCATAGCGAATATCCACTTTATTACACTGACTTTCAATACGTTGCTTTGTCAAATATATGTACTTGGCTATGCAATGTATCCCGATCCAGTTGTTAGTCTTCTGAATTAAGTCGAATTCTGAATGCTTTACGCATTTCCCATGTATCAGTACTTCCAGTCACACACTGATGGCTATTGTATTCTTTTATTTTTATTTCTTTTGGTATATCCTCTGTGTATTGCTGTAATCATTTACATTCATTATGTCACTATGTTCTCTATTTTTATGTTATATTGTCATTAAGTCTAATTCTACTGTCTATATTTTACTCATTGTATATTATTGGGCTGCTCAACATCAGACTGTACTTTAGCTTATGTATATTCTATATTTGTGGGTATTACAACTTTGTAAAATTTTTGCTTATTGTCAAAACTCGCCCTTTTTGGCCCTGCACGCTTTTGTTATTTTATTTAATAAATGTGGGGCCTGGGTGGTTGTTGGGACATTTCAACCGCGCCTGGACATTTCGTAATACTGCCCCACCTCAAGAACTGCACATCCCAGGCTCCACAACCCTTGGGCAGAAGCCAAATTCGATACAAACAAAACGTAGTAAAACTATAGTGACGTGATCGAAGTTTATTTCCAAATAATCGTTGTTATCGAATGACATGCATAATAGTTTTAATTAATCATTGTCATCAATTTTTAATATTCGTTGCAAATTATCATTGTTATCGAATAATCATTCTCGCAGAACAATGAATCATTGTCATATAAATTGCTATAGTCCCTGATTTATGAAGAACTGTATCCAAATTCTATTCAGAAGAATCGAATATGTGTTGCAATTTATCTTATGGTCATTATTTACGCACAAGGATTCTTAAATGTTTTCGGCCTACGGTTCCGAATGACGCAAATAAAAACTTGCATAACAGTGAGAAAAAGAATATTTAAAAATAGAATAAAATCTTGAACCCTAGGAGAAAATGTTTGAATTTAATTTCCTCTTATTTAAAAGAAATATAATGTTTTTAAAGTGCTTAAAAAATTGAATACTGTGAATAGAAATCTAAACTATAAATATCTGCGGGCATCTGTCTCTTTGTTTGTTTCTTTGAAACATAATCTTCTACGGAACAAACGGAATTAGAGTTTCGAAAGTGTTACTCCCCGGATTCGAAAAATCTGTGATAAGCCATTTCGACCATTGTTTTCTTCCTACGGCTATCAACCGAGATATTATATGTATATACAATCTCTGAAAGCGCTAATTTTCGAATTAATTTCTCTGAGTGGTCGAAGTCTCTCGAGCTGGAGATAAAAATGCTTTATTTGGAAAAGTGTTCCTCCATCTCTCTTTCAAATCTTAGAGTTTGTTCATCAGAAATTTGTAAGTTTTAAAAAATATGAGAAGCGTAGTACTGTTAAATATCAACCAAATTATTATTACTTATGGTCATATTCTGAAGTTGAACAAAGCGCGTGTTTCCATGTGACGCCATTGTATGTCGAAATTATTTTGTTAATGTCAGTATTTTAAAGGAATAGCTGCTTTTGGCAACTTTTATGTTTCACGTTTAGATACGCGACACGATATGTTGCCGCTACGTTAAATTTTTATTGATATTTGGAAAATTTGTTATATTACATTAAATTTAAATCATGACCTCATTTGTATTAAAGTGTTAAAGATCTTCGTTTCCTGGCTTGGAACTAAAAATTATTTCGTATCGGTGGTTGCTTGGAGAGAATGGACTGATTTTCTTCAAGCTCAAATGTTTCTATGTATTTCCTCTTCAGGCGTACATAGAACTTACTTTAAATTAACAGTTCGTTTTATATTCAGTGTTTTAGTAAAATTTAATAATTTTATTTACAAAAATTTAGTTTCTTTTAGTCTACAGTTTCTTTCTCTTGACACTTTAAACTTCTGTAGGTATTTAAACGTATTTTATTTGAATTATTATTTTGCTACAGTTCTATTATTTTTTATTTTTTCAATTTACTAAAATACCGAAACGCAAAAAGGTATTACGGGAGATGAAGACGTGCAGCATTACAGAAAAATTAAGAAAATCGACTAGAAGATCCTACGGACAAGATAAATTATATGCTCCAAAAACGAATGAAGATACGGCTAGAAAATCAGCAGGCAAGCAGAATAACCAGAAATGTTACGCATTCAAGAAACTGAAGAACAAACCAAAAGGAGACAAGCAGAAGTTCAAGAAACTATGCGTCCTCAAGAAAGTGAAGTAGAAGCGTAAAACAGGCTTATTTGACAATTGGAACAACAGAATATGCGTGATGAAGATAAGGAGAGGTTGCAAGTAGACGAAGGACATAAAACCTTCATCATCGTCGTCAAATTCGAGTATAAATGCCAGAACAGGATAACACTTCATAAACAACTCAAGACGCTGCGCATCACAGAAAAGTTCGGTCCGAAGAAGCAATGGTTATGCGAGAAACCAAACTTTGCATAAATATAGCACAACATACACGTAGCACTCTTCACAATGCAGAAAGATGTGGACTCGAAGTTTAAGTTGAACAACACAGTAGTTGTTGACGGTGAGTGAACCCACAGTAAGTTGCATAGAACTCATAAACATACATAGATAGAACTCACAAATTTTACTTTGAACGCAGCCCAGTAGTAAAATTGTGGGTGGCCAGAAGGAAGAATGTATTCAACAGGCTGTACAGCATGCGATATCAGTATTGGTCTACGTTACGATAAATGTCGATAACACAAGTAGGTAATATACTTCCAGAGTTTTGACATAAGAACATATATATCAGTGTTTCAAACCTACAAATTTTGCATCAAATTGGAAAACAAATATCTAAAAATTTGCCTTTTCATGCATAAGAGTTCAGCATTCGAAAAATTATATTTTCGTAAACGCTTTAGCAGAAAATAATAAAACTTATTGCCTTGCGAAGGAGAACGAAATCAGAACTAACCCGAGGCTACCCGTCAATGGTTGTTTTAAACAGGCCGAATAAAACATAAATTTCCTCATGAGATACTATCAAAAATACAAAATTAATTGAATATCGAATAACACTACAATTAAGAAACCGAGGCATAAAGTGAACTGCAAATCAGATGCAAACAACAAAATGTAAACAAAATATGTATGTCCTGCAATACAAACGCAAAAGGGTCAGAAATGAAATAATGATGATAATTTTTAATGAAAAATTTAATATAAATGTTTAATTCATGATATTAGTAAATATATAGTGTTTATATTATTTATTGAAACGTGCAGAATTTCATAATATTCATTACTTACGAACGCTTTTTCATCCATCGAAGCATACCACAAGCCATTTTCAGTTGAGTGCTGGTGCACGTCAAAATAATTAAGATAATTCTAGATTATTACGAAAAACGAATCGCTTTGACTCGTTTCTCAAAACAAGTATATCTAGAACAGTATTTAAATCTCACAGGAATATAATTAAGGATCATAAAATCTCCAAGCACGCATTAAACGCAAAAAAATCGCATGGACGCACAATGAAGAATTTTCACTCTCACAATGACTTTTACAACAATACAAAGTAGAATAGAATTTCTAAACTAAATGTTTATTGTTACACCATATTTCATTCTTAGTTACACCATATTTCATTCTTAGTTACACCATATTTCATTCTTAGTTACACCATATTTCATTCATTAGTTCTTCATTATTCTATTAATCTTTCACGGTTGTTGAGTAATTCTAACTGTTAACTGGTTTAAATACAATTATAACTTTATATGTATGCACACAGATATATGTACAGGGTGTCCATTATTAAACTTGAAATTTGCGAGCAGTCTGTAGCAAAAACTAGGTGGGGGAATTTCATGAAAATTGGGTAATGGCAGAACGAAATGATGGGAATTTTATGAAGGGACAAAAAGAATAACTTTCGAAATTCACATTTAGATAGCGTTGTGTATTGTAAACTGTTGTCTTATGCAAATTTCGTAACCATAGAAATCCTGTGCGTGCACAGCAGCCCTATAAAGATGCTAGAGGACTGTATACAACAACCCTTTAATGACCGCACTCATACTCATTTGCTAGTCAAGGAAGATGACATTGACTCTCCAGGAACGGGCTTTACTGGTCAAATTGTTTTACCAAAACGGAGACTCTGCAACCGAAACTTTGCAGAAATTTCGGTCTTTGAAGCGGTTACGAAAAGATTTACTCACTATTCAAGGACTAACAAACATGATTAGAAAATTTGAAGCAACGGAAATATTGGGGATTCAGCCAGCAAGGGGAAGAAAGTATGTTGCAGTACAGGGAGTGGAAGATGTAGTTAAGCAAGTGGAGGAAGACAGATTACAAACCATCGCCAGCACTAGTGTTCCGCATATTACAACATCTGTTGACCAACCTCGTTCCACGGTTCATAATATTCTTCAAAATGTCTTATGCTACCTATGTTTAGTTATAAAATGTTTAATATTTATAAAATGTTATAATGAACACCATGAAATATGTGGTAGTCCAGTAACTTGCACAGACCATTACCCAATCAAAACTGCCCCAGCCCAGGAGCTATTAGATCAAGTGACATCTCGTCTAGATAATTTACTCAATGAAATAAGTGCTTTGAAGCCGAACAGGTGTGATAACAAACCAACCTTAAAATGCTAGAACAGCAGTGGGGACGAAAACTTACGAAGGAACTCCAGAACGCACGAGGGCAAGTAAGATAAGCTTACTAATCAACAAGGAAGCACTAAACAAAACTGAGAGTCTCATTTAAAAGCCTTTTAGATTTCTGTTATGGATGGTAACATTAATGGACCTTTCATCATGAGGCACACAAATTAACTTCCTTTAGTATAGCTATCGATACAGGAATCACGTTACAATCACCCGAAAAGATCTACCTCAACGTTTGAAAGGTAAACTCATCTGAACGCTTCCCTGTGTTGAATGTGTCCGGTGATAAAAGCGACATCGACGGAAAGTTAAACGAGAATGTCCCGTTTGGAATTTCCGCCAACCATCACATGGCTTATGCGCAAACAGTACCGACCCTTGCATTCTTGGATTAGACTTTCTAAGGAAATACAATTTTTAATTCTTTTAATTTCAAAAAACGAACTGCATTCATCCTCTGATGATGTAGTCCTGTTAGGAATTAAAAAGAAGTTAACGCCATCTGGAAAACCTCCCAAAAACGTCGAGTCGAGATCATAGCACTGAATAGAACATAATTTCCTCTTCCTGAATCATAGCTGAAAGCAGAAATTTCCGGTTCGGCATAATGAAATAGCTAAGAACTTTAAGTGCACGAAAGAAGTACTAGTGGCCTGCCTGTGCGTTCGTTGACTTATAAAGACCCATCATTCCGGTGACAGTTTGCAACGTAAGTGCTGAAGCTAATGCCATTAGGAAATGCGAAGTGGTTACAGCACGTACTCCAGTGAACTGCCTTAAACGAACCAATAGTCCTTCTGTCTCTGTGTTTCGCAAACCTTAAATTCGGAATTTTTGCTGAACACATAATTAGGAGTTGGATACAGCAGTCTTGCAGAGAGTGTTCTTGAAGAATTTCAAGAGGTTTTCTGCTGTTTATCCTCTAATATAGTCCGAAAAATTTCGGGACAGCGTAGAATCGATACAAGTGATCATCTAGCAGTCACGAAACATCCAAGACGTCTATTGATTGCTACGCAGCAAGAAATAACAGACCTTACAAAGGACATGCAGCAAAGCACCGTTATGAAGGCTTCAGTGAGTCCTTGCGTAACTCCGAGTGACTAGTCGGAAAGAAGACAACTTTATCTCGATTGATTATCGTCTGTTGAACGACCTCACGAAGAAAGACAGCTACAATAATCCCAGAATTGGCTATATTGTCCATATTCGTTTTGGAAGCAAGTGGTTGAGAATATTTGAATAATGGAGCTGATACAGACAGTTACAGAGACATCCTGATAACTGAGAGAAGACGGAATTTAGTATCGGACAACAACTTTGGCAGTTTAAGATGATGTCGTTTGGATTTAGTAATGCGGCGGCGACATTCGAATGCCTAATGAAATCGTCCTGAGAATTATTTGATATGAAGCCTGTTGAGAAGTGTAGGGAACTAGACATTTTCCTGCAGACGATGTGGGGGGGGAATATGTCAGATCGAAGAAAGCATAAAATCCGAACTTTTCAGATCGGTTTAGGGGTTCTGAGAGATGTCCAAGCGAGTTTCTCTCGTTAGATGTTGGATGTGCTTTGTAATGTTTTGCGCTTAACATTTAAAGTAGTTTGAAGGAGTAATAAATAATTGTTCTATAGAGGAGACCTGTACGAGTAGATTTCGCGAATGTTCCAGATATGTAAAGAGCTTCTCCAGGAATATAAATTCTGTTAAAATATCCCTGGTATTTAGAGCATTCTATGCACAACGAACCCATTCGCACTCAACAATATCTTAAATTGATTTCATTTTGTCTGGACATTTAAAATGTATTCAAAACTAGAAACTTGAAAAACCTAGTGATCTAAAGTAACAAAACTTTGCGGGTTTAGATAAACAGATCTCTCAGTTTCTATCTGTAATGCGGCTGATAACAAAGTGCAACGCCACGTTTTAATTCTGCAATTCCTTCTATTTTGCTTAACACGTCTGCCACGAAAGCATTTCTATCTCTAGGTAGATATATAAGTCTTGCGAGAACTTTCCTACAATGAAATCAAACCAAAATATTTTTGATAGCAATTAGGTATATTGAAATAAATATATTATACTAGAAGCGAAGCAAATTTACAGAAGATGAAAAATGAAAACGTCATCAGCTGCAAAAATAAAAAATATTAAAGATGCGTATCAGAGCAGAGAAATTTTATGCAAAATCTGTGAAATGAAATAAATAAAATATATAAATACAGTAAGGAACGTAGGATCTGAAAATAGGATTAGGTCGTTACACATACAACGACAAAATGAAAATTCGTTCTTACAAGAAACTAGAAACTGATGTTTATTTATTACTCTTTAATAAAAGGATGCCGAGAATTTCTCAGTTTATAAGTTACAATCAAAGTGAAAAAAATTACTGGTTAAGAAACCTTGCACCATTGAGTAATACTCCTTCCTCGAAATCATTTATGTTTGAACTAGGCGACACTGTTCTCAAACAGATGATAAAAAGTTTGGTTATAAATGAATTGACAGGTTACGTATAATAATAATTATCGCTATTTAAGATAGTACGATCTTTTAAAAAAATACTACAACTATATCTAAAATATGTTACGTCAAGGATAACATTTTTGAAAAGAATTATATTGTTTCATCACTCTATTTTAAGTCGAAATTTTTTTCGCTCTACTTCTGTTTTTGAAAAAAGGAAGGAAATATCATGTAATCTGCTGACTATAACAGTTTAAAAAATCTATTAACAGATTTTAATTCCAATACATCGAATCTCCTTAAACTAGCATCAACGAAATTTCCTATGGATATTTTATATCCACTTTCGCTGTATCAGTTTTTTCTTGTAACAACTTTCAGGACGCGAGAAAAGTCATGTATCGAGTAAATTTTAAAATAGTTAAGATGTAAATTTCCCTCATGATCCAGGTCAGCGATGCCTGATCTGCGCAGAAATTTTCTATCATAGAGTTAATGGTGCAAACGTTCTGAGGCTTTTGGTCTGAGACACCTTCCTGATGACACAGTAATTCCTATCTGGTTTAGATAGACATTTGCTTCAGTATACCATGACACTTTCTTGACGGTTTATACCCTTGGTAGAAGAAAGCATCAACACTATAATTGCTCCCATCCGTGTCAAGATTGAACGGGTTACGCCCCTTTCAGTTCAATGCTGGTGATGCCAAACTAATCAAGATAATTCAAAATTATTACAAACGAAGAGTCGCTTTGACTGGTTTCTCAAAATAAGTAATCTGCAACTGCAGTATTAATATCTCTCAGCAATATAATTCGGGATCATAAAATCTCCAAAAGCGCATTAAACGCAAAAAATCGCATTAACGCACAATGAAGAAATTTCGCGCTTAGGATGACTTTTACAATATCAAAATTCAATGGAATTTCTAAACTAAATGTTGGTTGTTAAACAATATTTCTATCTCAGAATCAGAATCTTTCGCGGTTGTGGAGGACTTCTAACTGTTATCCGGTTTTAATCCAATTATAATATGTATATCTTATATATATGCAGCTTAAGTGTTTTTCACCGACAGCTCATTGGTTGCTTTCGCAACTGTAAATTGTTTTATTCCCCGTACATTTCAGCGCGTGAAGAATATTATGAGAAAGCTAAGCCGGAAAAATTAAAAATACAAGAGCAGGTGCATTTAATATTTAATAAATAAATTTAACATCTATATATAATAGCATTCGGAAATATGCAACCGGCAAAAATCGGCAATGATGAAAAAACATATAAAATAATAATGAAGTAAATATATATCTTCATTATATGCGGTTCAAGTGTCTGTTTGTCGTGGATAGTTTATTGGTTGCTTTCGTAACTGTACTAACCAATGGAGTGAAGTTGCCACGGCACAGGATTGCCGTTTCAATTGACACGTAGACAATTTCCTGTAAAACTTGCCTTTGCTATGACCATCCATAAGTATCAGGACCAAACGCTTAAGCGTGTTGCCATTTTTTGACCTGAGCCTGCATTTGGACATGGTCAAATTTATGTTGCATGTTCAAGAGTTCTTGAAAGAACGGACGTAAAATTAAAAATAATGGATGGTCTTCTGCAAGGCGAGCTGAAAAATGATGGAAAGATCTACACAAGAAATGTTGTGTACAAAGAGATCTTTGACGTGTGAATTAACATTTTATTATTTAAATCACCTTTATTTATCGAGCTAGCGGTGACTTTTAAGAAATGTACCGCCACCGCTTTCCTTCATTGCACTTTAAGCAATTAAGCAAGTAGAAGGGGAAAACCGCGTGGGGCAGTAAGCAAAGGGGCGTCCTCGCGACCTGTCCTGGGTAATTCAGTTTGAATTAGCAGACACCTTTGCACAAATCATTTTCATCGCGATTTATAATATCTAGAACAGCGATCATTTCGCATGACGGCCGGGCTTTCTAGTCCATATATATGCACAGACATCTATGTAATATCTAATCACGTATTTATATAATATGTTATATGTATATGTAGGCATATAATTCAAAATAAATTTTATTAGTCTATATAGTTTGTCTTTATTTTCTTAATTATTTGTAGTAGCATGCCTTTTTAAATGTTTAAAACTACCTGCTTGTTAATCAATGTATAAATAATTCAGTATGGTAATTTCGTAATTTGATAGTCATTAAAAATGAAATAAAATGCTTCTTACGGTTTCATTTCCTTCTCTTAAAAAATTACAAACATCCGGCATTTTGATCAATTTAGGTCCCTTCATATGGAACGTTAGAGCATTGTTTTGTAATAAATTCTTACTCTTTCGCACTATACATTTAATTACGCAAATTTTATTTTTGAACTGAGGTTAAAGTGACAGTTCTGATTAACTTTGCATTTTTTTCATTAATTTCTTTATGCATAAATTCTCCAGAAAAATGATGTTAATGTGATTTCAAAACAGATAATAAACATGATAATAATTATAGGTCTTTCGCACGTTCTGAAAACATAATTCTGTATATTTTATTTTAATTTTCTTATTAGTACAGTGTAGCGCACTGAAGATTATTTTTCATTTACATGATAGTCGGTAAATATAAAGCATGTGCTAATAGTGTTACGGAATTTGTATAATGTGACAGAGACATTCTGAAGAGAGTTTTTCTGTACCGGAAAATAAGGTTACAGGCGTACGTCTATTCAACATTGACGTAAATCTCCATCTTGCTCAATTGCGATAGAACTTATTACCGAGGCTTATGTGTTAATTTCCGAGGGTTTCTATATATCATGCAAATATAGGTATAAAGCCATACAGAAAACATCTTTGAATTATTGGAAGGCATTCTAGTCAGCGACCCCCCACGAGACGTCGATGCTGTTTTAATGTAATCAATTAAGTGTGTCGCTATTTTTATATCATGGGAGGCAAACTCCTTACAGCAATAGCAGTTATATAACTCTCATTTCGAATCATTTTTCGTTCTATTTGATTTGAAACATTGTAGCATCTGTAATTTCTCAGGATCCGGGCCATGTCGGCTGGCCTAAATATTTATTAATATATTCTAACTCCCACCTGAAAAAGGAGCACTTCTCCAAATTAGACACAATGTTTAATCTCTGTAAAGTTCATTCTCCATCTCTTAAGATTCTGCTTTAGTTTCATAAAATATTTTTACTCCATTGCTGGGACAGCTATTATTTCTTAATTTACGTTTTTTAACATTATTTGACCAATTTCACATACATCTTGGGGAAAAAAAAAAAAAAAAAAAAAAAAAAAAAACATAAATTTCCTAATGAGATACTATCAAAAACAGAAAAAATACAAAATTAATAGAATTTCTAATAACACTACAAGTGAAAGGACCGAGGCATAAAGTGTGCGATAAATCTGATGCAATCTTTAAAATGTAAACAAAAACATTTATGTACTGCAATAGAAATGCAATAGAGTTAGAAATGAAACTGGACCTAACATTTGTTCTCTGTAGTGTATATCTGCTTTTGTGTCTTCTTCAAATACACGCCGATAATAAAACATTTAACGGATAGCCTTTGCAAAGATTTCTTTGTGCTGAAACGGATTTTCTTTTGTGCTGAAAGTTTTTTTTTAAATTTTATTATTTCGTTGACTTAGTAAATTATTATTTATACGTTTTATCTCAAAAGTTGTAAGTTTTCTGCTTTCCTAATGCAAAAAAAAGAAAAAAATATTTACATATATAACATACATCTAATCAATTTGCACACTAAAATATTGTTCTTCACGTGTGTACTTACGTAAAATTTTGTATTAACAGAAATTTGCTATAAAACTGAAAAGCGAGATGTTATCCACGATATTGGATGAGAATTTAAATTTTTCCCTTTAAATGGATAGCTGCAATAGCTAGAAAACAAGCGTCAGACAAAAGTGGAGCTGCAAACAGCGATTTGTTGTACTTGTCAGTTTAGGGTATATCATCATTCAGTGTAAGTAATTCTGCTATTCAATGCATGTAGTTTTGTTGAAATTCGTCATATAAATTGCTTTATTTTCTGATGTGAAAGGAATTATTCCAAATAACGGTTTCGATCGCTATTTGCAGAATTTACTTGTAAATGATCTGGAACAGTGGCTCCTATTAACGTCATTTAAATCATTTAATACCCGACAAACCCCCAGGAGTATAGCGATATACAAGCGATTATAGTATAGCGATAAGATTCTTTAAAAAATAATCGTTGTCAACGAATGACATGCATATTCTATTTAAGTAATCATTGTGATCAATTTTTAATATTCGTTGCAAATAATCATTGTCATCGAATAAGCATTGTAAAGAATCATTCTCGTAGAACAATCGTTGAAATGAATCATTGTTATTATATGAGTTGCCATAGTCCCTGATGTATAAGGAACTGTACCCAAATTCTATTCAGATGAATCGAATATGTATTTCAATTTATCCTATGATCATTATTTACGGCAAGGATTCTGAAATGTTTTCGGCCTACGCCTCCTAATGAAAACTTGCGTAACAGTGAGAAAAAGAACATTTAAAAATACAATAAAAGCTTGAACCTTAGGGGAAAGGTCTGAATTTAGCTTCCTCTTACTTAAAAAATTGTTTTTAAAAGGCTTAAAAAATTGAATATTGTAAACAGGAATCTGCACTATAAACATCTCTGGGGGCATTTGCGTCTTTGTTTGTTTCTTTGTAATATCATCTATTCCGGAACGGAGGGGGAACTTTAAGTTTCGAAAGAGGTACTCCTGGATTTCAAAAATTCGTGATAAGCCATTTCGACCATTGTCATCTTTGTACGACAATCATTCGAGATATTACATAGAATCACTGAAAACGCTAATTTTAGCATTCATTTTTCCGAGTGGACGAAGTCTCGCGCGCTGGGGATGTATAGAATAATCACACATACTCCCTGGTATATGATTTGATGTCATATGTATATTAACCTATTTGTTTTTTGTTTGCTTAGGTTGTATTGGCAACAGTCGTTGTAGTTTTGTTTTGGTGTGATATGTAGAAATGTGCTGTTCCATATGCGTGATTAATTCCATCATTTAATAAAGCCTTTACTTAATTATCATCGGCCTCTGATTCACCTTTTTAAATCTTTACAGCAGAGCGTGGTTCTGATATTGAACACGCTAGAGGCGAAGCATTAATATATGTTTTGTGGAACTTATCTGCTTGGAACGGAATCGCGCGTTAAGTGAAATTTGAAAGAGCAGCACGTGAGGAAAACACAAAGTATTGTGTTGAGCCGTTTAACGGTAAAAACTTTTCTCTGTTTAAGCGCCGTGTTGGAGCTGTCTTTGCAGCGGAAGAACTTGATAAATATTTAGACGTTGAAGCGGATGAAACGAAAGTTGCTGAAATCAAAGATGCAAAAACGGCTTACGCATTGCTGCTAACCCTTCTAGATGATGCCATATTGGCGACCGTGTCGAGTGAATCTTCTGCATGTGAGATTAGGAGCTGTTTAAAGAATAAATACCATAAGGAGAGTGCTGTTAGTCAAATATTAGGACGAAAGAAATTATCGACACTGAAGAAATGCCGAGATTGCAGTATGCAGTCACATATTAAAGAACTGTTGGCGATCGTAAATGAACTGCAACTCTCGGGTGCTGAAGTCAAAGATATGGATGTGATTATTTAGTTGTTGATGTCGCTACCTGCTGAGTACGACATTATTAAATCGACGATTGAGAACCAGCCAAATGAAATGCTTACGCTGTACTTTGTTATGGAAAGAATCTTGAATTCTGAAGAATTGCAAGGTGAGAGAATTTCTTACGATTCTCGTGTTTCCGGCTCAAGTAATAACGTAGCTTTTAGCGCTGATAAGCGTGATATCATCTGACACAAATGTAAAACTAAAGGTCATATTGTCTAGCGTTGCAAGAAAAAATTAGTTTGTTTTGGATGTGGACGCCCAGGACATTACAGGAAGGATTGCAGATTTAAGCATAAATCAGATTACAGAGAATCGGCTACAGTAACATTCATGTTTGGCGAGCCTGTTGGAAATTTCATTCTGGATTCTGGCGCGTCTACACACATCTGTAATAAAGGTGAGTGGTTTGAAGAAATTAAACATTTTTCTGGAACTGTTGCTTGTGCTTCGAAAAATGATGTTTCAAAGGTACAAGGTATTGGTACAGTACCTGGAACATTAAATGGAAGAGAAATATTACTTAAAGATGTGTTATATGTGCTTGAATTGAACGGTTAATTAATGTCTGTGAAGAATATGCAAAAAGCAGGTTACAGTGTAATTTTTAAGAATCATGTAGCTGTTATTGAAAAGAGGAATAAAAAATTTGAGTTTGCTAAATCAGTGAGAAAGGACAGTATGTGAGTCAATTTGAACCTGTTAAAGCTTCAACATATATTTCAAATCATAGTGCAGAATTATGGCACAGGCGAATGTGATAAAGTATTAAAAGTTTATCACATCATCTGATAAAGTATTAAAAGAAATCTGTTTGCCAGTATCTGAGCCACCATCAAGCTTTTGTGAAGAGTGCATACTAGCAAAACTCCTATGAGCAAAAGCCCTAGAAGCAGAGAGCATGTGCCGATGAGAATGGTACACACTGACATATGTGGTCCCATTGATGCACCCACTAGGCAAGGTCAAAAGTATTTTGCTACAATCATAGACAATTTTTCTAGATTTACTGAAAGGCAAGTACGTGTCTGGTGAACTAGCTTGTTATTGCAAGAAAAATGGCATTATGATAGATCCTGCTCCTTCATATTCACCTCCTTTGAATGGTGTGGCTGAGAGAGCCAACAGATATCTTTTAGAGATGGCCCGAGCTCTAATACGTAAATCAAAGCTTTCTAACTCCTTTTGGGGTTATGCTGTACAAACAGATGTATATCTGAAGAATAGAATTCCAAATCAGACTGTTGAAAATCTACCTGATGAGCTCAAATATGGGAAGCCTCCTGATTTGAATATTATTAAGGTGTTTGGATCTGATTCATACATGAGAGTTCCTGATAACTTAATCCAAAATCAAAAAAGATGATTTTTATTGGATACACTACCATGGGTTATCGTTTACTGGACCCAGTCACAAATCATGTTGTGGTTTCTCGAAATGTGTTGTTGTTCAATGTTGTTCAATTGTTCAATGAAGAGAAAAAGAAATGTATCTCAGCTCAAGATGATTTTTCCATAGAAAGTAAAGATCTTGCTAAAAATGAAGTAATATGTAATTCAAGTGATGTAGAATCCAAAAATCTTGAAGAAAGTCGTGAAGAAATTATTAGGCAAAAAAGAAATACAAAATTACCTGTAAAGTTGAATGATTACTTTATGTATGAAGCTAATGTGGCAACTCTTGATACAGTAACATATGAGGATATAACAACATTGCCAAAAGAAGAGCACGTTCTATGGAGGAAAGCCATGGATGAGGAAATAGCTTCTCTTAACAAAAATGAAGTGTGGAAGTTAGTCAACTTGCCAAAGAATGAAAAGCGAATATCCTGCAAATGGGTGTTACGCATCAAACGAAACAATGTTTACAAAGCTAGACTGGCTGCTCGTGGCTTTGAACAGAAGCCAGGCATTGATTACTTTAAGACCTATGCTCCTGTAAATAATATATAATCACTTCGACTTGTTCTGGCTATCATTATTCAAAAGAATCTTGAAATCTATGCATTAGATGTAAAGACTGCATTTCTGAATGGTCTCCAAGAAACAATCTACATGGAACTACCAATGGGCTACAATGACAACAAGTGGTCGTGTTTGAAAATTTCTTAAGAGTCTTTATTGATTTAAGCAAGCACCGAGGCAGTGGGTCAAGAGATTTACTGATTTTATAATTCAGTTAAACTTTCAACAACTAAATTGTGGAGCATCTATTTTTTTGAGAAGAACTATACAGAGTTAAATATTTATTGTGCTGTATGCGGATGACTTGCTAATTGCTGGTTCTAATGCTTCAGAGGTAAGAATTGTGATAGAATTACTTAAAAATGAATTTGAGATGTCCCAGGCTGAAGTTGCAAATGAATTTCTAGGAATAAGTTCTGAATATTCACAGAACAAACTTACTTTAGGCCAAAAGGCTTATGTTGGAAAATTGAGCCATCTGATACTTCCCTAGTGCCGAAGTCAATTTCATCAAATTTTGCGAATGGTGAAAGATTTCATGGCCCTTATCGCGAACTTGTAGGTGCTTTGCTGTACCTATCTATGACAACTCGTCCTGATATTCTGTTTTCTGTGAATTGTCTGAGTTAAATACAAGAGCAACCCACTAAGAGCTGGTCTGAAGCAAATTTTTCGTTATTTAAAAGGGACATCTGAACTCAAATTATTATTTTCTTAATCTAATAGTGCTGATATTATGTTAAATGTTTATGTTGATACTGATTGGGTGTCAGATACATATGATAAAAAATCTATTTCTGGGTATATTATTTTCTTCAATGATTGTCCTGTGACTTTGTTAAAAATCAAACATCTTTTGCTCTGTCCTCTACTGAGGCAGAAATTTTGGTTAAGCAAAAGCTATCCAGGACCTAACTGTATTTTATAATGTATCTAAAGAACTTTTAGGAGTCGACAATATTAAAGTTTCAGTTTATGAGGATAATCAGTCTGTAATTAAAGCAATATTAAATAAAACTCATTGTGCTACACTAAAACATTTGGATATTAAATTAAAGTACATTAGGAATATTGTAAAATTGTATGATATAAATCTTGTATATGCTTCTAGTAAAAATCAGTTAGCTGATTTGTTTACAAAATGCTTGCCTAAACCAAGATTACGTTATTTAAGATATAAATGTAAAATCATATGTGATTAAGGGAGGGTGTTGCGATTAATCACACTTACTCCCTAATGTTTGATTTGGTGTTCTTTGTAAATTAACCATAACTGTTTTTTTTTCTCTTAGGTTGTATTGGCAACAGTCGTGGTAGTTTTGTTTTGGTGTGATATATAGAAATGTGCTGTTCCATGTGTGTGATTAATTCCATCATTTAATAAAGCCTCTACTTAATTATCATCGGCCTTTGATTCACCTTTTTAAATCTTTACAGGAGATAAAAATGCTTTATTTGTGCCGCCTCTTCTCGCTTTCAAATCGTAGAGTTTGTTCGGAAGAAATTAGTACGTTTTAAAAAACACTATTGCCAAACATGAGACCTATTATTATATAATGATCATATTGTGAAGATGAACAAAACACGCGTTTCCATGTGACGTCATTGTATGCAGAAAATGTTTCGTTAATGTCAATATTTTAAATAAATAGCTGTTGTTGGCAACTTTTATGTTTCACGTTACGATAAGTGACACGTTATGTTATCGCTACTAATTCTTTGATTGTTATTTTGAAAATTTGTTATATTACATTAAATTTAAATCATGACCTTATACATATTACCTAAAGTGTCAAAGGTCTTTGTGTCCTCGCTTGGCAATCAAAAATTATTTATTAACCGATGGTTGTTTGGAAAGAATGAACTGATTCTCTTCATACTGAAGTATTTCTATGCATTTCCTCTTCAGGTGTAAACGAAACTTAAAACTTTTGCTTTGGTAGCAAGAAGCCACTTTGTGTACAACAACTCAAATGTACAGTTCATTTCATATTCAGTTCTTCAGTGCATTTTAATAATTTCTTCTAGAAAAATTTCATTTCATTTATCGTATAGTTCCTTTCTGAGTACAGTTTAAACTTCTGTAGGTATTTAACGCATTTTAGTTGAATTGTTAATTTACTAAAATTCTTTTCAATTTACTAATATGCCGAAACGCAAGACGACATTACGGGAGATGGATTAGGAAGCCAAAGAAGAGACGCACAAATGTTATGTGGAGCTACAGAAAAATGTGGAAAAACCACTAGAAGACCCAGCAGGTATGTACAAGTAAACTTATATGCTTCAAAATCGAATGAATGTACAACTGGACACTCAGTAGGCAAGCAGAATGACCAGAAATCTTACGCATTCAGGAAAACTGAAGAAAAAACTGATAGGAGACTCAGAAGACAAGCAGCAATTCAAGAAACTGCGTGCTCAAGAACCTGAAGCAGAAGCGAAAAGGAGGCTCACTAGACAAGTGGAACGTCAACAGAATATGCTTGATGAAGGGAAGAGGGAATTGCAAGTAGGCGAAGGACACAACACTCTCAGCATCATCGTCAAATTCGAGTGGAAGTGCCAGAACAAATTTTCACTGCATAAACAACTTAAGACGCTGCACATTACATACAAGTTCGATCTGAAGATGCAATGACCGTGGAAGAAACAAGCTTCGCTCGAATACAGCAGGACATACACGTAGCACTCTTCACAATGCAGAAAGATGTGGACTCGAAGTTTACGTTGAACAACACAGTGTTTGCACAGAACTCATAAACATATGTAGATGAAAAGTATATATTTTGCTTTGGCAGCAGCCCTCTACTAAAATGTATAAAATTCACATTGATATTTCAGAATACCTGAAAGGTTGTTACATTTCGCTCTACTTCTTCTTTACTGTTTACTTGAATTTTTTATCAGCAATCCTGTTTATATTATAGATATAAAAATCAGAAATATTTAATTAAATATGATTAAATATATCTAAGAGATGAATACATCTCCCCTCTTTTTATCGAAACAAAACTATGTAGTTGTGGGTAGCCAGAAGGTGGAATCTATTCAACTGATTGCACAACATACGACATCAATATTGGTTCTACGTTACGATAAATTTCGGTAACACAAGAAGGTACTTCTAGAGTTTTGACATAAGGAACATATACATCAGTGATTTAAAAATACACATTTTGCATCAAATTGGAAAACAAATATCGGAACATTTTTCGTTTAATGCATAAGAGTTGAGCATTCGCAAAGTTATATTTTCGTAAACGTTTTAGCAAAAAGTAATAAAAATTACTGCTTTGCGAAGGAGGTACTTTTGGTATGAATACAGAGGAAACTGAAAGGAAAATTAACAAAGCAGAAAATCGAAATCAGAATTACGCCGAGACTACCCATCAATGGTTGTTTAAACATGCCTTTAAATTATATATGACATTTCAAAAACTTAGAGGGAACCTACTATCACAATATCTCTTTATAACTTGAGTAGTTAAGAATTAAAAAATACATTTATCTATCTGGATAATGCTAATACTATTTGACGAATAACAACGTTTATTTAACACTTGATATAACTAACTTCCAGCTCATCTTGATCTTCCTAATGAAATATTATCAAAAATACAGAATTAATTGAATATCTAATAACATTACAAGTAAAAGACCGAGGCATAAAGTGTGTGACAAATCTGATGAAGACTAAAAAATGTAAACAAAACATTTATGTACAACTATAAGAACTGCGATAGAGTGAGAAATGAAACTAGTTTGTCATTTTTAATGAAAGTTTTACAGTAAGTTATTGATTTATGATATTAGTAAATGTATAATGTTTATATTATATATTTAAATATGATTAAACTTTCATAACATTCATTACTTACGAACGCTTTTTCATCCATCGGAGCATAGCACAAGCCATTTTCTTTTTTGTGCTGGTGCACTTCAAATTAATCAATATAATTCAAAATTATTAAGAAAATGAATCACTTTGACTCGTTTTTCAAAATATATATATATATATATCCAACTGCAGTATTAATATATCACAGCAATATAATTCGTGATCATAAAATCTCCAAACACGCATTAAACGCAAAAAATCGCATTAAGGCAGAATGAAATATTTTCACTCTTACAATGACTTTTACAACAATACAAAATCGAATTTCTAAACTGTTTATTGTTACACTATATTTCATTCTTATGGAATCTTTCATGGTTGTTGAGGTATTTTAACTGTTAGTCTGCTTTAAATACAATTATAATTTCATATATATATATATATATATATATACATATTTGTATATCTAAATATGTATTCCTAATAAATTACTTCGATATATTATATATAGGTGCATAATTATAAATAAATTACATTAGTTTTGATAATTTATATTTTCTAAATTATATATGCCAGCAGACTCTTTTAATTATTTATAAGTATCTGCTTGCTAATGATTGTATAATTAAGTAAATATTGTTTACATTTTGTAGTCTGACAATCATTAAAAAACAGGTACATTTTATCTTATGCTTACATTTGTTTGCTTCTCAAAAATTAGAAGCATTCAACATATTCGTCAGCTTAGGGTACTTGATATGGACAGGAAAACTATGTAAGACCATAGAGAACATCAACTCTGAGTTTCAGTTCAGAGTAGACTTCGGATATTTGAGAGACTTAAGTGTGATCTTCGCTCCTTAGATGCGCTTTCCATCCTATTTTCTTTAACCTCCATACCACTTTGAAGTGGTAACTATTGACTGTGCTCCATTATAATTGGAAGATCTTGCACAGGTATTTCGGGAACGTTCCAGTATTTTAAAATGTTAGGAAACATTTTGGGAAAATATTCTAACAAAAAACCGTCGGTTCTGTGTGCGTTCTCTTCACTACCAAATTTTACGCATGGAACAATATTAGATATTAGATGTAGGTCTAAATGCCAATGTTAATAGCCTCCATTACCGAGGTTATGAATGCGGGACGAGAAAAGATGGAAAGAGATGGCAAATCATTTCAAAAAAAGATGGAATCTGTCAAAAAGTAATTGAGGCAAATCAAGAAGAAATGGAAAGTGGATAATAGAAAAAGGCGTTCAAGGATACGGAAGGCAGAATTGATATCGTTGCATAGAGAGTTGGAGAAATTGGAGAAATATTAGTATTTTCTGCTCTCAAGAAACAATTAAAAAAAGAACGTTTTTGCTGTCAAACACCCATCAGAATTTCTGCAACTATCCTCAAGGGAGTTAAGAGCTTACAAGTATTCATAATTAAAGCTGAACTCAATTCTGATGGCTTAAACTTGGTACCTATCTGTCTTCCAGGCTCTCTCTCAAGTTATCCACATATGATGGAAAGAACTACTGTAAAGACTGAATTCTCTATAATCTCAAAAGCAAACGGGTAGGATTCCGAAAATAAAGCCTAGAAATCTGGTCAATCCTCTAGCAGTAGACGTGGTGGATATCGCTAAAACTCTGCCCGAAAATCTGATGTTAGACTTCGGCGCGTGGGAGCTGCGATCTTGGAATAACGGTTTAAAAGACTGCACCACGCTGCAGTTAAAATCCTGCCAACAGAAGTCCAAGAAAACTCTCCATAAGCTCGCTCCTGATATCAAAGTGCTCTCTCATCTCGCCTTTTGGGCTACCCAACAGAAACATTGGAAGCACAATACCTGCAGTACTCCATCGGTGGGACATGAGAACCTGAGGTACACAAAGACCTGTGAACGAGGGTTCTCAAGTATTTAAAAAACGTTATAGAGTACGCCATGAAATAAGAGGCAGCCCATCACGGAAATTTTAGAAACGATCACCCAATCAGAACCGCTATAATCCAGGAGCCAATGGTTCAAGTGACTGCTCGTCTAGACAATTTAATCAGGCAAATCAGTACCTTCATGCGGAACAGGTGTGAGTACAAACCAACTTTAAAATACTAGAACTCCAGTGGTGAAGAACACCTACGAAGGAATTTCAGAACACATGAGGACACAGAAATTAATACCGCTTCCCAACAAGGAGGTAAGAAACGAAATTGTGGATATCTCCCAGAGGAAAATTTGAAACATATTGAGAAGCCCCATTTAATAGCGTTTCGTTTTTCTGAGTGGCGACAATAATGGACTTCTGATTTTGAGGCATATAAATGAAGATTCCGCAGTATAACAATCGATACAAGAGTCACATTACAATCATCAGAAAAGATCTGGCTCAGCGATTGAAAGATAAACGCATCTGGACGGTGCCCTGCGTGGATCTCCGGACTGTATCAGGTGATAAAATCGATATCGATGAAATTTTCAAATATAATGTCACGTTTGGATTTTCCGCCAACCATACATGCTATATGTGGCAAACAGCGAACTAATTGATTATAATAATGTAAGTTAAGTAAACTATGAGGATAGCCTTATAAAATTTCAAATTTTGCTTCTTCCTATCTGGATATATAAACAAAAGACGTTTCAAAACTTTACAGAGACTGAAATGTGGATGCGGAAAGAACGCGTTGTGATGATAGAGGGTGTTGTTGAGCTTGGCACATGAAAGTGATCCGCTGGCTTAAATCGTAAAATCATTTCCCACATAAATATCGCGCGATGAGTTGCTACACGAATAAGGAGCTCATTGCCATGCATTTTATCTACGGGTTTGCGATGAAAACAGAGCAGCTGTCAAAAGATAACCAGGGCTGCTATACTACAAGGTTTTTCCTTGCATGACATCACTAACTACTAGTTTGCAAAAAGAACGCCGTAACCTACTCTCTTCGTTTCTTCCACTTCTGCAAGTAAATGACGTCAATGTTGGGAAGAGCGTAACCCTGTTGGTCTACTGACCCTAACAAAGAACTATTCCCGAGCAGGTAGCAGTGGAATCAGCAAATGTTCCAGCGTATTTACCTGGAAATGTACGAGACTATATTGCTTCGGGCTTACTGGCATGATATGAGCAGAGAAAAGTATTTCAGATCTTCTGCAGTGGAAGAAGCTATAGTTTATATATTTGAAGACAATAATCCTGTTACGAACACGAGCGCTGTTAGACATGTATTCGGAGTGAGACGCCAACCGTTTGAATGACTCTAAATTAAAAATAAATGCATCCATAACATTTACAGAGAAGGCAGGTGTTGAAACCAGACGCTTATCCTTTGTCTGCAGACACCTAGAAAATCCTGACTACACTCTGTATGTCTTATTCACTAATGGGGCTGCACATTTGCATGTTCGAATAAGTTTACACCCACATCTTTGGATGCATGATAAGCTTTGGACGCATGATTAGCAAGAACGAGTCTACATTATTTTTTTTCGCTGACATAAAATAAAACTACTTAGTAGGACCATTCTACCTAGTCGCTTGAAACTCCTGCATCTTCCAACAAAATATTCTGCCGGAACCTTTTTCCGGTGTTTCTCTAGCCATTTGCACATAGATGTTTTTGCAACCCGATTGCTAGCTCAGGTTGTCCCATCCGTGTCTAGTTACGGCCGCATTACATTAGACCGGGTGCATGTGTTTCTTGGCCATCCCAACCACCATATTTGACATGCACGGATTTCTTCTAAGAGGATGACCTAAAGTAGCCGTCACTGAATGCGATGAAGATCTAGTGCCAAAGTGTCAGTTGCTGCTGGAAGTATGCACTAAATTCACTATAAATCTTTACTAATGTATGCCAATCCATGCACCGCTGCTGTGGATCTTGTATTATTATTGCTAGTCGTGCTTCCGAACACTAATGCAAAAAGTGGAGTCATTAAAATAATTATTTCTTTATCTATCTTTCTTACTTGCCTTCCTTATGTGACAACACCTACAAGCTCAATTTGAAATGCATACACTTTTCTGTTGCGATCTTAAGCCTTCCGTTAATGTTCTGCTTATTTTGGTACCTTCTACCTGGTTTTACATTTTTGTCAGATCTTTTATCATCACCTTGGATAATAATTCAGCCATATTCAAGTTTATAGATAAAAACGAAGTTTAATTCGAATGAGCATATTTTTTCTAAACTCTGTAAGAAATATCTTACAGACATCATCTAGACAGTTTTATGCGAATAACAAAAAATTATAATCTCTACTAAATAATTAAATCCATCAAAATTTTTCTATTTTTCTGTCGCATCATAATCTCAAAAAATAATTCTGTGCTGAGTTAATATGCTTAATTTATAAAGCCCTATAAGTAAGAGTGATATGTCTTCATTAACAAACAGCATTTCTATTATCCAAATTGGGATTAAGATTATTGCATGTGCTGTTATAGTATAATGCACAGCACTTTCAGATAACAGGTAGTAGAGTCATATTCAATTTCTGGAAAAGCAAAAGTTACATTTTTAAGGCTGTGTTTTTTACAGTACTTAATGACTCTAGATTTCAGAAACTGTTGAAGTGTGCTTCAACCACATTTTGGAATGACAGGTTGGTAAATAATGCAGATTCTTTACCAAAAAAATGTTTTTTAATAGAAAATTTATTAATAAACAAGACAGCTCTTGCCTTAATTCTAAAACTGTTTCAGAAAATATTTTACTGTATCGTCAATTTAGTTTAATATTCATATAATATTTTACTGTATCGTCAGTTTAGTGTAATATTATAAAATATTTTACTGTATCGTCAATTAGTTTTTTATTATTTCGGGTACGTTTCAGCAATTATATTTATAACAATACATACATTGTTTACGAACTGCATCACTTGCACAACTCGAAAATTCGACTCGAACAACTCAAATTTTGAATTATGACTATTGCGATTGCCTAAATCGTGTAATCAAAATTTTCTTATTATTTTTTTTCCCTACAGCAACACTAGGACATAGTTTAGTGCCGCAATATAGTCTTGTTCTTTAAAGTAAACACTTCAAACTTAATTTCTGCTGCCTGATTTTACTCATAACTATTGGGAACAACAGATCCAATGCTTACAAGTTTTAGGGGAAAAAAGGTTGTGTTCCCCAAATTTTTTCTTCTACTTCATTTCACTTTTTGGCATGTTTTGCTTTGTGGAAAGCACGTGGAGTACAATCTCAAATGACGTAGATAAAAATAAATGCTGTGCGTGATGATATTACGAGTTACGATCGCAATGGGGAAGTGCTGGCAACGACCCTGTTTTAGAGGAATAACCTATAATACAAAAGCCAGTAGTGAATCTGTTACAGTCTTTAGTTTCTTGCGTAGACAGTCTGCAGTACCGATACTTCTTAGTTTGCGCCAGATGTTTGGCTGGAACATTGTTCATTCTGTTCATCAACAATGACCCATATTGAATTGTGCCAAAGTTTCTGCTTTGTTTAACTCAATTGTCGCGGTCCATCTCAGACTGTGCCATTATAACGCACTTGCTGTGATAAATCGTGTCTCTATTGCAGTGGTTTTCAAAGAGCAAATGTTTCCAATATTTTATGCGGGAGTCGAGAAGATGCATAATGAACATGTGTAAAACAAATAGCCATGAAGATTTGATTAAACTGCATTAATCCCTCATTTCACTTACCCTGCTGGGGTTGTATACACTGGTTTAGTATTATACGATGACAGTGGAGCATAAAATACACGGAGCGGCTGCCTGGTGCCGAAAGGGGTAGTCAATACTCTCCTGAAAGAGAGGTGGCTTCGGCCTTCCGAGTAGGCTGGCGTGGTAGCCAGTACTTCGACGCTTCGCTTAGCGCCCTGCGTGAAGCTTAATAGAACATGGGGCAACGATTAGATAATTCTTTAAATGATATACATTTTGTGCATTCTGAGTTATAATATGAATGAAATATAATACTGTTAAGTAAACCTAGTGCCAGAGTGTCGCTATGGTAAACAAATTGAATTTTTAAAGAATGCATTTATTCTATTGTGGTTTATGCGCTGTCGGCGAAGTAGGGTTAATTCAATCTAATAAGTTTAAAGAAAATGCAAGAAAAAATGCGTATAATTTAATATTACGTACAAGGAAGTCACGTGGTGTATACATCAGATTTTTTTTATTGGCTTACCGCAACAATTGTCTGAATTCAGCATTATTTGTAACCTTGTGAGCCCAATAACCCCTGCCGCAGATGGGGATTAACTATTGGACAAGCCATGTTGCGCGACCTTGAACGGATGAAACTCATGTAACCTCATAACTAGTATCACTCTTTAATTTGCAAACAGTTCTGCCCACCATTATGTAGTGAAGTTTAATCATTTTACTAGAACTCAAAACTGTCCACTTACAGCTTCACAACTTATGACTCAGAAAAAAATAGCCCTACTGTAGTCTGCTGCTACCTAGAGCATGAAGAAGAGGCAAAAAAGCCCGTAACTGAAATTAGGCGTGCTTCTTAAAAGTTTTAGAAGAAAATGAGTCTATGTAAGAAACAGAGAGCTTACAAATAATACTGAATTCAGACAATTGTTGCGATGAGCCAATAAAAAAAACTTTTGTCTACACCACATGTCTTCCTTGTACGGAAAATTAAATTATACGCATTTTTCTTGCATTTTATTTAAACTTATTAGATTGAATTAAACCTACTTCGCCGACAGCGCATAAAACACAATAGAATAAATGCATTGTTTAAAAATTCACTTTGTTTACCATAGTGACACTCTGGCACTAGGTTTACTTAACAGTATTATATTTGATTCATATTATAACTCAGAATGCACAAAATGCATATCATTTAAATAATTATCTAATCGTTGCCACATGTTCTATTCAAATACTATAATAAAGCTAGAACAATGTATAAAAGAAATTAAGCAAATAAAACAAAAAAGAAACAGTTTTTTACAGACGATTGAGTATTTCTCATTTAATTAATTCAGTTCTTAGTTCGCGAGAAGGCAAAAATACATAAAAACTCAAAATATCTATATTAAAAATTACGAAGTAAATTTCAAACGTTTATTTCCTCGAAAAAATTCCAAAAAGAATTAAGCATGATTTAATTGGCAATAATAAATTAATGTGTTATCTTTGTTGTTAGGAAGCTAAATTCCTCTAGATTGGCAACAAATCCACTAGTCTCCTGTTTCAAATGTAAACATCAATGGCCGCCATTAAAAACAGGCTTAGCGGCAATTAAACAACTTTAAAATTGCTGATAATTCTAAAAATATTGCACACAGATTTACTAAAGGCATAAAATCCTTAACCGGAAGATAAAAACAATATTATTTAATCATTTTTAAGGAAAAAAATGTACAATTTACAAACATATAAGAGTAAAGAAACTGAGATCACTGAGCCGGGTAACAGAGTGGATATATATATATAAATATATTTATATACGTTTGGTGCGGCCGATTGCAACCAAAATAAGAGGTGCCCATGTACATGTTATAGCAGTCCTATATACAAAATTTCAACGTTCTGAGTCTACTCGTTTTTGAGTTATGCGAGATACATACGTACGTACATACGTTCGTACAGACGCCACGAAAAATTCTCTTCAGAATTAATTTTAAAACAATTTTATAATTTTTTTGAAGGAAAAGAGTATTTTATTCTGTCCTTAAGTACAGATATCACGCAAAAACATCGTTAAATTGCATTCGATAGCGGTCAAAATGGATATTTTCGCAGAAATATGCTGCCTGAAACTTTCGAGATTACAATACTTCCTTTTTACTTCGTACAAGGAAGTAAAAACATTGTTGTCTCTTTTACTTGTATATAGTGGCAAGTTTATACGCGATGCAGATCCGTCATGAAGAAGCCATGCCCTGTTGGAAACTGAGTAAATTGAGGCGAGCCACGTTTTAGAAGCCGGCTAACGTTTGGGAAAAATACAAGTATGTAAACTCTTCTGCCAGTAGTCTCTCTCTCCCACAGATGTTGCCAACGCTTCAATAATTCTGTCTCGAACTCAACTTTTATGATCGAGCACGGGAGAGGCACATCAAGCGTCCGAACGTGGGGGTCAGTTGCTGCATTTTTGGCTGTTGCATTTGAAATTTCATTACCCAGTGTTACAGTGTTAGCAAGTACCCACTGGCGTACAGGCTTATAGTATTTTGATGACATTATTAAGAGTTTTTGTATGGCCCTGACGAATGGATTTTACTGCATGTGCCTTGGATTACCTGAAGGGTAGAGGCCGACGCATATGCATAAGTCCTATCTCATAAACCTGTTTTCTCTTTAAGTCGGAGCACACGCACTTTTGCACTCTAGCGCTGAGCTAAGAGATGCAGAGGCGGCAGTCCTGAAATCATTTACAGCATTAGTAGGCTAGGTTTTATACCCTCGTAAATTGCTTAGGAAGAAAGGTCTTTGTGCTGAGCGTAGCAGGTTCTCCATTTTAGTAGTCATCGTTATGCCTCATATGGAGGATCCATACAGTGCGATATGCTCAGCATAGGATTGGGCGAGACAGATACAAGAAGATTACCTCACGGTTACTTCTCGCAAGTATCCCTATCAAAAATAAAAATAAATTTTCCAGTAAAAAGTAGTAGCAAATCATGGAAAGTTTTCATTTTATTTTCAGCGACTCTTAAGAAGTGTAAGATGCGCGCACAGAACATGGGAATGTTTATTGTTTTACATTACATTACATTCATATATGGCAACGTGCATTACTTTCAATTTTTAGAAATATTTACCAGGATTTCGAACAAAAATTCCGGAGAAAATTTATTCTACAATACGAAGTGTGCATCTGCATTTCAACAATCCATGAAATATATTATTTAAAAGGAGGGCACTGTCAATATGATTAATGAAAATATTATAAATAATTAATCATATTACATGAGTGAATAAGCAAGTATTTAAGAACAAGTAAATTTTTAGCATGTCCTGTCTACATATGCGAAGAGCAAGTCAACAACAGAAAATTATATCGTCTTCTTTCCATGTGTATATGTTGAATAAGATTTCCTTCCTTACTCTACTATTTTATTACCTTATATCTTTAACAAAGGAATAGTGGGTTCCGTTGACGTGGCTAATCAAATTTTCATTCAAGCGCAGTTAACTATTATTTGTGCTCTCAACCTGGTGACTTCGGATGCTGAGCGGATAGCTGATCCATTGTTTCGGCAATTTCCGAACAGGATTTAAAATTACCTTCTCGTAGAGTTCTTCTCTGAACGGAGTGGTTATTCAAAATATAGATTTATATGATAACTTAAGTGTTTAAAAAATTAGCGAAAACAAAAGAAGTATTAAAAGCACAATGTCTCTTTTTGATCATTTTTTGTTCCTGACTATCCGCAAATGCTGTAAACAATTTAATACGTTTAGATACAATCACATTTCACTGCAGTAATCCATTATTTAAATCTGTTTTCCTATTGAATTTTTAGGTCATTTAAGAATTGAATTTTAATGAGCGCAGAACGCTTTTTAATTAACGTATAAGCAAAAACCAGCTTTCTGGACATAACAACACTTTTATGATATTTGATATCATATTCGATTCTGGCAACAACATAGTGTGTGTTAGAATAGAAAATTATATGATCTTTTATAATTAAGAATTTATTTAGATAAAAAATTCAATTACACTGAAGGAAAAGTCTCGGTCGTTTCCATTAAAAGCGTTTAGACTTTCCTAATGCAAATAAAAAAAGGGTTACGCATACAACATATGTACATGTAATTATGTTTCACACTAAACAAATTATTCCTCACGATTTTAGATGTGAAACTAAACTTTAATTTTTTTCTTTATATGCATAGCTACGATAGCTGAAAAACAAGCGTCAGACAAAAGAGCTGCAAACAACGATTTGTCGTTCTTGTTAGCTCTTGGTATCTCATATTCCAGTGTAAGTAATTCTGCTATTCGTTGCATATAATTTTGTTGAAATTCATCACATCAACTTCTTTCTTTCCTGATGTGAAAGGAATTATCAAAAATGCAATTCAGAAGAATGAGGTAAGGGTTTCGAACACTATAAGCAGCAATACTCATGAATTGTCTCGAACTACGGCTCGGAATGCTGTAATTTAAATATCGCAATGCATGACTGTAATACGACCCTAACTTCCCTTGGTGTGTACGATATACTATAGTGGTGTGATCAAATTTGTTTGCAGGTTGTCATAGAATGACATGCATAATCGATTTAATTAATTATTGTCATCAATTTTTAGTATTTGTTGCAAATTATCATTGTCACCGAATAATTATTGTTGCTTATCAGTGCATAGAAATGTTATGCAAAGTCTCCTAAATGAAGTCAATAAAATAAAATAAATAGAAAAAGGAACTTAGGATACGAAAATAGGATTAGGTCGTTACAGCAATAACGACCAAATCAAAATTCGTCTTCTGTTGTCGCAAAAAAACTTCAAATTGATGTTTATTTACTACTTTTTAAAAAAAGGATGCCGAAGATTTCCCAGTTTATAAGTTACAAACAGAGTGAAAGAATAAATGTTTTAAAAACCTTGCACGTATGATTGAAGAAACAGAAAATTGCAAGAGAAATTGAGTAATACTCCTTCCTCAAAATGACTTATGTTTGATCTAATCGGCATTGTTTCAAAGCGTTGATACGGAGTTTGGTTTTAAATCAATCGACAGGGTACGTATAATAATAATTATCGCAATATAAGATAGTACATAATTTTTGCAAAACATACATCAGTACAAAGTCCGAAATTCGGACGTCCATTATCCGGAATGATCTAAAATCCGGACCTCAAAGTAACGAACTTTTTTTTGTATGCTTTACGCATGCGCATTTGATTTTTCCTTCCATAATAAAACATGCGGAGATTTTCACTTAAAAATTCCGATTCTTAATTTCACTTAGGCACTAATTAAAATACCTCGTTATGGGAAAACAATTATGTAAGCATAAATTTGTGAGATTAATAATTTGGCTCGTTAGGTAAGTATCTGCTTGTCATGCATTTCAAACCGAAACATTCACCCTGACGCCGACCTGGCGAGTCATTATTTATTATATTTTGCTTTCATCAACGCACGTTTATCACGACATGACAGCTTCAGTAATAACTCATGCAGTGAAATCTAAACTATTTTTTATATTAGCAATTAAATAACGTGTATATAGCAACCTTTTATGCTAAAATTACGCTTGGCGATGATTATAGATTTTTAAATGCTCTAAGAAATGTTGACGAGGAAAAAGTCAACAAAAATTTCTTTTCATTTGCTAAAAATAGATTTTGCTAACGAAACTCATAGGCCAAAATACATATAGTGCTATTTTAATTAAGAATAACTGATATGTTATTCACCATAAACCCAGAACATTCGGCAGAATGTGTCGGCACCAGACGCCAGAATTTAGGGAAGACGAAATTTTTGGAATTTGGGGAAGCACCCAGCGGCAAACGTAAGGGATGAGAAGTTTCTTTATGATTTAGTGAAAGCACTGGGATGCAAAGTTTAGGTGCGCTAAAAATTTAGAAATTAGGAAGGCGCCTTTTAGCAGAATTTAGGATCCGTAGAGACTGCGACAGGCGGTATTTAGCGCCGGCCCTTGATAAAGCGTTAAGTATATGTGGGAGTTTATTTATTCAGGACTCAGATTAATTTTAAGCATGCGCAAGAAATAAATATAGGTATAGAAATAACTAAACTAATACAATTCAGGCTTAATTTAGTAGGCAATAGGAGCAAGACAAAATTTAGCGAAACAACTTGGCTTTCGTCGCCAATCTTGTGATACACAGCCAATAATGTATAAATGTATGACGGAAGCTATTAAGCTAGGCTAAAAATACCTTTACTGAATTCTAAGGCATTTCAGTTAATGTAGCTGACTGCGCTGTTTCTTAATTTTCTAGTTTGATACAGCTTATTATTTTTTGCAAACTGTTATTATTACGGCAAATTTATAAAACTAAGCTTAAACTTTCGATTATGTCGAAAAGAGTTTCCAATTCTGGAGTTGCCAAAGGATCTACAATGCGAAACAATGTTTCGATGTCCATTAAACAGAAAGTGGATGTAGCATCTGATTTCGAGAGTATCAGTGCACTTATATACCTGAGAACCTCTGTGAACGAGAGTAGAAGAGAATGTAATGTAACTGCGTAAATAGCGCATCGGTGCTGTCTTATGAGGGTTAGTTAGAAATAAATATTTGTGCCGTGACATAGTCTGTTGGGTTGCGTCATGCACTTCACTGAACCCACATCGCAAGACACAACATTTGGCGACGAGGATGGGATGAGAAGAAAATCGTTCCCCACTCGGCGCATTCGGTTACATGCGTAAGTAGTAGCAAAACTGAAACTTGGATTAGGGGATTCCACGAAAACTGCAAAAGGTAGGAAAGTTATTTGATTTTTATTTTGAAAGGATGGAGAAGTTAATTGAAGAATTAATAAAGCAGAATGAAGCCTTTATGGTCGCATTGCAATAGAAATCGAAACATAAACAAGAAAAAATTTCTCTTTCTTTTGATAAGTTCGATGTCCTTGTCCGGAGCCTGTGGCTTCACGTTGCCATCTGTAGTAGCAGTTATATGAGGTTCATAGATTACCGGTGCAGACGGAACCTCGCTCCCTACCGATCTGATCTGATCAACAGTTAGCGACGAGGATGGGATGAGAAGAAAATTAAACTTTACTAAAAGTAAATTTTTTCAAAATGAGATTAAATTTTTAGGGCATAAAATTGATGCCGATGGATTTCATAAGATGGATGAAAAGATTTCGGCAATTGCTAATGTCCCTATGCCGAAAGGCGTCAAGACATCAAAAGCTTTTTGGGATTAGTGAGTTTTTATGCCAAATTTTGCCCTAATTTGGCAACTTTGGCATATCCCTTAAATAATTTAACAAAAAAAGATGATAAATGAAATTGGTAAAAAACTGCCAAATCGCTTTTGAAAAAATGAAAAAGAAAATTTGTTCAGACAGAGTTTTAATGCATTACGAACCCACATTACCGTTAATGCTAGCTACTGATGCATCTCCGGTAGGTCTTGGGGCAGTGCTGTCGCATGTTTTGTCTGATGGAACAGAAAGGACTATAGCATTCGCATCGAGGACACTGACTAACACAGAGCAGAAATACGCCCAAATCGATAAGGAAGCACTGTCAATTGTTTGGGCTGTCAAAAATTTTATCTATATCTAAAGGGAAGACGATTTTTCTCTGGTGACAGATCATAAACCTTTAGTGGCTATTTTCAAATCTAAGAGAGGACTTCCTATCCTCACAGCCACCCGACGTTTACGTTATGCACTGATATCAGTTTAATATTGCGTATCGAAATATCAAGGAACACGCTAATGCTAACTGCCTATCGCGCCTGCGTCTTAAGTCCGAAGATTTATGCATTAAGAATGATGTTGAAATATTCCAACTCTCCCAAATTGAAACTCTTTCGGTAACAGCTGGGACGATAGCTCGGGCAACGCGAGCTGACGAAGAATTAAATAGTCTTTATATGAAATTAAAATCTGTAGAAAGTTTGAAACGTAGGGAAGCAGAGTACACCTTACACGATGACTGTATAATGAGTGGTCAGAGGGTAGTTGTTCCGAAAAAACTCCGAGTTAAAATTCTCGAAGAGTTACACTAAGGTCATTTAGGAATCGTTAAAATGAAGGCAATCGCCATATTTTACGTCTTTTGGAAGGGAATTGATCATGATATTGAAGACGTTTCGAGAAACTGTGTCGATTATATTATGTTCAAATCAGATCCAGTAAGGGCAAGGGTCAATCACTGGGAATATCCAAGTGCGCCTTGGAAACGCATTCACGTAGATTTTGCAGGCCATATTTTTGAACGAATGTTCTTGATTATCATTGACGCACATTCTAAATGGCTCGAAGTGTATACCTTAAAGTCAACAAATTCCTTTCAGACAATTGAATGTTTGAGAGACTGTTTTGCAAGATACGGACTGCCTTTAGTAGTAGTGAGTGACTATGGTCCTCAGTTAACATCGGGGAATTTGAAACTTTTATAAGGAATACTGGAATTAAACACAAAACGTGTGCTCCATTTAAACCAGCAAGTAACGGGCGAGCAGAGCGGTACGTTTACACCGTTAAACAAGCATTACGTACAATGCAAGGTTATCCAAGAAATATTAAGCAAAAACTTGCCATATTCCTCATGAATTATAGAAAGGCACCGAACATGGCAACCTTGTCAAGTCCAGCAATGTTATTCTTAAAAAGAGAAATTAGAACTCGAATTGATTTAGTTGTTCCAAATCTTGAAGAGTGGAAGAACGCATCCGAAGGAATAATTATGATCTCTAAGCCAGAAATTTTGAGATCGGAGAAAAGGTTGCCATTCGGGATTATAGATCGGCAAATTCCCGATCGAAAATTGGCAGAGTGACAAACAAGGATGGAGCGCTGCATTATACAATTGACGTTCAAGGAACTTTACTGCGCCGGCACGTCGATCAGATCAGATCGGTAGGGAGCGAGGTTCCATCTGCACCGGTAATCTATGAGCCTCGTATGGCTACTACTTCAGATGGCAACGTGAAGCCACAGGCTCCGGACAAGGACATCGAACAAAGCTGTGCACACTTAAGCCGGAGTTGAAACATCGTCATTTCCAAGGAAAACTGAGCCAATCATTCCAGTGAATTCTGATAAAGAGTTGCAGCAACCCCAGCCAGAACTTACACGATCTTCGCGCATCCGCAAAGCTCCTCGGAGATTAAATCTGTAAATAAGTGGGGAGGGATGTAGCATCTAATTTCGAGAGTATCATTACTCTTATATGCCTGAGAACCTCTGTGAACGAGAGTAGAAGAGAATGTAATGTAACTGCGTAAATAGCGCATCGCTGCTGTCTTATGAGTTAGAAATAAATGTTTGTGCCGTAAACTAGTCTGTTGGGTTGCGTCATGCACTTCACTGAAACCACACCGCAAAACACAACAGTGGAATTGCTGCAAAAAATTAATAAAGACATACCCGTCTCAAAATTATGTGAGGAGTATGGCATTGGAAAGTTAACTCTATATGACTTAAGAAAAAATAAAAAGGAGCTTGCTGAATTTTTTGTGGAAGAAACTTAAACAACTTACATTGAAAGAAATGCTTAATAAAGTAAACAAATAAATATTAAGCTTTTTTTTTTTTTTTTTTTTTTTTGTAAACTTTTGATACCCTTTAGATCATAATTGTTCTTTACCAGATTTAAATTGATTATTTCATATCCGTAAAAATCCGGAATCGCCGAAGTCCCGACGAGTCCGGAATTCGAACTTTGTACTGTATATCTAAAATATGCTACGTCAAGGGTAACATTTTTGAAAGGAATTATATCGTTTCATCACTCTATTTAAAAGTCGAAATTTTTTTCGCTATAACTTCTGTTTTTGAAATAAAGAAGGAAATATCCTAAAATGGCAGTTCAAAAAATCTATTAATAGATACTAATTCCAATAAATGGACACTCCTTATACTAGCGTCAGCAAAATTTCACATGAGATAAAAGTATTTTATATTCACTTTCGCTGTAGCAGTTAATCGTTGAATCACCTTTCAGGTCGCGAGAAATGTCTTGATTCGAGTATATTTTAAAATCGTTAAGATATAAATTTCCCTCAAGATCTAGGCCAGCGATTTCTGATCTGTGCGAAATAGGAATTTTCTGTCATAGAGTTAATGGTGCGAATGTTCTGCGGCTTTTGGCTATCGTTAACAAGACTTTCTTGGCGACACAGTAATTCCTATCCGGTTTAGATAGGCATTTGCTTCAGTATGCCACAACACGTTCTTTACGGTTTATTCCTTGGTAGAAAAAGCACCAACACTCTAGTTGCTCGTAATCGTGTCAAGATTGAACGAGTTAAGTCACTTTCACTTCAGAGATAGGAACGCCGAAATAATCAAGATTATTCAAAACTATTACAAACGAAGAGTCGCTTTGATTCCTTTCTCAAATTAAGTATATCTGCAACTGTAGTATTAATATCTCTCAGCAATATAATTAGGGATCATAAAATCATCAAAATCGCATTAAACGCAAAATATTGCATTAGGCACAATGAATAAATTTCGCACTTACAATGATTTTTACAATATGAAAATTGAATGGAATTTCCAAACTAAATGTTGATTGTTACACGATATTTCATTCTTGAATCTTTCGCGGTTGTGAAAGACTTCTAACTGTTAACCGGTTTTAATCTAATTATAGTATCATATTTATGCACAGAATCTATGTCTATTAAATACGTATTTTTATACAATAACTTATTTTAACATGTTATGTGTACATGTAGGAATATAATTCTAGATAAATTTTATTAGTCTATATAATTTGTATTTCCTTAATTATTTTTAGTAGCATACTTTCTTAAATATTTACAACTACCTGCTTGTTGCTACCTGCTGTATAATTAATCCAGTAGGGGTTATATTTTCTTAATTTGATAGTCATTAAAAATCAAATCAAATTTTCCTTATGGTTTATTTCCTTTCTCTTCAAAACTAAAAGCATCCAACATTTTGGTCACTTTAGGACACTTTACGTGGAACGTTAGGGCGTGGATTTGTAATAAATTCTTATTCAACTTCGCACTATACTTTAAATTGCCCGAATTTTATTTTATAACTCCGTTTAAAGTGCTTGTTCTGATTAATTTTGCAAATGGATTTCTTCACGCATAAAATTTCCAGAAATATTAGGTTAATATAACTTGGAAACAAATAAAAATTTTATAATTATAGAGCTTTTCTAAATTCTGAAAGCGTAATTATGTATTTTTTCATTTTATTTTCTTAGTGCTGTATAGCGCACTGAAGGTTATTTTACATTTGCATGACAATAAATATCTCTCATCTGCTTTACTTTTATCGAATACCCTAAACTAACCTAACATATTCTATTTCTTTCACCGTTACCGTTTACTTCCTGATGCAAAATAAAGGAAATATTGTAATCCGGAAAATCTAAACGTATCATATTTAAAAAACAATATCCATTTTGACTGTTTCGGAATCCATTTGGACGATTTACACTGGTGTGCAAAAATTACGGACGAGACGGTTTTTTCAATATAATTTTGTACAAAAGCTTTCCAAATCAACACATTTAATACCGTAAGATCCCCAATACGTAAGGACATGAGTAATGTAAGCAACACTTACGAAAAGAGAAATCAGAGGGATAAAAAGAAGCTTTATTGAAAAAGTAGCATGGAGCGCAATGCGACTGAAGGCCGAAACATCCCTGTGATGCGTGTCCAGCAAGAAACATCCGGTCTTTAATAGGGGATATGATCTCCCCTGACTGCTAGGCAGGTTTCACAGCGTCTGCCCATGCTGAGAATGAGGGTGTCAATGAGTTGTTGAGGCATTGCAGCCCATTCGTCTTGCAGGGCCAATCGAAGCTCCGGAATCGTTACTGGTGGTAAGGTACGAGCTGCCAAGCGTCTGCCTAGAAAATCCCATACATGCTCGATGGGATTGAGATCCGGAGATCGTGCCGGCCAATCCATACGTTCAATATCCTCACTCTCTAAGAGCTGTTCGGCAGCTACTGTGCGATGACATGGTGCATTGTCGTCCATGAAAAGGAACTGAGGACCCATAGCGCCTCTAAAAAGACGCACATATGGAAGAAGAATCTCGTTACAATAACGGGTGCCGTTGACTGAACCTGCGTCGAAGATGCGGCTTCCCCGCTCTCTCCAGATGAGTATGCGATGAGAATCGCTACTCAGACTGAATCTGCTCTCATCTAAAAAGAGTACTCGTCCCCATTCATTGTCTCTCCAATTCCGGTGTTCCCGGCACCATAGAGAACGCCTTCTTCGATGGGCAGGCGTTAGAGGTACACACCGTACACGGCGTCGTGCAAACAGACCACCACCGTGCAGTCTTCTGGCCACAGTAAAACGCGATATCGGTCGTCCAGTCGCCTGTGTCGTGTGTCTAGCGATTTCTCCCGCTGTCTGCCGCCTGTTTCTTCTGGCCTGTAAGGCAATATACAGGTCATCTGCGGGTGTGGTTCCTCCTGGACGACCACTACAAAACCCCCGGAAAGCTGTTCCTGTAGTTTGAAATTGTCTCCAAAGTCGTGAAACGATGCTGTGAGCAATTCCGAACTCTGCAGCCACACTTGTCACACTGCGGCCTTCCTCCAGCTTCCCAATGATTCGACCTCGGGTAAAAGCATCCAGATTTCGTCTAACAGATTGATTATTCGCCATTTCTCGCTGAGGCAGCAACTCGTTGTGATTTAACTGCTATACGGCGTGCAACCTCTTTGCCAGAAATACTGATCTTACACCGACAACATGCTTTATACTACTCAAACACTCCCCCTTTACGTCTACCTGCATATCTGCGCATGTGCTACCATACATCACCTTACTTAATCTCCTGATTGGTCTTTCTGTCCGCTCTGCCTCTTCGTTCAGCTGATATGCTAATTTTTCGACTTCGTCCTTAATTTTTGCACACCAGTGTATATCTGTGATATCTGTACATTAATTTGCGGACAGAATAAACTACACTTTTTATTTTCTAATTGGATATAAAATGGATTCAAAAGTTTATTTTCCATAACATCTGTATGTACGTACGTACATACATTTGCATATGTACGTACGTTTCAAAAGCGTTGAGCAGTAGAACGTCAAAATTTTATGTACGGAAATGCTGCAACTTTAAATTCCTGCACCTTATGTTTCATTTAGGAAACTGGCTTTTGGTATAGGTTTCATATAAAACTAATAACACAAGGAGGAGATATCTTTCCTGCATATTTCTCTCTTGGATTCTGCATTGAAACAGACAGCCCACCTACTAAGCAAACTAGCTTAATGTTACCTTCCTATCGTCAAATATTTAATTGTTAGCCTCTGTAAGATATGTTAAGCACACATTTGAAAACAATAGATATGTATAATGTCCTATTTGCTGAATATCACAGTTAGGCACTAATATATAGCTATATATCTATATCATTATATTTATCAGCCTATCTACGTATATAGATAAAACTAATTAAACTTGGTAATTTAAGATTTAAAAGGCCTTAATCCTTTTAATTTTCACAATTTCTTTTCGTGGGAGATAGTCATAAAAATTTATATATATAACATATATTAAGTGAACGTTTTCGCAGTTTTTTTTTTTTTAATTTCGCAATAGCAAACTCATGCTATTGCTATATGCTCATGCTATACTATGCTATTATATTTATCAGCCTGGATATAATGAACGAACAGTTAAGTTCTGGCCAATTTTTTAAAGAATTAACTGCATTTATACGGCTAAAGCGCACCTCGAATTTTGTAAAAATCGGATTTAAGGAACTTTACGATATCTTCCACTAAATGTTTTTAAAATTTATAATTCTTTTGTTAATTTCTCCACGGATAATATGCTAAAAGTATACATTTACAGTTTTTTTTTTTTTTTTTTTTTTTTTTTCAATTTCGCCTTTCTCTGTGTTCTAGACAAAGGTTACATGAGGCAATAGTAATACACAGTATTTGCAGAAACATGGCTAAGTGTTACTCAAATTACCATATGATTAATATCATAATTAGTATCATAATTAGTAAATAGAAAATTCGAGAGATTGAGTAAATAAATTCGAATCGGTTCTTTGATCCCTCTCAGGTCCTTTCAATACAGTATCTTCTGCATTTATTAGATTATGAATGCAACATTATTTTCTGGTTCTATTCAGAAAGCGCACGGCTAATTTATTCGGAATCTAAGGGTACATAAATACGAACCTGAAAATGTGGGATAGAGCAGATTTTTGTGTTTTAAATACAGTACCTATAATTTTACTAACCTTTTCGATTTACTGATATTTCAGCTGACACTATTTAGTAAGATATATTTGTTGAACTTAAATTAGTGTTTTGAGAGTAGGATTGATCTGTCATGTTCTAATATATTTTCGTTGGTATCTTTCTGTATCTGGATTATGGAATTTTAAGAATGTTATTTAATGATATATTAAGAGTTAAGGTTTCTCTACTTTTAGAAGACGCCGCGCGGACAGAAATTATATGACTTTCTTGTCCGAGAATTATGTAAAAGGGTCTTTTCACAAGATAAAGATATGACTATCTAGAAATGAACTGAGTTCAGGATAAAATTAATGAAAACTTGTTTCAAATTGATACAGGGGTACTAGGGGGGATTGCTTTTAACTTTACTTTAAAAATATTACAAATGCGGGAATGACCAACACTTCATTCCAATTTATTTAAATTTTCAAGACATAACGACTTAAAAACTTTTGAGAAAATGATATATTTGTATATATCTTGAGAAATGAAATGGTTTGTTTAAAATTTCATGACGGTAAGGATTGAATTACGAAAATCAAGTTGTTTGCACATAATCTTAAATTATTTTCTTTCTATAACTAATAACTTTTATATTCTTCGTCAATAAAATCTCAATTAGAATTACAACTCTAAACAAACAAAAAAAAAAACGTTGGTAGCCGAATTTTCGAAATTTATTACTATATAAATACAGTGAGGTCTTATAGAGTTATGCGATTTGTGCTTGCTTTCAAAATTTCCGGATAGTTTTAAGAAGCAATATTTAGAATTTACTCAAACTACTCTTGATTCGCTTCAAGACTATATATGTTTCATCCTAAACAACATTAAAGAATACGCGAAAGGTTTCTATAAAGCTTAAGCTATAAATCATTTAGTTAAAACTAACTATAGAATTCTTGTATTCGTGAAAGATGAAAAACTGTTTGACTGCTTCGCTTTTAGCAATAGAAACAGTATAATATTTATGGGATGATGAAACGGTTTTATGTGTTCAGCACAACGTCAAACCATCGAATCTTTAAATTTTTGTTTGAGAAAATGCGTTTCAATGTATATGATCTGTTTAGTTTCTAGAAAAATCGAGTAATAGCATCTACGTAACAATCCATGTATATGCTTTCATGCGACGAACAATGCTGTGTTTTAGACCAGTGTCAAATATCGTTAAATACCAGACAAAATGTATAAGTGTAAATAACAAGAAATGCAGACTTAAAGGTTTGGGTGGTTAAGTAAATATGCAAATAATTCAAAAATATGTAATGAAATTTAATCTACTTAGATGATTTATTGCATATTAGATTAATTTCGAATATACAAAACTTAAGCACAAAGAACTAAAGCCAGCAGTTATTTAAATAATTTTATTGGACGCCATTTATTTTTTACAAAAATTCAAGACAAATCAATTTCAGCAAAAGGCGAAAATTTATCACAGAATTTTTAATTTTTTATTACAAAGTTCAGAACATTTTCTGAATTTTTTATGGATCTCATATTATTTCTCATATTCATTTGAAAGAAAATAACTGATGTTGTTACAATCTGTCAAATATTGTATTCTTCCTGTAAAAACTCAGACGGCAGACATCTATGACACTGGGTTTGAAAATATCCATGATGAACAAACAGCACAGCCGCCGGCCATCCGTCTTCAATGATGGCCTTATGGAAAAGGTGTGGCGAAGCATTCTGAAAAATCGTCGCTCTACGGTTGCATAACTCAGTAGCTATTTCCCGTGGATCCTTTAGATATTTATGGTCCGAGGGAAATTGATTTTTTGGATGACCCTCAGATTGTTTAAATAATCATTATCAAATGAACTAGTCATCCTCTCAATCAATATCTGACTCATTGAAATCATCTAAATATAAATGTCCTCAACAAATCCAATTAATATCATCCGCTAAAATTAAATCATTATCCAAGTCAACTATATAAACATAACGCAGCTATATAAACAAACACATCCTCATTTTATACCATCATATATATCATCATTGAAAACATAGCGAAATTGAGATAAATCATCTTCGTTCAAATCAACTAAAAAATCACTATCAGATAAATCTTCATTAGCAACAACACCACTCTCAATTGGTCTTCGTCTTCATCACCTGAACCATATAAATAATCATCTAATTTACTATCTAAATCCTACATATACATCGTAAATTTATCACCAGATAAATGAAAATCATCATTTAAATCATTTAAATAATTCTCATCATCCAAAACATATCATCAACTTAAACCGTCGTATAATCATCGTCAAGATAGATAAAATCCTAATCATCCAATTCACTTAAATGGAAACCAATATCAACCAAATATCTTCTTCTTCATCCTCATTTAACCATCGTCTTTATTGCCAAAACCTTCTAAATTATTATATAAATCGCTATCATATCAACTATAAAATCGTCATCAGTCAGATACATATCATCATGAAAATCATCTAAATATTCCTCACCACACAAAGCATATCATCAAGTTAAACCATCGTATATATCACGTCACCATCATTATCAAAACAATAAGATAAACCATCATCATCCATATCACTTGAATAAAAACATTATCATCTAAATCGTTATCGTCAACATCATTAAATCACGTAAAACAACAAAATCTTCATCTAAATCTGCATCATATGAATTACAATATCATCATCAGCTAAATCCGAATGTCATTAAATCATCTTAATAATCATTACCACCAAAATCACATCATCATTCTAAAAAAACATCCGTTATATCATCGTCACCATCATCATTGAAGTTGCCGTCAAAATAAAATAAATTCACCTAAATAAAAGTTCTACCACCTAAAGTTTTATTATCATCATACGCAATTAATCCATATTCTTCATCACTAAATCATATAATCACCAACACCTAAATAAAAAATCATCAAAACTTAAACTAAATCCTCATCCTTAAAACACCAGCTAAATTATATAAATCATCATTTAAATACTCATTGTTTTGGTGTTTTGCTAGTGTGACGTCAAAAGGAGCCAGTTTCATTCAGATACAGACAGAAGGAAGCCATCGGAAGTTCACTATTATTGGTAGAGGAGTAGTAACCGACCCTGCTTAGGAGATGCCGGAGGCTTGAGTACGCTGCTGAGGCCTATGCCATCTTGGATCACGTGACACTCGGAAGTGACGTGAAGTGTTTGAATAACGTAATGTTTATAAAGTTTTGTTTTTGTGGCAACGAAAATATTTTTTAAAGTTTCATTTGTTCTGCCAACAATGAATTTTTTTTTTTTTTTTTTTTTTTTTTTTCTTTCTGGCTACGGCAAATCTTGTTTGGTATGACTCTAATAGTTTCCCTTTCATCATTAAATCTGAATTTTTTTTTTAATTGAGCATCTAAGTATTAATTATTTCTTCAGTTTGGATAGTCTTATTATAACTTTATTGAGCAAAATCGGAAAAGTTAATCGTTAAAGAAAATTGTTAAATGAAAGATAAAATTAAAAGTTAAAAAATTACATTTGTAAAAATTAAAAGAAAAAAGTAAATTTATATTTCAAGTTTCACCAGAATAGAAAAAAGATAAGGGATTATAAACAATAGAATACTTAACAGAAAAATAAAAATAAAAATAAAAATTGCCTTTACGGAAATAGAAAAAAGCAATATATTCAGCTTATAAAAGTCAATTTTACTTCTGTAAACTAAATAAAGTGAACATTTATAAACAACTTTTTAAAACTGCAAGAAGAAAAAATTAAAATTTTTAAAATAACATATTCTTTTGTAAAATGAAAAATGTTAAAATCCTTTTTAAAGTAAAAACAGTGAAAAGAAATTTTAAAGTTTTAAAAGTATTAAGTTTGTAAAATAAAATTATAAAGAGAAAATGATTTGTGATATCAGAAAGGGAAAGTAAAAGAACTGTCAAATAAAAATTGCATTTACACAAGTTGCAACTTTATAAGAGCTCCTTGTCCCCTTAAGCCTCCGGTGTCTCCCCATGACGGTCGGTAATTATTGTAAACTGGCTGTTAAAATTACAGTGGATTGAGCAAAGGGAGCCTCAGTTTTCATCCTGGAAAAAAAAAATACTTTTATTACTCATCATATAGAAATATCAGTTGAAATGAATTTTTAATTTTCAGTCACATGCATGAGGAGATTTGAGAAGGTGTATATAGCTTACGTAAATATCCAAATTGAAAAACACTCCAAAAAGTTGACTGAACACCCTGTCCGCAAAAGTCCAGACCTGATCTTGTTCCTTTGTGTTAAGCATTGACTTCCAATAACAAAAGTGTTTTAAGAAAAGCAAATATTTGCGCTTCGGTATTTTTTAATTTAAAGACATGTAAAGGCATTAGTTTTGTAAAAATTACGAAGTGCAGCTTTTGACATGTTCTTTCGACACTCATACTTTTATTAGGGAAAATTTTACACTCGTTATGAAAAAAGAAAAGCGCATTAAGCGTGAACATCGCGTGACAGAAGCTGACCGAGAGAGCTTATGGTAAAATCCGGCAACACATTGCGAGTTCATTCAGAAACTGAAAACCAAAGTAGTTGCATTTGTAAGTAACTAAAAGTAAAATATCATTTAAGAAAATGTCTCTTATATTAAGAGATTAATTGAAAGCATTTTGCATGCAGATTATCCACAAGAATATTCATCACTATAATGATTTTCGAATTTGCTTATGAATCTAAAGTGTTAAAATTTCAAGAGAATATACATAATGTAATTTAAACTTTGGAAACTTCTAAATTATTTCTATGAAGATTGTCTATCTCATACTAAATGTAAAAAAAAATATATAAATAAGGACACTAGAAAATCGCTAGGAAATCGCAAAAGTATATCATTGAATGACATTTGGGCAAAAAATAAACTTCAAAGTTTCGTAATTTATTTATTAACCGACCACTCAACGCAAATTTAAAATGGTATCAGATATCGTAGAATATGAAAATAAGTAGCACGGTCTGTTTTAGACGTACAGCAGCCAAATGTTTTGTGTTTTCCTTCTTATAACAAGTACAAAATTTCCCTAAACAGAAATATAGGTCTTGGAGGAACTTCTAATAAATTACATGTTGTATTTTTGCAAGATTAATCGTTTAATTTTCGAAAACACAAATATTTGCGTCATTTAAAACAGTTTGGTAATGAGAGTATACACACGGCGCCAGAAATAAAAGAACGAGCAAAGGCTTTTGTAGATAGAGGGTATACTATTTGATGAAGTACACTTTCATACTATTGGATGAAGTATATTTTCTGTAGAAAAGTACCGAAAATGCGGTGCACAATTTTGTACTGAAAATGACCTAAATGGAGAAGATGAACTTAAATTAGTAAGTTATTTATTATGATTTAACTAGAAAAACGTAGATAATTCATGATTTTATTTTCACCTTTTTTTAATTAAACTAATTACGCATGGTGTAAAAAAACAAAAATAAAACCGACGTCATCACACAAATTAAATGATTAACGGTCTTTTATCGGAAATGAAAATTTTTATCACCAAAAGACAGAAGTCTTCTTTAACCTAAGCAAAATATTTTAAAAACTCCTTGACTTCTCTTAGCCGGTAAAAAAACTAGAATCAGTTCCTAAATTTGTCCTGTAATATCTCCGTAAATTTCAATAGTAAAAATGTGCGCATTTTTCTTACATATAAAAAATTGTTATATAATTAATTCTTGTATTAAACGTTTTTTGAAACTTCTTAAAATATTCATTTGCTATTCAAAATTCGATAAGTGTAACTAGACTGAGTAACGACTAAATGAAAGTACAACTCACACCCACATTTTTCGAACATCGTGTATCTGAAAGCATGATCGCATACAAATTCAGTTGTTCTACTGTTTAATTACTAGCATCAGATCTTTAATAATCGAAAAGAAATGAAATGCATGGGGTTTGGCAACACCATAAACTTCGCATCCCGCACCTGCGCTTATTGATCATAACTTAAGAAAAGCAAATAAATATGTAAATTAAACATTCGTTCCAGATATAGCGAAAATATCGGCGGAAAATTCTGTAATAACATTTGCTGTTAAGCTATCAGAAGAACAAGAATCTTTAAACCGATTTTTTTAATTATCATATCAGGAGTCAGAATTATTAATGAAATGTTTTTTCTTTCTGTAGTCTTTTGAAGAGAACATCGAAGAAGTAAACCGCGTTTGCTTAATAAAAATCCAGATGATTTAGTTTCCAGTCCAGTATTAGTTAGTGCGTCCAGTTTTTTAGTAGTAAATATCGTTTCCGCTAAATGAAACAAACACAATGCTGGACAGTCAGTTTTCGAAAGAAAATCTAAATTGTGATGCAGTAAGGATGTTTGGTTTTGGTGAATCTAAATTGTGATGCAGCAAGGATGTTTGGTTTTGGTGAAAGGTGACTGAAACGTAAATGAAATTACAAAGAATAATGTGCCAAGGAATAAATGTGCATTGCATAAAGAACTAACGAAACGGTTTACAGTAGAAGAACATGTTGGAAACTGCATTGTAGAAAATCCCCAGAATGGATTTGTAAGAAGAAAAGGGCATACGTGTGTTTGCCTTTAAATAAGCTAAAAGGAGAACAAATATCTGTCAGTGGGAATGCATACAATTATAATGAATAGTATAGGAATTTTAGGAAAATTAGTTTTCTATACCTTTACTTTTCAAATGATTTAAAGAAGAAAAAAGTACAGAGGAGAACAACTCGGGGGTCTCGGTAATCAGAAAAATTTCGCCATCAAATATCGGTTATGAGGATGAATATAACCATAACGAATAGTACAGAAATACGATTAATTCGCGTTTGACTTATAGGCCTTATACTATTATAAAATTGCTTTATTATATAAATCAAAACGCATAGGATGAGAAAATTCTCTTAATATCTATTTAAGTAGTAACGTCAGGGGATTGTTCTTAAAAAAGTTAAAATGTTTGTTAAATAATACGCCCCTTCAAAATTAATCTATTATGGTCAGATATGATGTTCTCGAGGGCAGAACATTATGCCCATCTCCTTCAGACTATGATCTTGGAATGGTTAACAAATCTTTCGCAGTCTTAACTAATAACGAAATGTGGTAGTGCTTGATCTTATATTAAGGTGATGGGATCAGATTATGTATAGTATGTGACATAGTGTCTAATATACTATGTGTTTGGGAAAAACGTCTTCACCAGGTTATTATACGGGCGATGCCATCAAAACAAACGCGAAGAAAACCAATATTTGCATCGAATAATTTACATTTCATAATAAAAATACCATTTTCTTTTTAGATAGCAAATTTGTGAACAACATTTTGTATCGTAACATTGCACTTCATTACTGCCAACTTTCAAATATGAAAAAAGGAAGGCCCTCGGGAGCCAAAGCGCTAATTTCTGGAAGAGGTTCGAGGTGCAAAGGCGGCACCATTTTGAAAGAAATAGAAATTGATTTACATTCGGTGTATAATGTGTGATTCACTTTATTAAACTATTTATATTGTAATTCTTACGTAAAATATACTAATATTTATATTTATTCTTTTGAAACTAATATTTATTTACATATTCTAAATGTTATGTTCTTTGGTTAATTTCCAGTTGTAATCTTGTATATTTACCCTGAGAAAATCCTGAGCAGAAAATGAAATTGTAATTTGTCAAGGTGCTTTTAAACACGGTAAAAGTAAATTCATAATTATTGTGCAAAAATTTAGTATGCGAATAAATTTAGTATTGCACACAAAATTAATCAGCCTAAAAATTTCTGTTTTGAACGTTTGTTTGAAACATGATACAAAGTTCTATAAATATCTGCAGCTGTTTCAGATATTTTAGGTTCATAAACTTTAAAAAGAATGATTATTTAGAATATCACTAGGAATGGAGGAATGAAATTTGTATAAATTACGTTTCATGAGTTCCATTATAAAATATATATATAGTGCAATATTTATTTCCACAATTTAATATTAGTAGCACAACTTAATTTTACTGTTAAAAAGCACTTTCATTAGTAAAGATTAAAAATTAAAAACGTTCATAGACTGACAGTTTCCAATTAAACCGCAGAATTGGCATCTATGAATAGGCGCTAAAAACACAGATCTCCAGTACGAAAGTGTTTAATTACTTCCTATGAAAATAAATGCTGATAGTATAAAGTTAGCATGACTAATTACTAGTTAATAAAATATCATTTATACTTACCGAGCAAAATATTATCAAATGCTGTTCGTATGCTATGAATTCGATCAAGTTTTCTTCAAAAATGTTGCTGATAATAAATTTGGTTAAAGTAAGACAGGGATTAGGTTATTTGTTTATTTCTCTTTTTCGGATAGTGCTTTCTGTGGTGATTACATCAATACTTCAACAGTCCATCTCCAGTTTTGACTCTTTTTCCAGTTCATCCTTTCTCTTTTCCGGATTTGCCAGTTCTTTTCCGGTTCCAGCTTATTCTTCAGTTCAGGCTTCTTTTCCAGTTCTGGCTCCTTTTTCGGTTCTTGCTTCTTTTTAAGATCACATTGAGGGTTTTCCAGTCTGAAAAATAGTCAATGTATCATTATTTTTATTACTATAAATTAAAAAGTAACGCGGCGACGATGAAAATTTGAGATGTACAATACTTGTATATTTATAATATGTATAAAACTTCCTGCTCAGCCGTACAGTAAAAGTCTCCCTCGCAGATTTTTTGCCTGATAGAATTTCTTCTACAAAGCGCGATTTTGTTCTTTTCGTTGTTCTGACCTAATAACAACGAGAGAAGTCAAATCAGAGGACGCGAATTGTTTCCAATAGGTGACCTTCATGAGCCCCACATAAACCGCAGTAATTTGCAAAGGTTCGGTGCTTGCATTTTTCATTCCTTAATTTTTTTATAAATTGTAATAATAATAATAATAATAATAATAATAAACAGTTGGCTTAAAAGCAAAGTGAAACTGCGGCATTTGTAATTTAATTAAACAATTTATCACAACTAGGAACAAACGAAAAAAAGCATTTTTAGAAGATTTACAGGTCACATTCTTTCAGCATCAGGAAAAAAATCTCCTGTATTCAAAGGAGCTTACTCGTATATAAATTTAATAAATTTATGAAAATATTAAATATAAATTTTTGAATGAATTACTATGTCACACACATGCCAGATATTTCTACGTTCTACAAATTTTGTATAATTTACTTACGTATTTGGTATTTTAACGTTGTTCTTATAAAATTTTCCCTTTTTCTTATAAAATTTTCTTTGGCTGTTAACACTTTGGGTGACAACGAGGAATCTTACAGATTTTGCGAATGGATCTTCAGGTGGTTCTTCGGGGTTATAAATATCGAAGCTGTAAGACAAACATTTTTACTTTTATATTATAATGAAATTATTAAAATTTTGAAATAAAAATGAAATTATTAGTATTGCTATAAAAGTAATTTAAGAAAACTTCAAACTAAAATTATGAGCCAAGGAAAGAAATGTTTAATCAGTCCTTTCATGTTTAATCAGCCCAATTTCTATGTTTCTGAGGTGGTAAAATATTATTATTCCAGAGCTTTACACATCATTAATATATCTACGGTTTTCCTCATTCAAGTTGTGTTTCTCGCAGGTCAATTGCTCTGCATCTCTGACTGCACACGTTACAAATTTTCATGGGTCATTTCAATCTTCAATAACATGTTGCTGGTCTACTTCCGGCAAAGCAGCACCAGGACTCTTGCCACGATATGTTTTTCAATTGAAAATTTTATTTTCGTTGCTCACTTGCATTCTTAAAAATTTTAATTTTTTATACATAGAGAAAGAAATCAAGCAAAGCAATACGAATAAGGAAAATCATTATCTCTTTTCCCTTACATTCCGCTAAATTTGTTGAAGGAAAAAGAGCTAAATTTCTAAAAATGTATCTCCTTACTCTTTATACATATTATGTCTTTGTCAGTGTTTCTGATACACTTTAATGTATTTTACAATTTATTTAATGTTTGAATATTACAGCTTCCTATGCTGAAATAGGTTCTCTATTTTCTTTCGAAGAAAGAAGAAGTAGAGTTCCGGAATTTTTTATATTGTAGGCCATATATTTCTTACTTTGAAGAGAAAGAGAAACAAAAGATATTTCCATATGGCAAGATGTAACATTTTATATATCCCGGCTTTTAAAACCCATCAGAGTCTCATCAGAGCAGCAGTTGTGTCGTACGTAATTATGCACACAAGTATAGAGAGAAAGAGACGACGGGAAATCAGATGGTAAAGCATGGTCGAAAAGTCTCTCCTGGCCCGGTAAAAATAACACAAAACACAAGAAAGAAAGATCATCAGTTTATGCTTAGTACAGTAAAAATTAAAGAATAGGAACAAAATTAGACAATGATCGCCCTTCAAAGAAGGTATCCGAAATTAAGACCTGGACCCTTTTGCAGGCATCACATCTCCCGCACATGGAAGATCTACTGTTCTGGAAAATACTGAGCATGCCCAGAACTTCTCCAGCAGCTGCCACGATATATGCAACAAGTTACTCAGGACTTCTAACGGGCGTCTTGTACACCAATCTCTTGACATACCCCCAGAGGTTGTAGTGAGGTCTGGTGATCTTGCTAGCCAGTGTACTGGACTAACCCTACCAAACTCTTTTTGAGGATACCTTCCGAAGGAACATTGGAACAGTTTTTTTGATGACGATCGCTTGTTTTTTTCTTATTTGTTGGTTTCCGCTGCGCTAAGAATAATAAACATATATATTCCCCCTGTTCATGTCCTACTTTTTCTGTGCTTTCTGTCGTCACTATGGCGCCATGAATGCGTTTCCGACCATGCACGGCCGTACGTTTTTAAAATCGTTTTATGCTGTTGTATATATATATATATATAATTAAAGTAAAAGAGACAAACGAAAAAAGACCTATATATATATAATATTAGGAATCCTGATTGCCCATAATGATCTATGTTGTGTAATAAAGAACGAATTTAGCAGATGAAGAAGATGACATTTTGACATTTAATTTCAATTCACATTTGTAGCGACAATTAATTTGAAATTCTAATCTCACTTATTTCCAGAATATTAATATTTCTCATATTGTTGGAATAGGAAGAATGTAGCAGGACGGCGTGTCAGCGGGTACAGAAATAGAAGCAAACTGCATAGTTAACCAATATGGTAGTTTATTAAAAGATAGATTTGGTTCAGGAAATTTTAAATTCCCACTTATCTACGTCATCATTTTTATATAAAAATCTTGTGATGTGGATATATATATATATTTTTTATTTAATTAATTTTATTTTTTAATTAGTTATTAGTTTAAAATTACTTTATTTTATATATCTAAATTAATTGCAATGAACAGTTACAAGCTCGAAATGTTTATTATGTTATATTCTGAATACTCGATCTAAATAATAACATGAATCTGTAAATTTAGAAATATAGTCTAGTAGAAACAGATGAACTGAGAAATTTATTTTAGATTTTTTCCGAATAAAATATTGAATAGATTTAAGTGTTTTACTTAATTTATTTAACATATGCATATATCATATTTACGGATGTATACATATTATTCATAAAGGTAAAGTAATTTTCTGTCTTTGTTACTTTATTTATTCAACAGTTTGGCTCTTACTTCTAATTCACAATTTTTGAAAACTGGGCGTTTAAACACTTTTATTTGTGTATTAACATTGTGTTTAGATACTTCATTAGTTAATGAAATAAAGTTTCTTCATAATAAAAGGTTTTACAAGAAATAATTTTAAATTCTTCTCAACGTGATTTTCCATATTAGGGTTTTGTAATCTACTTTTTTAATGAAGGAATGAAGAAAAATTACACAGTATAAATTTCAAAACGTATTAGTTTTCAGACAAGCGTTTTTGTCAAAACATTATTAAATCTTTAATCAAAGAGGATCTGAAATATTATCTTTTGTTTTATTATTTTTTGATAAATGACTTACGTGTCCGACACATCTTCAAATCTTAAACATCGGGGATCCATTTCTGCTAGTAATTTTTCTGTGTACCATATTTCTCCATCTCCTCCTGGTTTTTCAAATACACGTCGATAATAAAACATTTCACGGCGAATCTTTTTCTCTTCGCTGAAATATTTTTATTTTACTAAATATATGCATTCATATATACGTAAGATATAACAAAATACGATGGCTGCTTTAAGAAAAGATTGGCGACCTCAAAACTAGCTATTCTAAATTTTATGTTCTCTCCCTTAATTCATCTGTTCTCCCAAATTCTAGATCTTTCCATGTTACATAACGCCTCTTGAAAAAGTTAACTAACACTAAAAATTAACCAGTCAAAGTTTAGAGTACTTTCTGCACATACTCATTATAAATACCGCTCACAGGTTAACTACATCATTCTTCCTTTCGCTAACTTCTGCTCTGCCAATTTCTCCAGCCTTTCTAAGATTTTACGGGCAATATTGACGCAATTGCAAATGCGTTTCAATTCATAGCGATTTATCGAAGTAGCTTCGCACATTAATGGATGTTGTCCTCTACTGGCTGTCTAAGATGATGTTCGGCAGTCTCTCTGCAAGCGAACACATAGTGGTCCGGATCTCCTGCCATACCGCATGAGCTACGGTTATTTTCGCTTCGTCTGAAGCGATGCAGGTACGTCATGAAGAAGCCATGCTCTGTTCGAAACTTAGTGAAGTGAGACGAGTCACATTTTAAAAGCCCGCTGACGTCTGGGAAAAATCTGTAAACTCTTCAGCCAGTAGTCTGTCTCCCACGCATGTTGCCAACGCTTCAATAAATCTACCTCGAGTCAGCTTTTATGATCGAGCACGGGAGAGGCACATCAAGTCTGCGAACGTGGGGGTCAGTTGCTGCACTTTTGACTGTTGCATTTGCAATTTCAGTATCCAGTATTACGGTGTCGGAAGGTACCTACTGGTGTTCAGGGTTATAGCATTTTGTGTTCAAGAGTTTAAGTGTGGCCTTGACGAGTGAAATTTTACTGCATGTACCTTGGATTGCCTGTAGGCTAAAGGCCGAGGTAAGTCCTATCCCATAAAATGTTTCTCTCTTTGAGTCGGAGCACACGCACTATTGCACTTTCGCGCTGAGCTAAGACATGCAGAGGCGGCAGTCCTCAAACCACGTTTAGAGCATTAGTAGTCCAGGTTTTATATACTCGGGAAATCCTTAGAAGGAATGCTCTTTGGTGTCTTTGTGCTCAGCGTAGCAGAATCACCATTTTAGAAGTGATCGTTATGCCTCTCATCGAGGCTCCATACGGTGCAATACGCTCAGCAGATGATGGGACAAGGCAGATACAACAAGATTACCTCACGGTTACTTCCCGAAAGTATGCAAACCCCCAAATCATCGAAAGGTCCCATTTTACTTTAAGCGATTCTTAAGAAGAAACGCAAGATGCGAGCGCAGAACACCTGCACATCTAGAAGATCCTAAGATTTATATATAGCAATGCCCATTACTTTCAATTATAAGACAAATTTCCCGGGATTTGGAAAAAAAATGCCAGAAAAAATTTTATTCTACAATACCAAATTTTATTCTACAATACCAAGTGCACTTCAACAATTTATGAAATATATTACTGAAAAGGAACGCAATGGGATTATAAGTAAATAATCATATTACATGAGTGAATATGCAAGTATTTAAGAGCAATTAAATTTTTAACATATCCTGTCCACATATGCAAAGATCCAGTCAAAACAGAAAATTATATCTTCTAATTTCAGTCTGTATATGTTGCATAAGTTTTCCTTCCTTACTCTAATCAAATTTTCAGTCAAGCGTGGTTACTCAATATTTGTGCTCTCAACCTGATGGCTGCGTATACTGAGCCGATGGGTAATCAATCGTTTCGGCAATTTCCGCACAGGATTTCAAATTATTTCCCTGTAGAGTTCTTAACTGAACGAGACGGGCTTTCAAAATATAGTGTTACGTTATTTTCTTCCTTCATGTTCGTACGGGGTTCGTAGATTTGGAGTGAATTACGGCGATACTTGATAAAATATCGAAACACACTTTATTTAGCCAATATTATTCAGGACAGCTCCAAAATCACGTTTACAATTGTCGAAGAACTACTATAGACACGCTGCAACAATCAGCGACACAGCCTTCAGGCAATCAGGCTATAACGATGAAAACAGCTTAACTGTAAAGCACCAGAGTACACCTCCCAACTCTGCTCGGTCGTTCTCGGAACGCCACTTACTTTCGAGATTCTCTACGCTACAACTCACGATGCATTCGACGATACCCTAGAGTACAGCTCCTGACTCCTCGGTTCAGTCGCTCCTGGAGCTCAACACACTCTCTCGATGACGCACTAACTGCGACTCACTGAGAGACTCTTTCGGTGCACTGGACGACCAATTTGGCACTAGGCACTCACTGATTAACTATAAACTCGATGGACTCCGCACTAATTACGTACCAGCAGGGTTTATAAAGCTTTTAGTTCGTGTTCGAGAACATTCTAGGCTGAACCGGTAAAAATTCCTTCAAGAAGGTTCTCCAACCGTCTATGGCAAATTGCCAATTTTGTCGCCAAATGTCGCCAAGAGAGCGATTTCGTGCCAGATGTCAAATGTGGCAATCCTGCCTTCCCTTCCCTTTGTCTGGCAACCCTAAAACTGTTTTGCGGAGAGCTATCTTAACGCGCCTGGACATTTCGTAATACTGCCCCACCTCAAGAACTGCACATCCCAGGCTACACAACCCTAAGGCAGAAGCCAAATTCGATACAAACAAAACATAGTAAAACTATAGTGACGTGATCGAAGTTTATTTGCAAATAATCGTTGTTATCATTATTTACGCATAAGGATTATTTTTTCTTTTAATGTCAGTATTTTAAAGGAATAGCTGCTTTTGGCAACTTTTATGTTTCACGTTAAGGTACGTGACACGATATGTTGCCGCTACGTTAATTTTTTTATTGATATTTGGAAAATTTGTTATATTACATTAAATTTAAATCATGACCTCATTTGTATTACCTAAAGTGTTAAAGATCTTCGTTTCCTGGCTTGGAACTAAAAATTATTTTGTATCGGTGGTTGCTTGGAGAGAATGAACTGATTTTCTTCAAGCTGAAATGTTTCTATGCATTTCCTCTTCAGGCGTATTTTAAATTAACAGTACCTTAAGTTAACTTACCTTAAATTAACAGTTCGTTTTATATTCCGTTTTTTACTAAAATTTAATTATTTTATTTACAAAAATTTAGTTTTAGTCTACAGTTTCTTTCTCTTGACAGTTTAAACTTCTGTAGGTATTTAACGTATTTTATTTGAATTATTATTTTGCTACAGTTCTATTATTTTTTATTTTTTCAATTTACTAAAATACCGAAACGCAAAAAGGTATTACGGGAGATGAAGACGTGAAGCATTACAGAAAAATGAAGAAAATCGACTACCCCCATAGCACAAAACATCCTAAGGATGTCCTATTTAAGTCGCAATATCCCGGGATATACTTAGGATGTCCTAAGGATGTTGATTCTCAGATGTCCTGAGGAGATCGTAATTTAACATCCTGAGGATGTCTTATTTAAGTCGCTATGTCCCGGGATATGACAGGATGTCCTGAAGATGTTGATTCTCAGATGTCCTGAGGAGTTCACCAATTTCACATCCTGAGGACATTCATTTTGCATTGTCCGGAGGACTTTCGTTGTCAAACATTTTGAGGATATTTGTTCTCAAATTTACCAGTTTTAATTTTTTGACATTGCACATCTGAAACTTGCACATTATTTTATTTTTCATATGTATTTTACTAAGTTGTTTCTAAATGCTGTACATTAAAAATATTGATATGATTGATGATTTATTCTTGTTATTTTTTTATTAATTTTAACTGCTATTTTTTCTGAGGTTTTTAAAAATTTATTTAGTCATGGAAAAGATTTTTTTCAATGGATTAGCATTTTCTAGAATATTTGCAAAATTCTAAATAACATATATTTTTTTTATAAAAAATGTATAAATTACATGTATAATTACTTACAGATTACAAACCCTACTACAAATATAGGTAAAATTAGATATAGATATATTTAATTACGGAAACGAATTTTTTTTTAAATTTGGATATAGAGACATTAGGTATTTTTTTGGAAGCAGGAAACATGAAAAATTAGCAACTGCCTTCGCCGGGAATCGAAGGACGGACCTCTGGAATACCGGCTCAGTGTGCAGAACCACTACACCACGAAGACACGCTAGGTGTGGTGGTGGTGTATTTAATTATGGCAAAGCACACTAGGGCTATCTGCCTAAGGGGAGGGATGTCTTCGTGGAGGACTTTCTAAGGAAAACTGGCTCGTATACACGTTACACGTGGGGAAAACCACGAAAACACCCATGCAGCCAACCCGTTCGCGGGATTCGAACCTCGGATCGCACTACCAGGGTTCAGCGATTTTACCGCTCGGCCGCTGGTGGGCCGAAGACACGCTAGGAAAGCGGGAGAAATACCTTATATTACTTCTCTTTTTAAAGGCCGACTTTTTTTTAAGGGGATCCAATCACTAAATCCTGGGTGTGGATATACCTCATTCAACACCTTTTTAGTTCGGGCGCCACTGTAGAGACATTAGGATTTTTTTGGGAAGCCGTAGAGTTGAAAAATTAGCAACCGCCTTCGCCGTGAATCGAACCAAGGACCTCTGAAATACCGGCCCAGCGTGCAGAACTATTACACCACGAAGGCACGCTAGGAAAGAGGGAGAAATACCTCATGAGGAATTTTTTTTTCCTCTAATTACAGGACAGAAAATATTTTTCAATCGCGCGATCTGCTATTGATATTGAATTACAGTCGTGCGATAATTTCGCAGTAAAGATACATCTCTGATGACTATCCAAGATTCTAGAAACTTTGGTCTTATATAGAGATGGTCGTCTTATAGAAATAATGCTTAATATCAATATTTATGTATAATCTCAGAACTATTGGTCACTTTCAGAAGTGGTCGTTTGAGAGCCGATATTCTATATATTTATTTACTGATACTCTCAGATTCCAAAATTTGTTTATATTCTCAGAAATATTGGATGGAAGGTGGTCGTCCCATACATGCAAAATTTTACATTTCATTAAGAATGAATTCGGCATTATTTAACTATTTCCCTATTAATTAATTAATTAGATAAAGAAAAAATTAGGAAATAGTACTGTTTATTACGGAATAATGTAGGAAGTTCTACAGAACTATATTCTTTCGCGTCATTGCACATTGTATCCGGCAAACTACTAGTTCCTCGTATTCTTCCGCAAATCCGTAAACATCTGTCTGATTTGAAACGAAATCCAAAATGGCTGCGCCATGAGGTTAACTTGTATGGATATTTTTTGTTGCATGAAAGGTAAGTTCAGTTGCAATACTTGTATGTTTACTTTTTTTTCTTTTCGAATGTATGTTATTTATGTCATTTTGACAGTTAAATGTTTCACAGCTTTATGAATTGTTACCATTCTGTCGTGAATTACGCGTATCTCAATGGCTGGCTGTCTTTTCAAATATCTAATTTGCCCTGCTATCCAAATGTTTATGACTGAATTTTTTTTAGTCTAGTTTATGCATTCAGTTTCAAAATAATATGTGTGATCAGATTGCTTATTATTTTATTGCAGCAATAAATTTATGTTAAATAGTTTGAACAATTGTATAAAAATAAGAGTTTGCATTGTTTTGTCCAAAATATGTATGGTTGAAACATTATCTTAATCTAGTGTGTAATTCAAGTTTTTTTGGGGGTACTGTTCTGTTATTGGGACCAGAATCGGAAATGTATGAACCTGTGTTCGTAAGTATGAGCATAGATGTGTATATGTAGACACACAAACATACAAATATACAAGCATACATAAATACAATTCTGAACCCGGTCCTGATAACAGAACAGTATCTTTTTTTAATCTTTTTTGAATATTTTATAGAAGGATTAAGCATTTTTCAAACTGCATATCATTTTAAGATTCAACTTGCAGGAAGACAAAATATGGTCATTCAATCAAATGCTTATGATTGCTTTTAACATTTTCTCATAAATATTGTTTGCATTTTTATTGTATTTTAGATACTTTAGTTATGTAAAGTGAACATGAGAATATTAGGAAAGCTCAAGAATATGAATAGCTACCATAATACAGATATTTTTTCATCGAGCCCATTGTTTTAGAAACCAATGCACCATTATTATATGCTGGCTTATTTTATAGTTATATGCAGTTTAACTTTATGTTCATGTTACTGTAGTATTGTCATTATAATAAAAGTATTGATAATTTTTGTTGAATCTTGCAAGTTGCCTAACATTCAGAATTATTACTACCGAATTTTAACGATAGGTTTTTTCGAGTTGACATAATCTGTCTGATAAATAAAATAAACTGGTGTTTAAATTATATGCATTTCTCTTAATGTTTCATTGAAAGTGAGATGGAAATATAAATGCTATCCAGAAAAGTGAATTCTTTTTGCCTGAAGTAACAAACTGTACTAAATGATTAATGTTTATATCATTTTAGAAATGTCAATATTAAAGTTTCTCCCCCTTCTCTTCTTTGATTTTGAAATAATTTATAATAAAATAATATATGCATAAGTGTAATTAATGTAAAGTGTCATTCAATAATATAATTTATTTTTAATGATATTTTTATATTATCTGGGTTTTCTTTTGGTGTTAGAAGGAGGAAAAGACTGTAATGTTTTAATTAAGGAAATAATTAAAACATTACAGTCTTTTAAATAACACAGTTACAGTAATGTTTATTGAAGCAATCAGTACTGTGTGATTGCCAGTGATTGAATAATGTTAAAATGCATTGTTCATAAGGAAATCTTTGTGTTATAGATTTTATTTTGACACAAGCTGAAATTTGAATTATTGGAAGCACTTTGAAAACCCGAATTATTTCCTGAATCATTAATCAGGCCAATATATAACATACAAATTTTCATACAAAATTATTTCTTTGAGCATATTATAAAGAGCTCATTTAATTTTATTATTTGTACAAATTTTAGACAAAAGTAGCATGTAACAGTTAAAGATTTATTGAAGCCTACTTGTTACTTGTGGTAACAAAGAAGTGTGAAAGATATTGCCACATTAGTGAACATGACGATCATTGATGCTTAGTTTAGTAATTTAATAATATATTGAGAAATGCTGGGAACTTTCAGAAGTAGACATTTTGAAAATGATGGGCTTGATAAGAAATTTACATGGTTTTATTATTTATTCTTTAGTTAAGAATGGATTTTAGATGTTCATGTGAAAGAATTCTGTTTAATTATATGTGAAAGAATTGTTAAAGTTTGGCATTTAAAAAAATGAATTAATAATATACAATTATCTTTTTATTATACATATATTACTATATATTTCTAATGTGCTATGTAAATGTCAGTGCTAAACAATTGAGATACTATTGTCAGGGCAATCTTTTCTTATACATGAAAAATTCTGATACGTTCTTATCATCTGCCCTCACAGCTTCAACTTATGCTAAAACAGCAAGAGTATGCACACGATAATAGCAAACTATTAATATGCATACCACACACATGTATTTATATGCTTTATATTTAATCTTTATTTCTGAATAGTATTCCATTGGATGAAAAATATGTGAATATTGACCCAATGTGTATATTTGTGTGTGTGTGTGCATCCTAAAATTTCTTGTTTCTTATAAAGTGCTTATTTGAATTACTACTTGTGAACAGAGCAGTAGATATGAACCATAAACTAACCATTTTGCCAATTTTCACAGCTTATATGCATTTCTCAATAGATAGTCAGAAAGCACCAAAATTTGTAATAATGTTAAGTTTAAATGATGTTCTATACTTTTGTGTTAATTTTTCTATTCTATTAATTCTATTACTGTGTTATCAAACTTTCTGCAGGAATTTCAACTGGTTAAGATGTTATTACCATGTGGAGAAGAATTTGGTTTTCAAGCTAGAAAAAATTGCAGCTGAAGGATTTTGTAGAAGGTCAGTCAAACTGGTTTTAGTTAATTATAATTTAATTTTGGGTGAAGAATTCTCAAATTTATTTATCATAAGTGTCTAAAGGTCTTCTAAATTAAATTCTGCTTGTTTTTGAAATTTTTCATGACATTCATTCTTTGATTATTATTATTTTTTTTTAATTTACTAACTTATATCCAGGTACATAATGTTGCATTTAATACCATATCTTAAATATTGTAAAATGTTATAATAATACATTTCACTTAAAAATGTGGTTGTGACAGTAAATTTTCTGTTACATTTAATCATATCTATAAACATTGGTATACATCATTTTTCAATAATCTGTATATTATTTTGTGCATTTCTTTTACATCCAAGATCTGGCATATGACTTGGGCCCACCAGCGACCGAGCGGTAAAGTCGCTGAACACTGGTAGTTCGGTCCGAGGTTCGAATCCCTCGAACAGGCTGGCTGCATGGGCGTTTTCGTGGTTTTCCCCATGTGTAATGTGTATACGAGCCAGTTTCCCTTAGAAAGTCCTCCACGAAGGCATCCCTCCTCTTAGGCAGATAGCCCTCGAGGCTTTGCCATACTCACACACACACACAATGGCATATGACTTGCTTTTCAAACTGATAACATGGTGTAATAATGTAATCTAATGGTTAAAGTTTACTATGGAACGGGCCAAATTTAATAAATTATTCTTTGATAGAAATTTATTCATGTGTTCAGTGTGTCTCATCTCTTTAAATTGCTAAAGTAAATTTTATGTAGTTGCATTTAGGAATTTTGACTGTATCAGAGTAACTTTGTTTCAGTTATTATAACATGCAAGGGAAAAAATTCATTCATAGCTCCGTTTTTAAAATTAGTTAATTAAAGTCTTTAATAAAGAGGGACGTTTTGTTGTTTTTAATGTCGATAGAGTTTAATTCAAAAATATGCCACATTAAGGGTTACTTTTTAACCTAATTTAAAATTTTCATTACTTTAACATGTCCAATAATTGTTATTTTAACTCCGATATTGTAATAATATCAAAATTCCTTACTTTTTGATAGGTAATCCAAATGTAAAACAAGAAAAGAAAAAATTAAAATCTAGAAGTATATTTATTTCATACCTCTAACAAATAAAAACAACACAAGCACTTTTTACTGTCTATCTGCATAGTGTGGCATGTCCCGTAAGACTGAGATTTGTATGGTCAAATCCATGTTTCAGTTAAAGGAAAATGCATGCACAGTCTTCTGATTTTCCCTTCGATTAAGGATTCTGTATATACTAGCATAAGAAATATATTAGTTAATGCAGTGTTATACATCAATATTTATAGACAATTATTGTGGCTATGTTTATTATAATTTTGTTCACTGTAATGGCTGGAGTGCCTAAACCATCATGCTGTGTAAACAAAACTCAAATCTTCATCTCTGCATACTGCTCCACTAGTGTTTAAACCACTGAAATGGTGATTATGGTAGAACATCTTTGGTAAAAATTTACTCTACTGTAACCCTTGGTGAATCGTTTCTTTTTTTTATATCAAGATTGTCACCTGAGAGGATCGGCACCAATTTCAAGGTGGCCGCTACACAAAACGAAAATAAGAAGTCAAAGACATACACAAACTCTGTGTCCATGTATACATCAACCTATTAAAACAGAGAACTGCACAAACTGGGCATTGTGCACTGCCTTAACTTTGTCCATGTACACATTGATCTATTTTCACTCTAAGAAAATCAGAAAGTTAAAAATATCATAGTTACCAGAAAAAATTTGCCACTGTCTTAACACACAGACAACCAAAAATACACAAACAGAGAGGAATAAGTTACCAAAAATACATATTTCCTAACATAAAAACATTAAACAACAAATCTTCTAACAAAAATTAACACACAGAGACAAAAAAATAAATGAAACGTCATTTTTTTAACATATCTTTTTTTTCACATTCATATGTTTAGGCTTCCCACCACCATCCTCCAGGTAAGCAATTCAATTCAATTTTTCGTCTGTTAGTCACCTCAGACATACTCAAACGATGGTACCCACACCAAAATAATAAATAGCATGTTCAAAATACAAGACCATACCACTTCCGTGCAACCAAACACAGCAATTGAAAAGAATGGTAAGAACCAAAAACCTGGGACCGTACAAAAGGTTTACTATTAAAAAAAGTAGCCCAAAACTAAATTTATCACAGCACGTTGGCAATATTTGCAGAAATAACTCCTTTTTATTGACAAAAAAAAAAGTTTTTTTTTTCCCAAAGGCTACTTTCGCCAACATTATCAACATTAGGGTTACCGAAAAACTTATTTGACGCAATGGGCTTCCACATTTCACAAACAACCAATACCACTTTGCGATTTTTTTTCAGACAGAAACCAAGGTGTACCATACAGTAAAGATTAACCACATCTTCATTTACTACTGTTACAAGTACTTCTTTGGTAAATTTCTGCGGTTAAATTCAAAAGTTTAAAATTGCATTAACATGATCAGATTCAGAGTCATAGCTAGGGTTTTCAGCGCTCAGGGACAACTGAAGATTTTGCGCCCCCTACTGCTTGCCAAGGATGGAAAACATTTAATTCTAAAATGTTCTAACATCAGTTTGGCGCCCCTTGGATTCTGCACCCGGGGACAGATGCCCCCCTCTAGCTACGCCCCTAATCAGATTTTATTTTCTGCACGTAGCTAACAATTACTTATGTGTTGTCAGATAAATGTTACCAGATGCAGTTAATTATTTTTTACTTGCCAATCTCATGAGACAAGTTTTTTTTTGCTCCTGCAAGACTTTACTTTGTGTTGCAAAATAAATTCATTCTCACTCTTTTTGGACTTGCCTACACATTAAATTTAAAATAGTTTTATGAATAGGTAAGATGTGATTATCATAATTTTGTTTCTCTCTTTATCTTGGCAACTTTATATGTTGATTCAGTATCCAGGTTACCTACCAGTGGCTGATTGATAAAACTGCTCATATGTTCGTTCAGTTGGTGGTTTGAGTTTATTTTCTGACATAAAAAATTTTAGAAGGCATCCCCCATGTTTATTTTACTATCGAAAAATCAAATAATTGCTACTCTGTTTATAGGTACTAAATGTTAAAATATTTTAAATGCTTTCTTTAATTTGCATTCTAATAGTCATTTGTTTAAATTTAATTATGAATTATATTCACATATAGTGATTGTGAGTGTTTTTTTATTTTAGGTGCTGTGAAAGGCAATGACAGAGATCCAGTTTATCAAAAGTTCTTATATACATAAGAATACATGAATATAAGATTGTTTTTCATGAATTCAAATAAAATGTGATAAATTGGATTAATAAAAACCATTTTGAATTTTGAAAAGTGTTTTTCCTCTGTTAATCATAATATAGTGCCATAAATTTCTGAATGTGTTTATTTTTCATCCAAATAAATAGCTTTACAAAAATTTGTCATATTAATAGATATTGCATAATTTAGCATTATTATAAATATTTATTATAGCAGATTTAGCTGAACTACGTTTTTAGTCTCTTTGCAGATGAAGTCACAAAGGTAAGTGGTTAGACATTTTTCTGTATTCTCCATTAAGTAATTTTATCTGGTAAATTACCATTACGGTGAAAGAATAAGCTTTGCTTGAAGATACAAAAATTTGCAGACATTTCAAAAAATTGGTATACGTAAAAAAGTTCTTAAATTGCCACATATGCGAAACTGAAAATGTTATATATGAAATAGTTCAGAAATATAAATATTTTCACTATTTTTTAACTATAATTCACTGCATTTGTTATATATAATCACAGTTTAAGGTAGCAGTGCTTTTCTCACTGTGATTTCTCGTGTATTTCGATTCATAAATACACGTACATAAATCCACGTATTTTGATTTCTCTTTTGAGACTGAATAAAAAATGAACTAAACATTCTCGTTGACATTGAGAGTTGAATAAAAGCTCACCTCAAAATAAAATGAATTAATAAATTTATGGAAAATTTTACATTGCATATATTGAGCAGAAAGAAACTGAATATACTTAATGGAATTAATAATTGGTAGAGTTGATAGCAGAATAAAATGCCTTAATTGCATGGTAAACAGTAGATCTTTTGAAGTTTTTCTATGTTGCGTAAAATGCAGATTTAAATTTTTTATATTGATTGTCATATAAATGGCAATTACTGTTTTATTTTGCTCTGAAATGAATGGTTAGTAATAAAATTCTGGATGAGACAACCTTTAACATGCGCTAGAATTTACAAAGTTTAATTTGGTGCTGATTTCAACGGGTAAATTTCATTTTACTGAATTTTGCTTAAAATAATACCAATGAACCGTTGCAAATTATTTTCAGAACTTTTTTTTTTAATCTAAAAGAGCTATTAGTTTTGAAATGTGACTTCATATCGTCAGTCGTAAACTTTCGCTTTTCATTCAAGTCTTGCCATTTGGCAAAATTTAACATATTTACCTTTAAAATCTAATATATTATTGATTAACAAGCCAAGCTATTTAAAAGCATTACACACAGTTCTTAACAATGCTTTTTTTTTATTTTTAATCTGATTGATTTAAAATGCATTTAATTCGTGATATATCTAATTGAAAACATTTTAATATTTCTACATAATTACATGATATATTTCTTCATTTTTCAAATATATAGAAGATATATAATTTTCTGGTGTCAGTATCTTATAAAATGTTTTGCTATTTCCACTGCCCCGTCTGTATTGATAATCTATGCATTCATAAACTTTTAGCCTCTTTGAGTGACTGCTAAAATCTGAGGCCAGATTTTTTTTTTTTTTTAATTTTGTGAGCAGAAAGAGAATTTTAGAAGAGCTTCTTGAGTTACCTTTTGAATGATATAAAGAATTGTTAACATAATGTCAAATTTTTACAACTAAATATTAAATATATAAAAAAGCCTGCAGCATTCTCATGTTACGAAAACATATTTATTTATTCTGAGGCTAGGAATTGATTTAGTTTTAAAAATACAATTTATTCCTTTTAACAATTTCCCAACAGTGTCATCAAAACACTATAAATTCCTTACATGTTTTAAAGAAAGATGATTCATTTATGTAAAGATTATTAAATTGGTAATTTTATTATTCAATTTTTAATACAAATTAACTGAAATTAGAAACTGATTTTGTAAAATAATTTAATTATGAATAATTCAAGTTGGGGGCTATTGGATGTTTAAAAATGATCAAAAGATTTTTAATATCTTAAAAATAAAAGCAAAATTTTCAGTTTTAATATTTTGTATTAATAATTCATTTTAATTTCCTTGCTCAGTTTTAATATATTCACAAATTCAGATTTAAAAACAAAATAAGTTGTATAAATATTTTCAACATTTCTGATTTTTCCATAGTAACCATAGGAGAACGATTTGAGACTATCTGTGTAAAAAAAAAGTAGGTTATAGATCATCACATCTTCACATACTTTCACTGGAATTTTCCTCTGTATATATACTGGGATGTGACACTAAGCAGTTGAGAGTATGTATTTAAGAGGTTAAAGGGATATTGTAACTAGTGTTTCAAATCCTGATAACATCCCATACGCTGTCGGTGGGACGTAGATAGGATGTCCTAAGGATATACTGGGATGTGACATTAAGCGCTCAGGAGGATGAGTTTAGGGGGAAATTGGGATATTACGGGATGTCCTGAGGATGTAGTAAGAAATCCTAATAACATCCCAAATGTTGTCGATGGGACATAGATAGGATGTTTTTAGGATATAATGGGATGTGCTTAGGAGGTTTGTGGGATATCCCTTGATGTCCTGAGGATGTGCGCATATCCCGCGAGCAACATCCTTGGGATATCCCAAGGATGTTTTTGTGCTATGTGGGTAGAAGATCCTACGGACAAGAAAAATTATATGCTCCAAAAACGAATGAAGATACGGCTAGAACCTCAGCAGGCAAGCAAAATGACCAGAAATGTTACGCATTCAAGAAACTGAAGGACAAACCAACAGGAGACAAGCAGAAGTTCAAGAAACTGAAGTAGAAGCGAAAAACAGGCTTATTTGACAATTGGAACAACAGAACATGCGTGATGAAGATAAGGAGAGGTTGCAAGTAGACGAAGGACATAAAACATTCATCATCGTCGTCAAATTCGAGTATAAATGCCAGAACAGGATGCCACTTCATAAACAACTCAAGACGCTGTGCATCACAGAAAAGGTCGGTCCGAAGAAGCAATGGTTATGCGAGAAACCAAACTTTGCATAAATATAGCACAACATACACGTAGCACTCTTCACAATGCAGAAAGATGTGGACTCGAAGTTTAAGTTGAACAACACAGTAGTTGTTGACGGTGAGTGAACCCACAGTAAGTTGCATAGAACTCATAAACATACATAGATAGAACTCACAAATTTTACTTTGAACGCAGCCCAGTAGTAAAATTGTGGGTGGCCAGAAGGAAGAATGTATTCAACAGGCTGTACAGCATGCGATATCAGTATTGGTCTACGTTACGATAAATGTCGATAACACAAGCAGGTAATATACTTCCAGAGTTTTGACATAAGAACATATATATCAGTGTTTCAAACCTACAAATTTTGCATCAAATTGGAAAACAAATATCTAAAAATTTGCCTTTTCATGCATAAGAGTTCAGCATTCGAAAAATTATATTTTCGTAAACGCTTTAGCAGAAAATAATAAAACTTATTGCCTTGCGAAGGAGAACGAAATCAGAACTAACCCGAGGCTACCCGTCAATGGTTGTTTTAAACAGGCCGAATAAAACATAAATTTCCTCATGAGATACTATCAAAAATACAAAATTAATTGAATATCCAATAACACTACAATTAAGAAACCGAGGCATAAAGTGCACTGCAAATCAGATGCAAACAACAAAATGTAAACAAAATATGTATGTATTGCAATACAAAAGCAAAAGAGTCAGAAATGAAATAATGATGATATTTTTAATGAAAAATTTAATATAAATGTTTAATTCATAATATTAGTAAATGTATAGTGTTTATATTATTTATAGAAACGTGCAGAACTTTCATAATATTCATTACTTACGAACGCTTTTTCATGCATCGAAGCATACCACAAGCCATTTTCAGTTGAGTGCTGGTGCACGTCAAAATAATCAAGATATTTCTAGATTATTACGAAAAATGAATCGCTTTGACTCGTTTCTCGAAACAAGTATATCTACAAATTCAGTATTAATCTCTCACAGCAATATAATTAAGGATCATAAAATCTCCAAACACGCTTTAAACGCAAAAAAATCGCATTAAGACAAAATGAAGAATTTTCACTCTTACAATGACTTTTACAACAATGCAAAATAGAATAGAATTTCTAAACTAAATGTTTATTCTTACACCATATTTCATTCTTAGGAAATCTTTCACGGTTGTTGAGTAATTCTAACTGTTAACTGGTTTAAATACAATTATAACTTTATATGTATGCACAGAGATATATGTACAGGGTGTCCATTATTAAACTTGAAATTTGCGAGCAGTCTGTAGCAAAAACTAGGTGGGGGAATTTCATGAAAATTGGGTAATGGCAGAACGAAATGATGGGAATTTTATGAAGAGACAAAAAGAATAGCTTTCGAAATTCACATTTAGATAGCGTTGTGTATTGTAAACTGTTGTCGTATGCAAATTTCGTAACCATAGAAATCCTGTGCGTGCACAGCAGCCCTATAAAGATGCTAGAGGACTGTATACAACAACCCTTTAATGACCGCACTCATACTCATTTGCTAGTCAAGGAAGATGACATTTACTCTCCAGGAACGGGCTTTACTGGTCAAATTGTTTTACCAAAATGGAGACTCTGCAACCGAAACTTTGAAGAAATTTCGGTCTTTGAAGCGGTTACGAAAAGATTTACTCACTAGTCAAGGACTAACAAACATAATTAGAAAATTTGAAGCAACGGAAATATTGGGGATTCAGCCAGCAAGGGGAAGAAAGTATGTTGCAGTACAGGTAGTGGAAGATGTAGTTAAGCAAGTGGAGGAAGACAGATTACAAACCATCGCCAGCACTAGTGTTCCGCGTAATACAGCATCTGTTGACCAACCTGATTCCACGGTTCATAAGATTCTTCAAAATGTCTTATGCTACCTATGTTTAGTTATAAAATGTTTAATAATTATAAAATCTTATAGTGAACACCATGAAATATGTGGTAGTCCAGCAAGTTGCACAGACCATTACCCAATCAGAACTGTCCCAGCCCAGGAGCTATTATATCAAGTGACAGCTCGTCTAGATAATTTACTCAATGAAATAAGTGCTTTGAAGCCGAACAGGTGTGGTAAGAAACCAACCTTAAAATGCTAGAACAGCAGTGGGGAAGAAAACTTACGAAGGAACTCCAGAAAGCGCGAGGGCAAGTAAGATAAGGTTGCTAATCAACAAGGAAGCACGAAACAAAACCGAGAGTCCCATTTAAAAGCCTTTTTATTTCTGTTATGGATGGTAACATTAATGGACCTTTCATCATGAGGCACACAAATTAACTTCCTTTAGTATAGCAATCGATACAGGAATCACGTTACAATCACCCGAAAAGATCTAGCTCAACGTTTGAAAGGTTAACTCATCTGAACGCTTCCCTGTGTTGAATGTGTCCGGTGATAAAAGCGACATCGACGTAAAGATAAACGAGAATGTCCCGTTTATAATTTCCGCCAACCATCACATGGCTTATGCGCAAACAGTACCGACCCTTGCATTCTCGGATTAGACTTTCTAAGGAAATACAATTTTTAATTCTTTTAATTTCAAAAAACGAACTGCATTCATTCTCTGATGATGTAATCCTGTTAGGAATTAAAAAGAAGTTAACGCCATCTGGAAAACCTCCCAAAAGCGTCGAGTCGAGATCATACCACCGAATCGAACATAATTTCCTCTTCCTGAATCATAGCTGAAAGCAGAAATTTCCGGTAAGGCATAATGAAATAGCTAAGAACTTTAAGTGCACGAAAGGAGTACTAGTGGCCTGCCTGTGCGTTCGTTGACTTATCAAGACCCGTCATTCCGGTGACAGTTTGCAACGTAAGTGCTGAAGCTAATGCCATTAGGAAATGCTAAGTGGTTACAGCACGTACTCCAGTGAACTGCCTTAAACGAACCAATAGTCCTTCTGTCTCTGTGTTTCGCAAACCTTAAATTCGGAATTTTTGCTGAACACATAATTAGGAGTTGGATACAGCAGTCTTGCAGAGAGTGTTCTTGAAGAATTTCAAGAGGTTTTCTGCTTTTTATCCTCTAATATAGCCCGAATAAGTTCGGGAGAGTGTAGAATCGATACAAGTGATCATCTAACAGTCACGCAACATCCAAGACGTCTATTGATTGCTACACCGCAAGAAATAACAGACCTTACAAAGGACATGCAGCAAAGCACCGTTATGGAGGTTTCAGTGAGTCCTTGCGTAACTCCGAGTGACTAGTCGGAAAGAAGACAACTTTATCTCGATTGATTATCGCCTGTTGAACGACCTCACGAAGAAAGACAGCTACAATAATCCCAGAATTGACTATATTGTCCATATTCATTTTGGAAGCAAGTGGTTGAGAATATTTGAATAATGGAGCTGATACAGACTGTTACAGAGACATCCTGATAACTGAGAGAAGACGGCATTTAGTATCGGACAACAACTTTGGCAGTTTAAGCTGATGTCGTTTGCATTTAGTAATGCGGCGGCGACATTCGAATGCCTAATGAAATCGTCCTGAGAATTATTTGATATGAAGCCTGTTGAGAAGTGTAGGGAACTAGACATTTTCCTACAGACGATGTGGGGGGGGGGAAATATGTAAGATCGAAGAAAGCATAAAATCCGAACTTTTCAGATCGGTTTAGGGGTTCTGAGAGATGTCCAAGCGAGTTTCTATCGTTAGATGTTAGATGTGCTTTGAAATGTTTTGTGCTTAACATTTAAAGTAGTTTGAAGAAGTAATAAATAATTGTTCTATAGAGGAGACCTATACGAGTAGATTTCGCGAATGTTCCAGATATGTAAAGAGCTTCTCCAGGAATATAAATTCTGTTAAAATATCCCTGGTATTTAGAGCATTCTATGCACAACGAACCCGTTCGCACTCAACAATATCTTAAATTAATTTCATTTTGTCTCGACATTTAAAATGTATTCAAAACTATAAACTTGAAAAACCTAGTGATCTAAAGTAACAAAATTTTGCGGATTTAGATAAACAGATCTCTCTGTTTCTATCTGTAACGCGGCTGATAACAAAGTGACACGCCACGTTTTAATTCTGCAATTCTTTCTATTTTGCTTAACAGGTCTGCCACAAAAGCATTTCTATCTCTAGGTAGATATATAAGTCTTGCGAGAACTTTCCTACAATGAAATCAAACCAAAATATTGTTGATAGCAATTAGGTATATTGAAATAAATATATTATACTAGAAGCGAAGCAAATTTACAGGAGATGAAAAATGAAAAGTGAACGTCATCAGCTGCAAAAATAAAAAAATATTAAAGTTGCGTATCAGAGCAGAGAAATTTTATGCAAAATCTATGAAATGAAATAAATAAAATATATAAATACAGTAAGGAACGTAGGATATGAAAATAGGATTAGGTCGTTACAGCAATAACGACCAAATCAAAATTCGTCTTCCGTTCTTACAAGAGACTTGAACCTGATGTCTTTTTATTACTCTTTAATAAAAGGATGCCGAGAATTTCTCAGTTTATAAGTTACAATCAAAGTGAAAAAAATTACTGGTTAAGAAACCTTGCACCTATGATTGATGAAACAGAAAATTGTACGAAGAAATTGAGTAATACTCCTTCCTCGAAATCATTTATGTTTGAATTAGGCGACACTGTTTTCAAACAGATGATAAAAAGTTTGGTTTTAAATGAATTGACAGGTTACGTATAATAATAATTATCGCTATTTAAGATAGTACGATCTTTTAAAAAAAATACTACAACTATATCTAAAATATGTTACGTCAAGGATAACATTTTTGAAAAGAATTATATCGTTTCATCACTCTATTTTAAGTCGAAATTTTTTTTTGCTCTACTTCTGTTTTTGAAAAAAATAAGGAAATATCATGTAATGTGCTGACTATAACAATTTAAAAAATCTATTAACAGATATTAATTCCAATACATCGAATCTCCTTAAACTAGCATCAACGAAATTTCCTATGGATATTTTATATCTACTTTCGTTGTAGCAGTTATTTCTTGTAACAACTTCCAAACAGAGATAGAAACAGAGGACGGGAGAAACGTCATGTATCGAGTAAATTTTAAAATAGTTAAGATGTAAATTTCCCTCAAGATCCAGGTCAGCGATGCCTGATCTGCGCAGAAATTTTCTATCATAGAGTTAATGGTGCAAATCTTCTGAGGCTTTTGGTCTGAGACACCTTCCTGATGACACAGTAATTCCTATCTGGTTTAGATGGACATTTGCTTCAGTATAACACGACACGTTCTTGACGGTTTATACCCTTGGTAGAAGAAAGCATCAACACTATAATTGCTCGTATCCGTGTCAAGATTGAACGGGTTACGCCATTTTCAGTTCAATGCTGGTGATGCCAAACTAATCAAGATAATTCAAAATTATTACAAACGAAGAGTCGCTTAGACTGGTTTCTCAAAATAAGTAATCTGCAACTGTCGTATTACTATCTCTCAGCAATAAATTCGGGATCAATAAATCTCCAAAAGCGCATTAAACGCAAAAAATCGCATTAACGCACAATGAAGAAATTTCGCGCTTAGGAGGACATTTACAATATAAAAATTCAATGGAATTTCTAAACTAAATGTTGGTTGTTAAACCACCGCTTTCCTTCACTGCACTCTACTTTAAGCAATTAAGCAAGTAGAAGGGGAAAACCGCGTGGGGCAGTAAGCAAAGGGGCGTCCTCGCGACCTGTCCTGGGTAATTCAGTTTGAATTAGCAGACACCTTTGCACAAATCATTTTCATCGCAATTTATAATATCTAGAACAGCGATCATTTCGCATGACGGCCGAGCTTTCTAGTCATATGTATGCACAGACATCTATGTAATATCTAATCACGTATTTATATAATATGTTATATGTATATGTAGGCATATAATTCAAAATAAATTTTATTAGTCTATATAGTGTGTCTTTATTTTCTTAATTATTTGTAGTAGCATGCCTTCTTAAATGTTTAAAACTACCTGCTTGTTAATAAATATATAAATAATTCAGTATGGTTTATATTTTCGTAATTTGATAGTCATTATAAATGAAATAAAATTTTTTTACTGTTTCATTTCCTTCTCTTCAAAAATTACAAACATCCGGCATTTTGACCAATTTAGGTCCCTTGATATGGAACGTTATTGCATTGTTTTGTAATAAATTCTTACTCAGTTACGCACTATACATTTAATTACGCAAATTTTATTTTTTAACTGAGGTTAAAGTGACAGTTCTGATTAACTTTGCATTTTTTCATTAATTTCTTTATGCATAAATTCTCCAGAAGTATGATGTTAATGTGATTTCAAAACAGATAATAAACATGATAATAATTATAGGTCTTTCGCACGTTCTGAAAGCATAATTCTGTATATTTTATTTTAATTTATTTTAATTTTCTTAGTACAGTGTAGCGCACTGAAGATTATTTTACATTTACATGATAGTCGGTACATATAAAGCAAGTGATAATAGTGTTACGGAATTTGTATAATGTGACAGAGACATTCTGAAGAGAGTTTTTCTGTACCGGAAAATAAGGTTACAGGCGTACGTCTATTCAACATTGAGGTAAATGTCCATCTTGCTCAATTGCGATAGAACTTATTACCGAGGCTTATGTGTTAATTTTCGACGGTTTGTATATATCATGCAAATATAGGTATGAAACCATACAGTAGACATCTTTGAATTATTGGAAGGCATTCTAGACGGCGACCCCTCACGAGAAGTCGATGCTGTTTTAATGTAATCAATTAAAAGTGTCGCTATTTTTATATCATGGGAGGCAAACTCCTTACAGCAATAGCAGTTATATAACTCTCATTTCGAATCATTTATCGTTCTATTTGATTTGAAACATTGTAGCATCTGTAATTTCTCAGGATCCGGGCCATGTCGGCTGGCCTAAATATTTATTAATATATTCTAACTCCAACCTGAAAAAGGAGCACTTCTCCAAATTAGACGCTATGTTTAATCTCTGTAAAGTTCATTCTCCATCTCTTAAAATTCTGCTTCAGTTTCATAAATTATTTTTACTCCATTGATGGGACAGCTATTATTTCTTAATTTACCTTTTTTAACATTATTTAACCAATTTCACATACATCTTGGAAAAAAAAAAAAACATAAATTTCCTAATGAGATACTATCAAAAACAGACAAAATACAAAATTAATAGAATTTCTAATAACACTACAAGTGAAAGGACCGAGGCATAAAGTGCGTGATAAATCTGATGCAATCTTAAAAATGTAAACAAAAACATTTATGTACTGCAATAGAAATGCAATAGAGTTAGAAATGAAACTGGACCTAACATTTGTTCTCTGTAGTGTATATCTGCTTTTGTGTCTTCTTCAAATACACGCCAATAATAAAACATTTAACGGATAGCCTTTGCAAAATTTCTTTGCGCTGAAACGGATTTTCTTTTGTGCTGAAAGTTTTTTTTTATTTTATTATTTCGTTGACTTAGTAAATCATTATTCATACGTTTTATCTCAAAAGTGATAAGTTTTGTGCTTTCCTAATGCAAAAAAATAGAAAAAAATGTCTACATATATCACATATATGTAATCAATTTTCACACTAAAATATTATTCTTCACATGTGTACTTACGTAAAATTTCGCATTAACAGAAATTTGCTATAAAATTGCAGCGAGGTGTTATCCACGATATTGGATGATAATCTAAATATTTCCCTTTAAATGGATAGCTGCAATAGCTGGAAAACAAGCGTCAGACAAAAGCGGAGCTGCAAACAGCGGTTTGTTGTGCTTGTCAGTTTATGGTATACCATCATTCAGTGTAAGTAATTCTGCTATTCAATGCATGCAGTTTTGTTGAAATTCGTCATATAAATTGCTTTATTTTCTGATGTGAAAGGAATTATTCCAAATAATGGTTTCGATCACTATTTTCAACAGTTACTTGTAAATGATTTGGAACAGGGGATCATAATAACGTCATTTAAAACATTTAATACCCGACAAACCCCCAGGAGTATAGCGATATACAAGCGTGACGTGATCGAAGATTCTTTAAAAAATAATCGTTGTCAACGAATGACATGCATATTCGATTTAAGTAATCATTGTGATCAATTTTTAATATTCGTTGCAAATAATTATTGTCATCGAATAAGCATTGTAAAGAATCATTCTCGTAGAACAATCGTTAAAATGAATCATTGTTATTATATGAGTTGCCATAGTCCCTGATGTATAAGGAACTGTACCCAAATTCTATTCAGAAGAATCGAATATGTATTGCAATTTATCCTATGATCATTATTTACGGCAAGGATTCTTAAATGTTTTCGGCCTACGCCTCCTAATGAAAACTTGCGTAACAGTGAGAAAAAGAACATTTAAAAATACAATAAAACCTTGAACCTTAGGGGAAAAATCTGAATTTAGCTTCCTCTTACTTAAAAAATTGTTTTTAAAAGGCTTAAAAAATTGAATATTGTAAACAGGAATCTGCACTATAAACATCTCTGGGGGCATTTGCGTCTTTGTTTGTTTCTTTGTAATATCATCTATTCCGGAACGGAGGTGGGGACTTAAAGTTTCGAAAGAGGTACTCCCGAGTTCCAAAAATTCGTGATAAGCCATTTCGACCATTGTCATCTTTCTACGACAATCATTCGAGATATTACATAGAATCACTGAAAACGCTAATTTTAGCATTCATTTTTCCGAGTGGGCGAAGTCTCGCGCGCTGGGGATGTTGAGAATAATCACACTTACTCCCTGGTTTATGATTTGATGTCATATGTATATTAATCTAACTGTTTTTTGTTTGCTTAGGTTGTATTGGCAACAGTCGTTGTAGTTTTGTTTTGGTGTGATATGTAGAAATGTGCTGTTCCATATGCGTGATTAATTCCATCATTTAATAAAGCCTCAACTTAATTATCATCGGCCTCTGATGCACCTTTTTAAATCTTTACAGCAGAGCGTGGTTCTGATATTGAACACGCTAGAGGCGAAGCATTAATATATGTTTTGTGGAACTTATTTGCTTGGAACGGAATCGCGCGTTAAGTGAAATTTGAAAGAGCAGCACGTGAGGAGAACACAAAGTATTGTATTGAGCCGTTTAACGGTAAAAACTTTTCTCTGTTTAAGCGCCGTGTTGGAGCTGTCTTTGCAGCCAAAGAACTTGATAAATATTTAGACTTTGAAGCGGATGAAACGAAAGTTGCTGAAATCAAAGATGCAAAAACGGCTTACGCATTGCTGCTAACCCTTCTAGATGATGTCATATTGGCGACCGTGTCGAGTGAATCTTCTGCATGTGAGATTAGGAGCTGTTTAAAGAATAAATACCATAAGGTGAGTGCAGTTAGTCAAATATTAGTACGAAAGAAATTATCGACACTGAAGAAACGCCGAGTTTGCAGTATGCAGTCACATATTAAAGAACTGTTGGCGATCGTAAATGAACTGCAACTCTCGGGTGCTGAAGTCAAAGATATGGATGTGATTATTTATTTGTTGATGTCGCTACCTGCTGAGTACGACATTATTAAATCGACGATTGAGAACCAGCCAAATGAAATGCTTACGCTGTACTTTGTTATGGAAAGGATCTTGAATTCTGAAGAATTGCAAGGTGAGAGAATTTCTTACGATTCTCCTGTTTCCGGCTCAAGTACTAACGTAGCTTTTAGCGCTGATAAGCGTGATATTATCTGCCACAAATGTAAAACTAAAGGTCATATTGTCTAGCGTTGCAAGAAAAAATTAGTTTGTTTTGGATGTGGACGCCCAGGACATTAGAAGAAGGATTGCAGATTTAAGCATAAATCAGATTACAGAGAATCGGCTACAGTAACATTCATGGTTGGCGAGCCTGTTGGAAATTTCATTCTGGATTCTGAAGCGTCTACACACATCTGTAATAAAGGTGAGTGGTTTGAAGAAATTAAACATTTTTCTGGAACTGTTGCAGGTGCTTCGAAAAATTATGTTTTAAAGGTGGAAGTTATCGGTACAGTACCTGGAACATTAAATGGAAGAGAAATATTGCTTAAAGATGTGTTATGTGTGCTTGAATTGAACGGTTAATTAATATCTGTGAAGAAAATGCAAAAAGCAGGTTACAGGGTTATTTTTAAGAATCATGTAGCTGTTATTGAAAAGAGGAATAAAAAATTTGAGTTTCCTAAACTCAGTGAGAAAGGACAGTATGCGAGTCAATTTGAACCTGTTAAAGCTTCAACATATATTTCAGATCATAGTGCAGAATTATGGCACAGGCGAATGTGGCACTCATCTGATAAAGTATTAAAAGAAATGGGTTTGCCAGTATCTGAGCCACCATCAAGCTTTTGTGAAGAGTGCATACTAGCAAAACTCCTATGAACAAAAGCCCTAGAAACAGAGAGCATGTGCCGATGAGAATGGTACACACTGACATATGTGGTCCCATTGATGCACCCACTAGGCAAGGTGAAAAGTATTTTGCTACAATCATAGACAATTTTTCTAGATTTACTGAAGGGCAAGTACGTGTCTAGTGAACTAGCTCGTTATTGCAAGAAAAATGGTGTTATGATAGATCCTGCTCCTTCATATTCACCTCCTTTGAATGGTGTGGCTGAGAGAGCCAACAGATATATTTTAGAGATGGCCCGAGCTCTAATACGTGAAGCAAAGCTTCCTAACTCCTTTTGGGGTTATGCTGTACAAACAGATGTATATCTGAAGAATAGAATTCCAAATCAGACTGTTGAAAATCTACCTGATGAGCTCAAATATGGGAAGCCGCCTGATTTGAATATTATTAAGGTGTTTGGATCTGATGCATACATGAGAGTTCCTGATAACTTAATCCAAAATCAAAAAAGATGATTTTTATTGGATACTCTACCATGGGTTATCGTTTACTGGACCCAGTCACAAATCATGTTGTGGTTTCTCGAAATGTATTGTTGTTCAATGTTGTTCAATTGTTTAATGAAGAGAAAAAAAAAGTATCTCAGCTCACGATGATTTTTCCATAGAAAGTAAAGATCTTGCTAAAAATGAAGTAATATATGATTCAAGTGATGTAGAATCCAGAAATCTTGAATAAAGTCGTGAAGAAATTATTAGGCAAAAAAGAAATACAAAATTACCTGTAAAGTTGAATGATTACTTTGTGTATGAAGCTAATGTGGCAACTCTTGATACAGTAACATATGAGGATATAACAACATTGCCAAAAGAAGAGCAAGTTCTATGGAGGAAAGCCATGGATGAGGAAATAGCTTTCTTCTTAAAATGAAGTGTGGAAGTTAGTCAACTTGCCAAAGAATGAAAAGCGAATATTCTGCAAATGGGTGTTGCGCATCAAACGAAACAATGTTTACAAAGCTAGACTGGCTGCTCGTGGCTTCGAACAGAAGCCAGGCATTGATTACTTTAAGACCTATTCTCCTGTAAATAGTACATCATCACTTCGACTTGTTCTGGCTATCATTATTCAAAAGAATCTTGAAATCTATGCATTAGATGTAAAGACTGCATTTCTGAATGGTCTTCAAGAAACAATCTACATGGAACAACCAATGGGCTACAATGACAACAGTGGTCGTGTTTGAAAACTTCTTAAGAGTTATTATTGTCTTAAGCAAGCACCGAGGCAGTGGTTCAAGAGATTTACTGATTTTATAATTCAGTTAAACTTTTAACAACTAAACTGTGGAGCATGTATTTTTGTGAGAAGAACTATACAGAGTTAAATATTTATTGTGCTGTATGCGGATGACTTGCTAATTGCTGGTTCTAATGCTTCAGAGGTAAGAATTGTGATAGAATTACTTAAAAATGAATTTGAGATGTCCCAGGCTGAAGTTGCAAATGAATTTCTAGGAATAAGTTCTGAATATTCACAGAACAAACTTACTTTAGGCCAAAAGGCTTATGTTGGAAAATTGAGCCATCTGATACTTCCCTAGTGCCGAAGTCAACTTTTGCGAATGGTGAAAGATTTCATGGCCCTTATCGTGAACTTGTAGGTGCATTGCTGTACCTATCTATAACAACTCGTCCTGATATTGTCTGAGTCAAATACAAGAGCAACCCACTAACAGTGCTTGGGCTGGTCTGAAGCAAATTCTTCGTTATTTAAAAGGGACATCTGAACTCAAATTATTATTTTTTAAATCTAATAGTGCTGATATTACGTTAAATGATTATGTTGATACTGATTGGGGGTCAGATACATATGATAGAAAATCTATTTCTGGATATATTATTTTCTTCAATTATTGTCCTGTGACTTTGTTAAAAAGCAAACATCTATTGCTCTGTCCTCTACTGAGGCAGAATTTTGGTTTAGCAAAAGCTATCCAGGACCTAACTGTATTTTATAATGTATCTAAAGAACTTTTAGGAGTCGACAATATTAAAGTTTCAGTTTATGAGGATAATCAGTCTGTAATTAAAGCAATATTAAATAAAACTCATTGTGCTAGACTAAAACATTTGGATATGAAATTTAAGTATATTATGAATATTGTAAAATTGTATGATATAAATCTTGTATATGTTTCTAGTGAAAATCAGTTCGCTGATTTGTTTACAAAATGCTTGCTAAACCAAGATTACGTTATTTAAGATATAAATGTAAAATCATATGTGATTAAGGGAGGGTGTTGCGAATAATCACACTTGCTCCCTAATGTATGATTTGGTGTTCTTTGTAAATTAACCATAACTGTTTTTTTTTCTCTTAGGTTGTATTGGCAACAGTCGTGGTAGTTTTGTTTTGGTGTGATATATAGAAATGTGCTGTTCCATGTGTGTGATTAATTCCATCATTTAATAAAGCCTCTACTTAATTATCATCGGCCTTTGATTCACCTTTTTAAATCTTTACAGGAGATAAAAATGCTTTATTTGTGCCGCCTCTTCTCGCTTTCAAATCGTAGAGTTTGTTCGGAAGAAATTAGTACGTTTTAAAAAACACTATTGCCAAACATGAGACCTATTATTATATAATGATCATATTGTGAAGATGAACAAAACACGCGTTTCCATGTGACGTCATTGTATGCAGAAAATGTTTCGTTAATGTCAATATTTTAAATAAATAGCTGTTGTTGGCAACTTTTATGTTTCACGTTACGATAAGTGACACGTTATGTTATCGCTACTAATTCTTTGATTGTTATTTTGAAAATTTGTTATATTACATTAAATTTAAATCATGACTTTATACGTATTACCTAAAGTCTCAAATGTCTTTGTGTCCTCGCTTGGCAATCAAAAATTATTTATTAATCATTGTTACTTGAAAAGAATGAACTGATTCTCTTCATACTGAAGTATTTCTATGCATTTCCTCTTCAGGTGTACACGGAACTTAAAACTTTTGCTTTGGTAGCAAGTAGCCACTTTGTGTACAATGACTTAACAATTCATTTTATATTCAATTCTTCAGTGCATTTTAATAATTTCTTCTAGAAAAATTTCATTTCATTTATTGTATAATTCCTGAGTACAGTTTAAACTTCTGTAGGCATTTAACGTATTTTTGTTGAATTGTTACTTTACTAAAATTTTTTTCAATTTACTAAAATGCCGAAACGCAAGACGACATTACGGAAGATGGATTAGGAAGCCAAAGAAGAGAAGCACAAATGTTATATGGAGCTACAGAAAAATGTGGAAAAACCACTAGAAGACCCAGCAGGCATGTACAAGTAAACTTACATGCTTCAAAATCGAATGAATGTATGACTGGAGACTCAGCAGGCAAGCAGAATGACCAGAAATCTTACTCATTCAGGAAACTGAAGAAGAAACCGATTGGTGGCTCGGAAGACAAGCAGCAATTCAAGAAACTGTAGCAGAAGCGAAAAGAAGGCTCATTAGACAAGAGGAACGTCAACAGAATATGTTTGATGAAGAGAAGAGGAAATTGCAAGTAGAAGAAAGGACACAACACTCTCAGCAGCATCGTTAAATTCGAGTGTAAATGCCAGAACAAATTGCCACCGCATAAACAACTTAAGACGCTGCACATTACAGAGACGTTCGGTCTGAAGAAGCAATGGCTATGCGAGAAACAAGCTTCGCTTAAGTACAGCACGACATACATGTAAGCTAGAAGATGGAATGTATTCAACTGATTGCACAGCATACGACATCAGTATTGGTTCTACGTTACGATAAATTTCGGTAACACAAGAAGGTACTTCCAGAGTTTTGACATAAGAACATACCCATCAGTGTTTTAAAAATACACATTTTGCAACAAATTGGAAAACAAATATCGGAAAATTTGCCGTTTCATGCATAAGAGTTCAGCATTCGCAAAGTTATATTTTCGTAAACGTTTTAGCAAAAAATAATAAATATTACTGCTTTGCGAAGGAGGTAATTTTGGTATGAATTCAGAGGAAACTGAAAGTAAATTTAACAAAACAGTAAAAACGAAATCAGAATTACACCGAGACTACCCGTCAATGGTTGTTTTAAACAGGCCTTTAATATATATATAACATTTCAAAACCTTAGAGGGAACCTACTACTATCACAATATCTTTATAACTTCAGTTTTTAAGAATTAAAAAATACATTTATCTATCTGGATAATGCTAATACTATTTGACGAATAACAACGTTTATTTAACACTTGATATAACCAACTTCACGCTGATCTTGAACTTCCTAATGAGATACTACCAAAAATAGAGAATTAATTGAATTTCTAATAACACTACAAGTAAAAGACCGAGGCATAAAGTATGTGACAAATCTGATGCAAACTACAAAATGTAAACAAAAAATTTTTTTACTGCAATAAGAAATGCGATAGAGTGAGAAATGAAACTATTTTGTGATTTTTAATGAAAAATTTACGATAAGGTATTGATTTATGATATTAGTACGTGTATAATGTTTATATTATTTATTTAAATATGATGAAACTTTCATAACATTCATTACTTACAAATGCTTTTTCATCCATCGCAGCATAGCACAAGCCATTTTCTTTTCTGTGCTGGTGCACGTCAAATTAATCAATATAATTCAAAATTATTAAGAAAATGAATCACTTTGATTCGTTTTTCAAAATATATATATATCTCCAACAGCAGTATTAATATATCACAGCAATATAATTCGTGATCATAAAATCTCCAAACACGCATTAAACGCAAAAAATCGCATTAAGGCAGAATGAAAAATTTTCACCCTTACAATGACTTTTACAACAATACAAAATTGAATTTTTAAACTGATTATTGTTACACGATATTTCATTCTTAGGGAATCTTTCATGGTTCTTGAGGTATTTTCACTGTTAACTGCTTTAAATACAATTATAATTTCATATATATATACACACACAGACATATATGTATATCTAAATACGTATTCCTAATAAATTACTCCGATATATTATATGTAGGCGCATAATTCTAAATAAATTACAGTAGTTTACATAATTTATATTTTCTTAATTATATATGCCAGCAGTCTGTTTTAATTATTTATAAGTATCTGCTTGCTAATGATTATATAATTAAGTAAATATTGTTTACATTTTGTAGTCTGACAATCATTAAAAAATAGGTACATTTTATCTTATGCTTTCATTTGTTTGCTCCTCAAAAATTAGTAGCATTCAACACATTCGTCAGTTTAGGGAGCTTGCTATGTACAGGAAAACTATGTAAGACCATAGAGAACATCAGCTCTGAGTTTTTCAGTTCAGAGTAGACTTCGGATATTTGAGAGATTTTATTTGAGAGTGTGATCTTCGCTCCTTAGATGCGCTTTCCATCCTATTTTCTTTAACGTCTTTACCACTTTGAAGTGGTAACTATTGACTGTGCTCCATTATAATTGGAAGATCTTGCACAGGTATTTCGGGAAAGTTCCAGTATTTTAAAATGTTAGGAAACATTTTGGGAAAATATTCTAACAAAAAACCGTCGGTTCTGTGTGCGTTCTCTTCACTACCAAATTTTACGCATGGAACAATATTAGATATTAGATGTAGGTCTAAATGCCAATGTTAATAGCCTCCGTTACCGAGGTTATGAATGCGGGACGAGAAAAGATGGAAAGAGATGGCAAATCATTTCAAGAAAAGATGGAATCTGCCAAAAAGAAATTGAAGCAAATCAAGAAGAAATGGAAAGTGGATAATAGAAAAAGCTATCGAGGATATGGAAGGCAGAATTGATATTGGAGAAATTGCAGAAATATTAGTATTTTCTGCTGTCAAGAAACAAATCAAAGAAAGAGTTTTTGCTGTCAAACACCCATGAGAATTTCTGCAGATGTCGTCAAGGGAGTTAAGAGCTTACAAGTATTCATAATTAAAGCTGAACTCAATTCTGATGACTTAAACGTGGTACCTATCTGTCTTCCTGTCTCTCTATCAAGTTATTCATATATGATAGAAAGAACTACTGTCAATACTGAGTTCTCTATAATCTCAAACGCAAACGGGTAGGATTCCGACGATAAGTAAAGAAATCTGGTCGCTCCTCTGACATTGGACGTGGTGGATATCATTCAAACTCTGCCCGAAAATCTGAAGTTTGATGCTCCATTAGGTGCTTTGGAGCTATGGGAATAACGGTTTAAAAGACTGCACCAATCTGCAGTTAAAATCCTGCCAAGAGAAGTCCAAGGAAACACTCCATAAGCTCGCTCCTGATATCAAAGTGCTCTCTCATCTCGCCTTTTGGGCTACCCAACAGAAACATTGGAAGTACAATACCTGCAGTATTCCATCGGAGAGACATGAGAACCTGAGGTACACAAAGACCTGTGAATGAGGGTTCTCAAGTATTTAAAAAACGTTATAGAGTACGCCATGAAATAAGAGGCAGCCCATCAAGCAACTTTTAAAACCCATCACCCAATCGGAATCGCTACGATCCAGGACCCAGTGGTTCAAGTGACTGCTCGTCTAGACAATTTAATCAGGCAAATCAATACCTTCATGTAGAACAGGTATGAGTACAAACCGACTTTAAAATACTAGAACTCCAGTGGTGAAGAACACCTACGAAGGAATTTCAGAACACATGAGCACACAGAAATTAATACCTCTTCCCAACAAGGAGGCAAGAAACGAAATTGTGGATATCTCCCAGAGGGAATTTTCAAACATATTGAGAAGCCCCATTTAATAGCGTTTCGTTTTTCTGTTATGAGTGGCGACAATAATGGACTTTTGATTTTGAGCCATATAAATGAAGATTCCGCAGTATAACAATCGATACAGGAGTCACATTACAATCATCAGAAAAGATCTGGCTCAGCGATTGAAAGATAAACTCATCTGGACGGTGCCCTGCGTGGATCTCCGGACTGTATCAGGTGATAAAATCGATATCGATGAAATTTTCAAATATAATGTCACGTTTGGATTTTCCGCCAACCATACATGCTATATGTGGCAGACAGCGAACTAATAGATTATAATAATGTAAGTTAAGTAAACTATGAGGATAGCCTTATAAAATTTCAAATTTTGCTTCTTCCTATCTGGATATATAAACAAAAGACGTTTCAAAACTTTACAGAGAGACTGAAATGTGGATGCGAAAAGAACGCATTGTGATGATAGAGGGTGTTGTTGAGCTTGGCACATGAAAGTGATCCGCTGGCTTAAATCGTAAAATCATTTCCCACATAAATATCGCGCGATGAGTTGCTACACGAATAAGGAGCTCATCGACATGCATTTTATCTACGGGTTTGCGATGAAAACAGAGCAGCTGTCAAAAGATGAACCAGGGCTGCTATACTACAAAGTTTTTCCTTGCATGACATCACTAACTACTAGTTTTCAAAAAGAACGCTGTAACCTACTCTCTTCGTTTCTTCCACTTCTGTAAGTAAATGACGTCAATGTTGGGAAGAGCGTAACCCTGTTGGTCTACTGACCCTAAACAAAGATATATTCCCGAGCAGGTAGCAGTGGAATCAGCAAATGTTCCAGCGTATTCACCTGGAAATGTACGGGACTATATTGCTTCGGGCTTACCGACCTGATATGAGCAGGGAAAAGTATTTCAGATCTTCTGCAGTGGAAGAAGCTATAGTTTATATATTTGAAGACAATTATCCTGTTACGAACACGAGCGCTGTTAGACATGTATTCGGAGTGAGACGCCAACCGTTTGAATGACTCTAAATTAAAAATAAATGCATCCATAACATTTACAGAGAAGGCAGGTGTTGAAACCAGACGCTTATCCTTTGTCTGCAGACACCTAGAAAATCCTGACTACACTCTGTATGTCTTATTCACTAATGGGGCTGCACATTTGCATGTTCGAATAAGTTTACACCCACATCTTTGGATGCATGATAAGCTTTGGACGCATGATTAGCAAGAACGAGTCTACATTATTTTTTTTCGCTGACATAAAATAAAACTACTTAGTAGGACCATTCTACCTAGTCGCTTGAAACTCCTGCATCTTCCAACAAAATATTCTGCCGGAAACTTTTTCCGGTGTTTCTCTAGCCATTTGCACATAGATGTTTTTGCAACCCGATTGCTAGCTCAGGTTGTCCCATCCGTGTCTAGTTACGGCCGTTATTACATTAGACCGGGTGCATGTGTTCCTCGGCCATCCCAACCACCATATTTGACATGCACGGATTTCTTCTAAGAGGATGACCTAAAGTAATCGTCACTGAATGCGATGAAGATCTAGTGCCAAAGTGTCAGTTGATGCTGGAAGTATGCACTAAATTCACTATAAATCTTTACTAATGTATGCCAATCCATGCACCGCCGCTGTGGATCTTGTATTATTATTGCTAGTCGTGCTTCGAACACTAATGCAAAAAGTGGAGTCATTAAAATAATTATTTCTTTTAACTTATTTAATCTATCTTTCTTACTTGCCTTCCTTATGTGACAAAACCTACAAGCTCAATTTCAAATGCATACACATTTCTTTTGCGATCTTATGCACTCCGTTAATGTTCTGCTTATTTTGGTACCTTCTACCTGGCTTTACATTTTTGTCAGATGTTTTATCATCACCTTGGATAACAATTCAGCCATATTCAAGTTTATAGATAAAAACGAAGTTTAATTCGAATGAGCATATTTTGTCTAAACTCTGTAAGAAATATCTTACAGACATCATCTAGACAGTTTTATGCGAATAACAAAAAATTATAATCTCTACTAAATAATTAAATCCATCAAAATTTTTCTATTTTTCTTTCGTATCATAATCTCAAAAAGTAATTCTGTGCTGAGTTAATATGCTTAATTTATAAAGTCCTATAAGTAAAAGTGATATGCCTTCATTAACAAGCAGCATTTCTATTATCCAAATTGGGATTAAGATTATTGCATGTGCTGTTATAGTATAATGCACAGCACTTTCAGATAATAGGTAGTAGAGTCAGATTCAATTTCTGGAAAAGCAAAAGTTACATTTTTAAGGTTGTGTTTTTTACAGTACTTAAAGACTCTAGATTTCAGAAACTGTTGCAGTGTGCTTCAACCACATTTTGGAATGACAGGTTGGTAAATAAAGCAGATTATTTACCAAAAAAAAAAAATGTTTTTTAATAGAAAATTTATTAATAAACAAGACAGCTCTTGCCTTAATTCTAAAACTGTTTCAGAAAATATTTTACTGTATCGTCAGTTTAGTTTAATATTATAAATTATTGCTGTGGTAAATCGTGTATCTATTGTAGTGGTTTTCAAAGAGCAAATGTTTCCAATATCTTATGCGGGAGTCGAGAAGAGGCATAATGAACATGAGTAAAACAAATAGCCATGAAGATTTGATTAAACTGCATTAATCCCTCATTTCACTTACCCTGCTGAGGTTGTATACACTGGTTTAGTTTATACGATGACAGTGGGGCATAAAATACACGGAGCGGCTGCCTGGTGCCGAAAGGGGTAGTCAATACTCTCCTGAAAGAGAGGTGGCTTCGGCCTTCCGAGTAGGCTGGCGTGGTAGCCAGTACTTCGACGCTTCGCCTCGCGCCCTGCGTGAAGCTTAATAGAACATGGGGCAACGATTAGATAATTCTTTAAATGATATACATTTTGTGCATTCTGAGTTATAATATGATTGAAATATAATACTGTTAAGTAAACCTAGTGCCAGAGTGTCGCTATGGTAAACAAATTGAATTTTTAAAGAATGCATTTATTCTATTGTGGTTTATGCGCTGTCGGTGAAGTAGGTTTAATTCAATCTAATAAGTTTAAATAAAATGCAAGAAAAATTGCGTATAATTTAATATTACGTACAAGGAAGTCATGTGGTGTACACATCAGATTTTTTTTATTGGCTCACCGCAACAATTGTCTGAATTCAGCATTATTTGTAACCTTGTGAGCCCAATAACCCTTGCCGGAGATGGGGATTAACTATTGGACAAGCCATGTTGCGCGACCTTGAACGGATGAAGCTCATGTAACCTCATAACTAGTATCACTCTTTAATTTGCAAACAGTTCTGGCCACCATTATGTAGTGAAGTTTAATCATTTTACTACAACTCAAAACTGTCCACTTACAGCTTCACAACTTATGACTCAGAAAAAAATAGCCCTACTGCAGTCTTCTGCTACCTAGAGCGTGAAGATGAGGCAAAAAAGCGCGTAACTGAAATTAGGCGTGCTTCTTAAAAGTTTTAGAAGAAAAAGAGTCTATGTAAGAAACAGATAGCTTACAAATAATGCTGAATTCAGACAATTGTTGCGATGAGCCAATAAAAAAAATCTGATGTGTACGCCACATGTCTTCCTTGTACGGAATATTAAATTATACGCATTTTTCTTGCATTTTATTTAAACCTATTAGATTGAATTAAACCTACTTCGTCGACAGCGCATAAAACACAATAGAATAAGTGCATTCTTTTAAAAATTCACTTTTTTTACCATAGTGACACTCTGGCACTAGGTTTACTTAACAGTATTATATTTCATTCATATTATAACTCAGAATGCACAAAATGTATATCATTTAAAGAATTATCTAATCGTTGCCACATGTTCTATTTAAATACTATAATAAAGCTAGAACTATGTATAAAAGAAATTAAGCAAATAAAACAAAAAAGAAACAGTTTTTCACAGACGATTGAGTATTTCTCATTTAATTAATTCAGTTCTTAGTTCGCGAGAAGGCAAAAATACATAAAAGCTCAAAATATCTATATTAAAGGTTACGAAGTAAAATTCAAACGTTTATTTCCTCGAAAAAAATCCAGAAAGAATTAAGCATGATTTAATTGGCAATAAAAAATCAACGCGTTATCTTTGTTGTTGCATAGCTAATTTTCTCTAGATTGGCAACAAATCCACTAGTCTCCTGTTTCAAATGTATATATCAATGGCCGCCATTAAAAACAGGCTTAGCGGCAATTAAACAACTTTAAAATTGCTGATAATTCTAAAAATATTGCACACAGATTTACTAAAGGCATAAAATCCTTAACCGGAAGATAAAAACAATATAATTCAATCATTTTTAAGGAAAAAAATGTACAATTTACAAACATATAAGAGTAAAGAAACTGAGATCACTGAGCCGGGTAACAGAGTGGATATATATATATAAATATATTTATATACGTTTGGTGCGGCCGATTGCAACCAAAATAAGAGGTGCCCATGTACATGTTATAGCAGTCATATATACAAAATTTCAACGTTCTGAGGCTACTCGTTTTTGAGTTATGCGAGATACATACGTACGTACATACGTTCGTACAGACGCCACGAAAAATTCTCTTCAGAATTAATTTTAAAACAATTTTATAATTTTTTTGAAGGAAATGAGTATTTTATTCTGTCCTTAAGTACAGATATCACGCAAAAACATCGTTAAATTGCATTCGATAGCGGTCAAAATGGATATTTTCGCAGAAATATTCTGCCTGAAACTTTCGAGATTACAATACTTCCTTTTTACTTCGTACAAGGAAGTAAAAACATTGTTGTCTCTTTTACTTGTATATAGTGGCAAGTTTATACGCGATGCAGATCCGTCATGAAGAAGCCATGCCCTGTTGGAAACTGAGTAAATTGAGGCGAGCCACGTTTTAGAAGCCGGCTAACGTTTGGGAAAAATACAAGTATGTAAACTCTTCTGCCAGTAGTCTCTGTCTCCCACAGATGTTGCCAACGCTTCAATAATTCTGTCTCGAACTCAACTTTTATGATCGAGCACGGGAGAGGCACATCAAGCATCCGAACGTGGGGGTCAATTGCTGCATTTTTGGCTGTTGCATTTGAAATTTCATTACCCAGTATTACAGTGTTAGCAAGTACCCACTGGCGTACAGGCTTATAGTATTTTGATGACATTATTAAGAGTTTTTGTATGGCCCTGACGAATGGATTTTACTATATGTGTCTTGGATTACCTGAAGGCTCGAGGCCGAGGCATATGCATATGTCCTATCTCATAAACCTGTTTTCTCTTTAAGTCGGAGCACACGCACTTTTGCACTCGCACTAGCGTGCACTTTTGCTCAGCACTAGCGCTGAGCTAAGAGATGCAGAGGCGGCAGTCCTGATATCATTTAGAGCATTAGTAGGCTAGGTTTTATACCCTCGGGAATTGCTTAGGAAGAAAGGTCTTTGTGCTGAGTGTAGCGGGTTCTCCATTTTAGTAGTCATCGTTATGCCTCATATGGAGGCTCCATACAGTGCGATATGCTCAGCATAGGATGGAGCCAGACAGATACAAGAAGATTACCTCACGGTTACTCCTCTCAAGTATCCCTATCAAAAATAAAAATAAATTTTCTAGTAAAAAGTAGCAGCAAATCATGGAAAGTTTTCATTTTATTTTCAGCGACTCTTAAGAAGAAGTGTAAGATGCGCGCACAGAACATGGGAATGTTTATTATTTTACATTACATTACATTTATATATGGAAATGTGCATTACTTTCAATTTTTAGAGATATTTACCAGGATTTGGAACAAAAATTCCGGAGAAAATTTATTCTACAATACGAAGTGTGCATCTGCATTTCAACAATTCATGAAATATATTATTTAAAAGGAGGGCACTGTGAATATGTTTAATCATAATATTATAAATAATTAATCATATTACATGAGTGAATAAGCAAGTATTTAAGAACAAGTAAATTTTTAGCATCTCCTGTCTACATATGCAAAGAGCAAGTCAACAACAGAAAATTATATCGTCTTCTTTCCATGTGTATATGTTGAATAAGTTTTCCTTCCTTACTCTACTATTTTATTACCTTATATTTTTAACAAAGGAATAGTGGGTTCCGTTGACGTGGCTAATCAAATTTTCATTCAAGCGCGGTTAACTATTATTTGTGCTCTCACCCTGGTGACTGCGGATGCTGAGCCGATGGCTGATCCATTGTTTCGGCAATTTCCGCACAGGATTTAAATTTACCTCCTCGTAGAGTTCTTCTCTGAAAGGAGTGGTTGTTCAAAATATAGATTTATATGATAACTTAAGTGTTTTAAAAAATTAGCGAAAACAAAAGAAGTATTAAAAGCACAGTATCTCTTTTTGATCGATTTTTGTTCCTGACTATCCGCAAATGCTGTAAACAATTTAATACGTTTAGATACGAGTACAATCACATTTCACTGAAGTAATCCATTGTTTAAATCTGTTTTCCTATTGAATTTTTAGGTCATTTAAGAATTGAATTTTAATGAGCGCAGAACGCTTTTTAATTAACGTATAAACAAAAACCAGCTTTCTGGACATAACAACACTTTTATGATATTTGATATCACATTTGATTCTAGCAACAACATAGTGTGTGTTAGAATAGAAAATTATATGATCTTTTATAATTAAGAATTTATTTAGATAAAAAATTCAATTACACTGAAGGAAAAGTCTCGGTCGTTTCCATTAAAAACGTTTAGACTTTCCTAATGCAAATAAAAAAGGGTTACGCATACAACATATGTACATGTAATTATGTTTCACACTAAACAAATTATTCCTCACGGTTCTAGATGTGAAACTAAACTTTATTTTTTTTCTTTTTATGGATAGCTTCGATAGCTGAAAAACAAGCGTCAGACAAAAGAGCTGCAAACAACGATTTGTCGTTCTTGTTAGCTCTTGCTATCTCATATTCCAGTGTAAGTAATTCTGCTATTCATTGCATATAATTTTGTTGAAATTCATCACATCAACTTCTTTCTTACCTGATGTGAAAGGAATTATCAAATTGCAATTCAGAAAAATTAGGTAAGGGTTTCGAACACTATTAGCAGCAGTACTCATAAATTGTCTCGAACTACGGCTCGGAATGCTGTAATTTAAATATCGCAATGCATGGCTGTAATACGACCCTAACTTCACTTGGTGTGTACGATATACTATAGTGGCGTGATCAAATTTGTTTGCAGGTTGTCATAGAATGACATGCATAATCGATTTAATTAATTATTGTCATCAATTTTTAATATTCATTGCAAATTATCATTGTCACCGAATAATTATTGTTGCTTATCAGTGCATAGAAATGTTATGCAAAATCTCCTAAATGAAGTCAATAAAATAATATAAATACAATAAGGAACTTAGGATACGGAAATAGGATTAGGTCGTTACAGCAATAACGATTAAATCAAAATTCGTCTTCTGTTGTCGCAAAAAAACTTCAAATTGATGTTTATTTACTACTATTTAAAAAAGGGATGCCGAAGATTTCCCAGTTTATAAGTTACAAACAGAGTGAAAGAATAAATGTTTTAAAAACCTTGCACGTATGATTGAAGAAACAGAAAATTGCAAGAGAAATTGAGTAATACTCCTTCCTCAAAATGACTTATGTTTGATCTAATGGGCATTGTTTCAAATTGTTGATACGGAGTTTGGTTTTAAATCAATCGACAGGGTATGTATAATAATAATTATCGCAATTTAAGATAGTACATAATTTTTGCAAAATATACATCAGTACAAAGTCCGAAATTCGGATGTCCATTATCCGGAATGATCTAAAATCCGGACCTCAAAGGAAAGAACTTTTTTTTTGTATGCTTTACACATGCGCATTTGATTTTTCCTTCCATAATAAAACATGTGGAGATTTTCACTTAAAAATTCCGATTCTTAATTTCACTTAGGCACTAATTAAAATACCTCGTTATGGGAAAACAATTATGTAAGCATAAATTTGTGAAATTAATAATTTGGCTCATTAGGTAAGTATCTGCTTGTCATGCATTTCAAACCGAAACATTCACCCTGACGCCGACCTGGCGAGTCATTATTTATTATATTTTGCTTTTATCAACGCACGTTTATCACAACATGACAGCTTCAGTAATAACTCATGCAGTGAAGTCTAAACATTTTTTTATCTTAGCAACTGAATAACGTGCATATGGCATCCTTTTATGCTAAAATTACGCTTGGCGATGATTATAGATTTTTAAATGCTCTAAGAAATGTTGACGAGGAAAAAGTCAACAATAATTTCTTTTCATTTGCTAAAAATAGATTTTGCTAATGAAACTCATAGGCCAAAATACATATAGTGCTATTTTAATTAAGAATAACTGATATGTTATTCACCATAAACCCAGAACATTCGGCAGAATATGTCGGCCCCAGACGGCAGAATTTAGGGAAGACGAAATTTTTGGAATTTGGGGAAGCACCCAGCGGCAAACGTAAGGGATGAGATGTTTCTTTATGATTTAGTGAAAGCACTGGGATGCAAAGTTTAGATGCGCTGAAAATTTAGAAATTAGGAAGGCGCTTTTTAGCAGAATTTAAGATCCGTAGAGACTGCGACAGGCGGTATTTAGCGCCGGCCCTTGATAAAGCGTTAAGTATATGTGGGAGTTTATTTATTCAGGACTCAGATTAATTTTAAGAATGCGCAAGAAATAAATATAGGTATAGAAATAACTAAACTAATACAATTCAGGCTTAATTTAGTAGGCAATAGGAGCAAGACAAAATTTAGCGAAATAACTTGGCTTTCGTCGCCAATCTTGTGATACACAGCCAATAATGTATAAATGTATGACGGAAGCTATTAAGCTAGGCTAAAAATACCTTTACTGAATTCTAAGGCATTTCAGTTAATGTAACTGACTGCGCTGTTTCTTAATCTACTAGTTTGATTCAGCTTATTATTTTTTTGCAAACTGTTATTATTACGGCAAATTTATAAAACTAAGCTTAAACTTTCGATTATGTCGAAAAGAGTTTCCAATTCTGGAGCTGCCAAAGGATCTACAATGCGAAACAATGTTTCGATGTCCATTAAAGAGAAAGTGGATGTAGCATCTGATTTCGAGATTATCAGTGCACTTATATACCTGAGAACTTCTGTGAACGAGAGTAGAAGAGAATGTAATGTAACTGCGTAAATAGTGCATCGCTGCTGTCTTATGAGGTTAGTTAGAAATAAATGTTTGCCGTGACATAGTGTGTTGGGTTGCGTCATGCACTTCCCTGAACCCACATCGCAAGACACAACAGTTGGCGACGAGGATGGGATGAAAAGAAAATCGTCCCCGACTCGGCGCATTCGGTTACATGCGTAAGTAGTAGCAAAACTGAAACTTGGATTAGGGGATTCCACGAAAACTGCAAAAGGTAGGAAAGTTATTTGATTTTTATTTTGAAAGGATGGAGAAGTTAATTGAAGAATTAATAAAGCAGAATGAAGCCTTAATGGTGGCATTGCAAGAAAAATCGAAACATAAACAAGACAAAATTTCTGTTTCTTTTGATAAGTTCGATGTCCTTGTCCGGAGCCTGTGGCTTCACGTTGCCATCTGAAGTAGCAGTTATATGAGGTTCATAGATTACCGGTGCAGACGGAACCTCGCTCCCTACCGATCTGATCTGATCAACAGTTAGCGACGAGGAAAGGATGAGAAGAAAATTAAACTTAACTAAAAGTAAATTTTTTCAAAATGAGATTGAATTTTTAGGGCATAAAATTGATGCCGATGGATTTCATAAGACGGATGAAAAGATTTCGGCAATTGCTAATGCCCCTACGCCGAAAGACGTCAAGACATCAAAAGCTTTTTGGGATTAGTGAGTTTTTATGCCACATTTTGCCCTAATTTGGCAACTTTGGCATATCCCTTAAATAATTTAACAAAAGAAGATGATAAATGGAATTGGTATAAAAACTGCCAAATCGCTTTTGAAAAAATGTAAAAGAAAATTTGTTCAGACAGAGTTTTAATGCATTAAGAATCCAGATTACCGTTAATGCTAGCTACTGATGCATCTCCGGTAGGTTTTGGGGCAGTGCTCTCGCATGTTTTGTCTGATGGAACAGAAAGGACTATAGCATTCGCATCGAGGACACTGACTAACACAGAGCAGAAATACGCCCAAATCGATAAGGAAGCACTGTCAATTGTTTGGGCTGTCAAAAAGTTTTATCTGTATCTAAAGGGAAGACGATTTTTCTCTGGTGACAGATCATAAACCTTTAGTGGCTATTTTCAAATCTAAGAGAGGACTTCCTATCCTCACAGCCACCCGACGTTTACGTTATGCAGTGATATCAGTTTAATATTGCGTTTCGAAATATCAAGGAACACGCTAATGCTAACTGCCTGTCGCGCCTGCGTGTTAAGTCCGAAGATTTATGCATTTAAGCATGATGTTGATATATTCCAACTCTCCCAAATTGAAACTCTTTCGGTAACAGCTGGGAAGATAGCTCGGGCGACGCGAGCTGACGAAGAATTAAATAGTCTTTATATGAAATTAAAATCTGTAGAAAGTTTGAAACGTAGGGAAGCAGAGTACACCTTACACGACGACTGTATAATGAGTGGTCAGAGGGTAGTTGTTCCGAAAAAACTCCGAGTTAAAATTCTCGAAGAGTTACACTAAGGTCATTTAGGAATCGTTAAAATGAAGGCAATCGCCATACTTTACGTCTTTTGGAAGGGATTTGATCATGATATTGAAGACGTTTCGAGAAACTGTGTCGATTATATTATGCTCAAATCATATCCAGTAAGGGCAAGGGTTCATCACTGGGAATATCCAAGTGCGCCTTGGAAACGCATTCACGTAGATTTTGCAGCCATATTTTTGAACGAATGTTCTTGATTATCATTGACGCACATTCTAAATGGCTCGAAGTGTATACCTTAAATTTAACAAATTCCTTTCAGACAATTGAATGTTTGAGAGACTGTTTTGCAAGATACGGACTGCCTTTAGTAGTAGTGAGTGACAATGGTCCTCAGTTCACATCGGGGAATTTGAAACTTTTATAAGGAATACTGGAATTAAACACAAAACGTGTGCTCCATTTAAACCAGCAAGTAACGGGCGAGCAGAGCGGTACGTTTACACCGTTAAACAAGCATTACGTACAATGCAAGGTTATCCAAGAAATATTAAGCAAAAACTTGCCATATTCCTCATGAATTATAGAAAGGCACCAAGGTTGCCGAACATGGCAACCTTGTCAAGTCCAGCAATGTTATTCTTAAAAAGAGAAATTAGAACTCGAATTGATTTAGTTGTTCCAAATCTTAGACGAAGAGTGGAAGAACGCATCCGAAGGAATAATTATGATCTCTAAGCCAGAAATTTTGAGATCGGAGAAAAGGTTGCCATTCGGGATTATAGATCGGCAAATTCCCTATCGAAAATTGGCAGAGTGAAAAACAAGGATGGAGCGCTGCATTATATAATTGACGTTCAAGGAACTTTACTGCGCCGGCACGTCGATCAGATCAGATCGGTAGGGAGCGAGGTTCCATCTGCACCGGTAATCTATGAGCCTCGTATGGCTACTACTTCAGATGGCAACGTGAAGCCACAGGCTCCGGACAAGGACATCGAACAAAGCTGTGCACACTTAAGCCGGAGTTGAAACATCGTCATTTCCAAGGAAAACTGAGCCAGTCATTCCAGTAAATTCTGATAAAGAGTTGCAGCAACCCCAGCCAGAACTTACACGATCTTCGCGCATCCGCAAAGCTCCTCGGAGATTAAATCTGTAAATAAGTGGGGAGGGATGTAGCATCTAATTTCGAGAGTATCATTACTCTTATATGCCTGAGAACCTCTGTGAACGAGAGTAGAAGAGAATGTAATGTAACTGCGTAAATAGCGCATCGCTGCTGTCTTATGAGTTAGAATTAAATGTTTGTGCCGTAAACTAGTCTGTTGGGTTGCGTCATGCACTTCACTGAACCCACACCGCAAGACACAACAGTGGAATTGCTGCAAAAAATTAATGAAGACATACCCGTCTCAAAATTATGCGAGGAGTATGGCATTGGAAAGTCAACTCTATATGACATAAGAAAAAATAAAAAGGAGCTTGTTGAATTTTTTGTGGAAGCAACTTAAACAATTTACATTGAAAGAAATGCTTAATAAAGTAAACAAATATATATTAAACTTTTTTTTTGTAAACTTTTGATACCCTTTAGATCATAATTGTTCTTTACCAGATTTAAATTGATTATTTCATATCCGTAAAAATTCGGAATCGCCGAAGTCCCGACGAGTCCGGAATTCGAACTTTGTACTGTATATCTAAAATATGTTACGTCAAGGGTAACATTTTTGAAAGGAATTATATCGTTTCATCACTCTATTTAAAAGTCGAAATTTTTTTCGAAAAAAATAAATGAGATAAAAATAATGAGATAAAAGTATCTTATATTCACTTTCGCTGTAGCAGTAAATCGTTGAATCATCTTTCAGGACGCGAGAAATGTCTTGATTCGAGTATATTTTAAAATCGTTTAGATATAAATATCCCTCAAGATCTAGGCCAGCGATTTCTGATCTGTGCGAAACAGGAATTTTCTGTCATAGAGTTAATGGTGCGAAGGTTCTGCGGCTTTTGGCTATCGTTAACAAGACTTTCTTGGCGACACAGTAATTCCTATCCGGTTTAGAGAGGCATTTGCTTCAGTATGCCACAACACGTTCTTTACGGTTTATTCCTTGGTAGAAAAAGCACCAACACTCTAATTGCTCGTTATCGTGTCAAGATTGAACGAGTTAAGTCACTTTCATTTCAGAGATAGGAACGCCGAAATAATCAACATAATTCAAAACTATTACAAACGAAGAGTCGCTTTGACTCCTTTCTCAAATTGAGTATATCTGCAACTGTAGTATTAATATCTCTCAGCAATATAATTCGGGATCATAAAATCATCAAAAACGCATTAAACGCAAAATATTGCATTAGGCACAATGAAGAAATTTCGCACTTAAAATGATTTTTACAATATGAAAATTGAATGGAATTTCTAAACTAAATGTTGATTGTTACACGATATTTCATTCTTGAATATTTCGCGGTTGTGAAAGACTTCTAACTGTTAACCGGTTTTAATTTAATTATAGTATCATATTTATGCACAGAATCTATGTCTATCTAAATACGTATTTTTATATAAAACTTATTTTAACATGTTATATGTACATGTAGGAATATAATTCTAGATAAATTTTATTAGTCTATATAATTTGTATTTCCTTAATTATTTGTAGTAGCATACTTTTTTAATATTTACAAATACCTGCTTGCTGCTACCTGCTGTATAATTAATCCACTATGGGTTATATTTTTTTAATTTGATAGTCATTAAAAATCAAATCAAATTTTCCTTATGGTTTATTTCCTTTCTCTTCAAAACTAAAAGCATCCAACATTTTGGTCACTTTAGGACACTTTACGTGGAACGTTAGGGCGTGGATTTGTAATAAATTCTTATTCAATTTCGCACTATACTTTTAATTGCCCGAATTTTATTTTATAACTCCGTTTAAAGTGATTGTTCTGATTAATTTTGCAAATGGATTTCTTCACGCATAAAATTTCCAGAAATATTATGTTAATATAACTTGGAAACAAATATAAAAAAATATTATAATTATAGAGCTTTTCTAAATTCTGAAAGCGTAATTATGTATTTTGTCATTTTATTTTCTTAGTGCTGTATAGCGCACTGAAGGTTATTTTACATTTGCATGACAATAAATATCTCTCATCTGCTTTACTTTTATCGAATACCCTAAACTAACCTAACATTTCTTTCACCGTTACCGTTTACTTCCTGATGCAAAGTAAAGGAAATATTGTAATCCGGAAAATCTAAACGTATCATATTTAAAAAACAATATCCATTTTGACTGTTTCGGAATCCATTTGGACGATTTACACTGGTGTGCAAAAATTACGGACGAGACGGTTTTTTCAATATAATTTTGTACAAAAGCTTTCCAAATCAACACATTTAATACCGTAAGATCCCCAATACGTAAGGACATGAGTAATGTAAGCAACACTTACGAAAAGAGAAATCAGAGGGATAAAAAGAAGCTTTATTGAAAAAGTAGCATGGAGCGCAATGCGACTGAAGGCCGAAACATCCCTGTGATGAGTGTCCAGCAAGAAACATCCGGTGTTTAATAGGGGATATGATCTCCCCTGACTGCTAGGCAGGTTTCACAGCGTCTGCCCATGCTGAGAATGAGGGTGTCAATGAGTTGTTGAGGCATTGCAGCCCATTCGTCTTGCAGGGCCAATCGAAGCTCCGGAATCGTTACTGGTGGTAAGGTACGAGCTGCCAAGCGTCTGCCTAGAAAATCCCATACATGCTCGATGGGATTGAGATCCGGAGATCGTGCCGGCCAATCCATACGTTCAATATCCTCACTCTCTAAGAGCTGTTCGGCAGCTACTGTGCGATGACATGGTGCATTGTCGTCCATGAAAAGGAACTGAGGACCCATAGCGCCTCTAAAAAGACGCACATATGGAAGAAGAATCTCGTTACAATAACGGGTCCCGTTGACTGAACCTGCGTCGAAGATGCGGCTTCCCCGCTCTCTCCAGATGAGTATGCGATGAGAATCGCTACTCAGACTGAATCTGCTCTCATCTGTAAAGAGTACTCGTCTCCATTCATTGTCTCTCCAATTCCGGTGTTCCCGGCACCACAGAGAACGCCTTCTCCGATGGGCAGGCGTTAGAGGTACACACCGTACAGGGCGTCGTGCAAACAGACCACCACCGTGCAGTCTTCTGGCCACAGTAAAACGCGATATCGGTCGTGCAGCCGCCTGTGTCGTGTGTCTAGCGATTTCTCCCGCTGTCTGCCGCCTCTTTCTTCTGGCCTGTAAGGCAATATACCGGTCATCTGCGGGTGTGGTTCCTCGTGGACGACCACTACTAAACCCCCGGATAGCTGTTCCTGTAGTTTGAAATTGTCTCCAAAGTCGTGAAACGATGCTGTGAGCGATTCAGAACTCTGCAGCCACACTTGTCACACTGCGGCCTTCCTACAACTTCCCAATGATTCGACCTCGGGTAAAAGCATCCAGATGTCGTCTAACAGATTGTTTATTCGCCATTTCTCGCTGAGGCAGCAACTCGGTGTGATTTTAACTGCTATACGGCGTGCAATCTCTCTGCCAGAAATACTGATCTTACACCGACAACATGCTTTATACTACTCAGACACTCCCCCATTACGTCTACCTGCATATCTGTGCATGTGCTACCATACATCACCTTACTTAATCTCCTGATTGGTCTTTCTGTCCGCTCTGCCTCTTCGTTCAGCTGATATGCTAATTTTTCGACTTCGTCCTTAATTTTTGCACACCAGTGTATATCCGTGATATCTGTAAATTAATTTGCGGACAGAATAAACTACACTTTTTATTTTCTAATTTGATATAAAATGGATTCAAAAGTTTATTTTTCATAACATCTGTATGTACGTACGTACATACATTTGCATATGTACGTACGTTTCAAAAGCGTTCAGCAGTAGAACGTCAAAATTTTATGTACGGAAATGCTGCAACTTTAAATTCCTGCACCTTATGTTTCATTTAGAAAACTGGCTTTTGGTATAGGTTTCATATAAAACTAATAACACGAGGAGGAGGTATCTTTCCTGCATATTTCTCTCTTGGATTCTGCATTGAAACAGACAGCCCACCTATTAAGCAAACTAGCTTAGTGTTACCTTCCTATCGTCAAATATTTAATTGGTAGCCTCTGTAAGATATGTTAAGCACACATTTGAAAACAATAGATAAGTATAATGTCCTATTTGCTGAATATCACAGTTAGGCACTAATATATAGCTATATATCTATATCATTCTATTTATCAGCCTATCTACGTATATAGATAAAACTAATTAAACTTGGTAATTTAAGATTTAAAAGGCCTTAATCCTTTTAATTTTCACAATTTCTTTTCGTGGGAGATAATCATAAAAATTTATATATATAACATATATTAAATGAAAGTTTTCGCAGTTTTTTCATTTTCGCAATAGCAAACTCAATTTATAATAAGAGCCTGGATATAATGAACGAACAGTTAAGTTCTGGCCAATTTTCTAAAGAATTAACTGCGTTTACACGGCTAAAGCGCACCTCGAATTTTGTAAAAATCGGATTTAAGGAACTTTACGATATCTTTCCACTAAATGTTTTTAAAATTTATAATTCTTTTGTTAATTTCTCCAGGGATAATATGCTAAAAGTATACATTTACAGTTTTTTTTTTCCAATTTCGGCTTTCTCTGTGTTCTAGACAAAGGTTACATGAGGCAATAGTAACATGTTTTTGCAGAAACATGGCTAAGTGTTCCTCAAATTACCATATGATTAATATCATAATTAGTATCATAATTAGTAAATAGTAAATTAAAGAGATTGAGTAAATAAATTCGAATCGGTTCTTTGATCCCTCTCAGGTCCTTTCAATATAGTATCTTCTGCGTTTATTAGATTATGAATGCAACATTATTTTCTGGTTCTATTCAGAAAGCGCACGGCTAATTTATTCGGAATCCAAGGGTACATAAATACGAACCTGAAAATGTAAGATAAAGCAGATTTTTGTGTTTTAAATACAGTACCTATAGTTTTACCAACCGTTTCGATTTACTGATATTTCAGCTGACAGTATTTAGTAAGATATATTTGTTGAATTTAAATTAGTGTTTTGAGAGTAGGATTGATCTGTCATGTTCTAATATATTTTCGTTGGTATCTTCCTGTATCTGGACTATGGAATTTTAAGAATGTTATTTAATGATATATTAAGAGTTAAGGTTCCTCTACTTTTAGAAGAGGCCGCGCGGACAGAAATTATATGACTTTCTTGTCGGAGAATTAAGTAAAAGGATCTTTTCACAAGACAAAGATATGACTATCTAGAAATGAACTGAGTTCAGGATAAAATTAATGAAAACTTGTTTCAAATTGATACAAGGATACTAGGGCGGATTGCTTTTCACTTTACTTTAAAAATATTAAAAATGCGGGCATGAGCAACACTTGATTCCAATTTATTTAAATTTTCAAGACATAACGACTTAAAAAACGTTTTAGAAAATGATATATTTGTATATATCTTGAGGAATGAAATGGTTTGTTTAAAATTCATTCATTACGAAAATCAAGTTGTTTACATATAATCTTAAATTATTTTCTTTCTATAACTAATAACTTTTATATTCTTCGTCAATAAAATCTCCATGAGAATTATAACTCTAAAAAAACAAAAAAACGTTGGTAGCCGAATTTTCGAAATTTATTACTTTATAAATACAGTGACATCTTATAGAGTTATGCGATTTGTGCTTGCTTTCAAAATTCTACGGATAGTTTTAAAGAGCAATATTTAGAATTTACTCAAACTACTCTTGATTCGCTTCAAGACTATATATGTTTCATCCTAAACAACATTAAAGAATACGCAAAACGTTTCTAGAAAGCTTAAGCTAAAAATCATTTCGTTAAAACTAACTATAGAATTCTTCTATTCGTGAAAGATGAAAAACTGTTTGACTGCTTCGCTTTTAGCAATAGAAACAGTATAATATTTATCGGATGATGAAACGGTTTTATGTATTCAGCACCACGTCAAACCACCGAATCTTTAAATTTTTGTTTGATAAAAATGCGTTTCAATGTATATGATCTGTTTAGTTTCTAGAAAAATCGAGTAATAGCGTCTACGTAACAATCCATTTATATGCTTTCATGCGATGAACAACGTTGTGTTTTAGACCAGTGTCAAATATCGTTAAAAACCAGACAAAATGTATAAGTGTAAATAACAAGAAATGCAGACTTAAAGGTTTGGGTGGGTAAGTAAATATGCAAATAATTCAAAAATATGTAATGAAATTTAATCTACTTAGATGATTTATTGCATATGAGATTAATTTCGAATATACAAAACTTAAGCACAAAGAACTAAAGTCAGCAGTTATTTAAATAATTTTATTGAACGCCATTTATCGGTTTACAAAAATTCAAGACAAATCAATTTCATCAAAAGGCGAAAATTTATCACAGAATCTTTTATTACAAAGTTCAGAACATTTTCTTAATTTTTTATGGATCTCATATTATTTCTCATATTCATTTGAAAGAAAATAACTGATGTTGTTAGAATCTGTCAAATATTGTATTCTTCCTGTAAAAACTCAGACGGCAGACATCTATGAGACTGGGTTTGAAAATATCCATGATGAACAAACAGCACTGCCGCCGGCCATCCGTCTTCAATGATGGCGTTATGGAAAAGGTGTGGCAAAGCATTCTGCAAAATGGTCGCTTTACGGTTGCACAACTCAGTAGCTATCTCCCGTGGATCCTTTAGATATTTATAGTCCGAGGGAAATTGATTTTTTGGAAGACCCTCAGATTGTTTAAATAATCATTATCAAATGAACTAGTCATCCTCTCAATCAATATCTGACTCATTGAAATCATCTAAATATAAATCTCCTTAACAAATCCAATTAACATCATCCGCTAAAATTAAATCATTATCGAAGTCAACTATATAAACATAACGCAGCTATATAAACAAACACATCCTCATTTTATACTATCATATATATCATCATCGAAAACATAGCGAAATTAAGATAAATCATCTTCGTTCAAATCAACTAAACAAAAATCACTATCAGATAAATCTTCATTAGCAACAACACCACTCTCAATTGGTCTTCGTCTTCATCACCTGAACCATATAAATAATCATCTAATTTACTATCTAAATCCTACATATACATCGTAAATTTATCACCAGATAAATGAAAATCATCATTTAAATCATTTAAATAATTCTCATCATCCAAAACATATCATCAACTTAAACCGTCGTATAATCATCGTCAAGATAGATAAAATCCTAATCATCCAATTCACTTAAATGGAAACCAATATCAACCAAATATCTTCTTCTTCATCCTCATTTAACCATCGTCTTTATTGCCAAAACCTTCTAAATTATTATATAAATCGCTATCATATCAACTATAAAATCGTCATCAGTCAGATACATATCATCATGAAAATCATCTAAATATTCCTCACCACACAAAGCATATCATCAAGTTAAACCATCGTATATATCACGTCACCATCATTATCAAAACAATAAGATAAACCATCATCATCCATATCACTTGAATAAAAACATTATCACCTAAATCGTTATCGTCAACATCATTAAATCACGTAAAACAACAAAATCTTCATCTAAATCTGCATCATATGAATTACAATATCATCATCAGCTAAATCCGAATGTCATTAAATCATCTTAATAATCATTACCACCAAAATCACATCATCATTCTAAAAAAACATCCGTTATATCATCGTCACCATCATCATTGAAGTTGCCGTCAAAATAAAATAAATTCACCTAAATAAAAGTTCTACCACCTAAAGTTTTATTATCATCATACGCAATTAATCCATATTCTTCATCACTAAATCATATAATCACCAACACCTAAATAAAAAATCATCAAAACTTAAACTAAATCCTCATCCTTAAAACACCAGCTAAATTATATAAATCATCATTTAAATACTCATTGTTTTGGTGTTTTGCTAGTGTGACGTCAAAAGGAGCCAGTTTCATTCAGATACAGACAGAAGGAAGCCATCGGAAGTTCACTATTATTGGTAGAGGAGTAGTAACCGACCCTGCTTAGGAGATGCCGGAGGCTTGAGTACGCTGCTGAGGCCTATGCCATCTTGGATCACGTGACACTCGGAAGTGACGTGAAGTGTTTGAATAACGTAATGTTTATAAAGTTTTGTTTTTGTGGCAACGAAAATATTTTTTAAAGTTTCATTTGTTCTGCCAACAATGAATTTTTTTTTTTTCTTTCTGGCTACGGCAAATCTTGTTTGGTATGACTCTAATAGTTTCCCTTTCATCATTAAATCTGAATTTTTTTTTAATTGAGCATCTAAGTATTAATTATTTCTTCAGTTTGGATAGTCTTATTATAACTTTATTGAGCAAAATCGGAAAAGTTAATCGTTAAAGAAAATTGTTACAAGAAAGATAAAATTAAAAGTTAAAAAATTAGATTTGTAAAAATTAAAAGAAAAAAAAGTAAATTTATATTTCAAGTTTCACCAGAATAGAAAAAAGATAAGGGATTATAAACAATAGAATACTTAATAGAAAAATAAAAATAAAATATAAATTGCCTTTACGGAAATAGAAAAAAGCAATATATTCAGCTTATAAAAGTCAATTTTACTTCTGTAAACTAAATAAAGTCAACATTTATAAACAACTTTTTAAAACTGCAAGAAGTAAAAATTTAAATTTTTAAAATAACATATTACATTTGTAAAATGAAAAATATTAAAATCCTTTATAAAGTAAAAACAGTGAAAAGAAATTTTAAAGTTTTAAAAGTATTAAGTTTGTAAAATAAAATTATAAAGAGAAAATGATTTGTGATATCAGAAAGGGAAAGTAAAGGAACTGTCAAATAAAAATTGCATTTACAGAAGTTGCAACTTTATAAGAGCTCCTTGTCCCCTTAAGCCTCCGGTGTCTCCCTATGACGGACGGTTACTATTAAGCTGATTATTGTAAACTGGCTGTTAAAATTACAGTGGATTGAGCAAACGGAGACTGAGTCTTCATCCTGGAAAAAAAAATACTTTCATTACTCATCATATACAAATATCGGTTGAAATGATTATTCAACTTTTAGACACATACATGAAGAGGAATTGAGAAAGTGTATATAGCATACGTAAATATCCAAATTGAAAAACACTCGAAAAGGTTGACTGAACACCCTGTCCTCAAAAGTCCAGACGTGATCTTGTTCGTTTGTGTTAGGCATTGACTTCCAATAACAAAAGTGTTTTAAGAAAAGTAAATATTTACGCTTCGGTATTTTTAAATTTAACGACATTTAAAGGCACTAGTTTTGTAAAAATTACGAAGCCTAGGTTTTGATATGTTCTTTCGACACTCATGCGTTTATTAGGCAAAATTTTGCACTCATTATGAAAAGGAAAAGCGCATTAAGTGTGAACATCTCGTGACAGAAGCTGACCGAGAGAGTTCATGGTAAAATCCAGCAACACATTCAAAGTTCATTCAGAAACTGAAAAACAAAATAGTTGCATTTGTAAGTAACTAAAATTAAAATGTCATTTTAGTGTTAAAATTTCAAGAGAATATACATAATGTAATTTAAACTTTGGAAACTTCTAAATTATTTCTATGAAGATTTTCTATCTCATACTAAATGTAAAAAAAATATAACGAAGGACACTAGAAAATCGCTTGGAAATCGCAAAAGTATATCATTGAATGACATTTGGGCAAAAAATAAACTTCAAAGTTTCGTAATTTATTTATTAAACGACCACTCAACGCAAATTTAAAATGGTATCAAATATCATAAAATATGAAAATAATTAACACGATCTGTTTTAGACGTACAGCAGCCAAATGTGTTTTCCTTCTTATAACAAGTACAAAATTTACCTAAAGAGAAATATAGATCTTGGAGGAACTTCTAATAAATTACATGTTGTATGTTTTGCAAGATTAATCATTTAATATTCGAAAACACAAATATTTGCGTCATTTAAAACAGTTTGGTAATCAGAGTATACACACGGCGCCAGAAATAAAAGAACGAGCAAAGGCTTTTGTAGATAGAGTATATACTATTTGATGAAGTACACTTTCATACTATTTGATGAAGCATATTTTCAGTAGAAAAGTATCGAAAATGCGGTGCACAATTTTGTACGAAAATGACCTAAATGGATAAGATGGATTTAAATTAGTATGTTATTTTTTATGATTTAACTAGTTAAAACGTAGATAATTCACACTTTTATTTTCACCTTTTTTGAAATAAACTAATTACGCAAGGTGTAAAAAAACAAGAAGAAAATAGACGTCATCACAAAACTTAAATGATTAACGGTCTTTTATCGAAAATGAAAATTTTTATCACCAAAAGACAGAAGTCTTCCTTTGCCTACGCAAAATATTAAAAAAAATCCTTGATTTCCCTTAGCCGGTAAAAACCTGGTATCTGATCTTAAATTTGTCCTGTAATATCTCAGTAAATTTCAAAAGTAGAAATGTGCGCATTTTTCTTACATATAAAAAATTGTTATTTAATTAATTCTTGTATTAAACGTTTTTTCAAACTTCTTAAAATATTCATTTGCTATTCAAAATTTTATAAGTGTAACTAGATTGAGTAATGACTAAGTGAAAGTACAACTCACACCCACATTTTTAGAACATCGTGTATCTGAAAGCATGATCGCATACAAATTCAGTTGTTCTACTGCTTACTTACTATGCATCAGATCTTTAATAAATTGAAAGGAAATAAAATGCATGGGGTTTGGCAATACCATAAACTTCGCATCCCGCAACTACGCTTATTGATCATAACTTAGCAAAAGGAAATAAATATGTAAATTAAGCATTCGTTCTAGATATAGCGAAAATATAGGCGGAAAAATCTGTAATAACATTTGCTTTTAAGCTATCAGAACAAAAGGAAACTTTAAACCGAATTTATTTTAATTATCATATTAGGACTCAGAATTAGTACTGAGATGTTTTTCTCTTTCTGTAGCCTTTTGGAGTGAACATCGAAGAAGTAAACCGCGTTTGCTTAATAAAAATCCAGATGATTTAGTTTCCAGTCCAGTCTTAGTTAGTGAGTCCAGTTTTTTAGTAGTAAATATCGCTTCCGCTAAATGAAACAAACACAATGCTGGACAGTCAGTTTTCGAAAGAAAATCTAAATTGTTATGCAGCAAAGATGTTTGGCTTTGGAGAATCTAAATTGTGATGCAGTAAGGATGTTTGGTTTTGGTGAATCTAAATTGTGATGCAGTAAGGATGTTTGGTTTTGGTGAATCTAAATTGTTATGCAGCAAGGATGTTTGGTTTTGGTGAATCTAAATTGTGATGCAGCAAGGATGTTTGGTTTTGGAGAATCTAAATTGTGATGCAGTAAGGATGTTTGGTTTTGGTGAATCTAAATTGTGATGCAGAAAGGATGTTTGGTTTTGGTGAAAGGTGACTGAAACGTAAATGAAATTATAAAGAATAATGTGCCAAAGAATAAATATGCATTGCATAAAGAACTAAAGAAACGGTTTACAGTAGAAGAACATGTTAGAAACTGCATTGTAGAAACTCCCCAGAATGAATTTGTAAGAAGAAAAGGGCATACGTGTGTTTGCCTTTAAATAAGCTAAAAGGAGCACAAATAGAAGTGAAAACTATTATGCCGTGTTGAGTTCATGTGGTCAGGTTTTTCACGGAATAATATTGTTTTACGAGAAAGAAACAAATTTTTTCTAAGATTCGACACTAGACTTTTTCTAATATTCGGCACTTTCTAAAGAATTTTTTTCGAAATATTGCAACAAAAAATTCATAAATTTTCAAAGATATTTTACTGAGCTAGGAAAACAAAAAAAATTTATATTATCCCATGATGCAAATATGGATGTAACTCCAGTAGGCTTGATATCCAGTAGGCTAGAGGAACAAAAACTGTTCACATAAAAACAACAGGTCACGAAAACTCTTACCTAACCGTAGCGAACTCTTGCTTTGGGCAGCTCACTAAATTAAAATCCAAGCTTATCTTTAAAATAAAAACCTTGCTAAAATGCACTTTCCAGAAAGTGTCAGGTATGATGGGAAAGGTATAATGTAGCACATTATAGAAAAGAATTGTTTCGTAAAAGCTTCCTGTTGCCTTAAATAATCATGAAAATTTAATACTTTGGGACGTGTTCAGATTTCCTTTAAGGGCTAATGCAAGTATATTGAAAGAGTGTAATACAGACATGGCAGTTTAGCCACGCGAATTAACGCCAATAGTTCAGCCTTTAGATGCATATAGCAATACACCATACAAACAAGTGGAATACACGAATGAAGACGAAGAAATATTTACAAAAGGAGGCCAAATGCGTCGTCCCAGTCTAGAAATATTTATTGGTTGAATGGATAATAAAAGCACGAAATATAATTTTTGTATGCCCATCCTACCTTATTTATAAATCTATCATTTTTATATCCGGCGTATATCGCACACAATAAATTTCGATCTTATGTTTTACATTAAATTTGCGCCTTATACACTGGCATACACGGTAATAAAAATAACAGCAATTTCAATGATATGGACATTTACGGTACTTGCTGAACCATTATATTCGGTTTCTTTCTTCCACTTATTATAATGGAGTAAAACTTTTCGAAATTTCGAAGCCACGTTTTTCAATCTTTAAGGAAAGAAATAACGTACTCAAACCTTTTCCTTGGAGAATAAAATTCTGTATAAGATTTCTAATGCACAAGTGTAATTCGCTATGCTTTTGATATTATTTAAAATTTAGAAAAAAGAAGGAGGAGAGAAAAAAGAACTGACTTGGGAAACCAGAATATATATCCATTAAATATCTGTCAGTGGAAATGCATACAATTATAATGAATAGTATAGGAATTTTAGGAAAATTAGTTTTTTATACCTTTACTTTTCAAATGATTTAAAGAAGAAAAAAGTACAGAGGAGAACAACTCGGGGGTCTTGGTAATCAGAAAAATTTCGCCATCAAATATCGGGTATGAGGATGAATATAACCATAACGAATAGTACAGAAATACGATTAATTCGCGTTTGACTTATAGGCCTTGTACTATTATAACATTGCTTTATTATATAGATCAAAACGCATAGGATGAGAAAATTCTCTTAATACCTATTTGAGTAATAACGTCAGGGGATTGTTCTTAAAAAAGTTAAATTTTTTTTTAAATAATACGCCCTTCAAATCTAATCTATTATGGTTAGATATGATGTTCTCGAGAGCAGAAAATTATGCCCATCTCCTTCAGACTATGATTCTGAAATGTTTAACAAATCTTTCGCAGTCTTAACTAATAACGAAATGTGGTAGTGCTTGATCTTATATTAAGGTGATGGGATCAGATTATGTATAGTATGTGACATTGTGTCTAATATACTATGTATTTGGGAGAAACGTCTTCACCAGGTTATTATACGGGCGATGCCATCAAAACAAACGCGAAGAAAACCAATATTTGCATCGAATAATTTACATTTCATAATAAAAATACCATTTTCTTTTTAGATAGCCAATTTGCGAACAACATTTTGTATCGTAACAGTGCACGGCATTACTGCCAACTTTCAAATATGAAAAAAGGAAGGCCCTCGGGAGCCAAAGCGCTAATTTCTGGAAGAGGTTCGAGGTGCAAAGGCGGCACCATTTTGAAAGAAATCGAAATTGATTTAGATTCGGTGTATAATGTGTGATTCACTTTATTGAACTATTTATATTGTAATTCTTACGTAAAATATACTAACATTTATTTACATATTCTAAATTGTATGTTCTATGATTAATTTCCAATTGTAAACTTGTATTTTTATACTGAGAAAATCCTGAGCAGAAAATGAAATTGTAATTTGTCAAGGTGCTTTTAAACACGGTAAAAGTAAATTCATAATTAATGTGCAAAAATTTAGTACGCGAATAAATTTAGTATTGCACACAAAATTAATCAGCATAAAAATTTCTGTTTTGAACGTTTGTTTGAAACTTGATACAAAGTTCTATAAATATCTGCAGCTGATTCAGATAATTTAGGTTCATAAACTTTAAAAAGAAAGATTATTTAGAATATCACTAGGAATGGAGGAATGAAATTTATATAAATTTACGTTTCATAAATTCCATTAAAAATATATATGCTGTGCAATATTTATTTCCACAATTTAATGTCAGTAGCAGAACTTAATTTTACTGTTGAAAAGCACTTTCATTAGTAAAGACAAAATTAAAAACGTTTCCAATTAAACCCAACAACTACCATCTATGAATAGGCAATGAAAACACAGATCTGCTTTACGAAATTGTTTAAATACTTCGTACGAAAATAAATGCTGATAGTTAGCATGACTAATTACTAGTTAATAAAATATCATTTATACTTACCGAGCAAAATATTATCAAATGCTGTTCGTATGCTATGAATTCGATCACGTTTTCTTCAAAAATGTTTCTGATAATAAATTTGGGTAAAGTAAAACAGGGATAAGGTTATTTGTTCATTTCTCTTTTTCGGGCCTTGCTTTCTTTGGAGATTATATCAATACTTCAACAGTCCATCTCCAGTTTTGACTCTTTTTCCTGTTCATCCTCTCTCTTTTCCGGATTTGCCAGTTCTTTTCCGGTTCTAGCTTATTCTTCAGTTCCGGCTTCTTTTCCAGTTCTGGCTTCTTTTTCGGTTCTTGCTTCTTTTTAAGATCACATTGAGGGTTTTCCAGTCTGCAAAATAGTCAATGTATCATTATTTTTATTACTATAAATTCAAAAATGAAAGTAACGCGGCGACGATTAAAATTTGAGATGTACAATACTTGTATATTTATAATATCTATAAAACTTTCTGCTCAGCTGTACAGTAAAAGTCTCCCTCGCAGATGTTTTGCCTAATAGAATTTCTTCTACAAAGCGCGATTTTGTTCTTTTTGTTGTTCTGACCTAATACCAACGAGAGAAGTCAAACCAGAGGGCGCGAATTGCTTCCAATAGGTGACCTTCATGAGTCCCACATAAACAGCAGTAATTTACAAAGGTTCGGTGCTTGTATTTTTCCTTTCTTAATTTTTTTATAAATTGTAATAATAATAAAAATAATAATAAACAGTTGACTTAAAAGCAAAGAGAAACTTCGGCATTTGTAATTTAATTAAATAATTTATCACAACTAGGAACAAACGAAAAAAAGCATTTTTAGAAGATTTACAGGTAACATTCTTTCAGCATCAGGCAAAACATCACCTATATTTAAAGTAGCTTAAATTTAATAAATTAATGAAAATATAAAATATAAATTTTTGAATGAATTACTATTTCACACACATGCCATATATTTCTACGTTCTACAAGTTTCGCATAATTTACTTACGTATTTGGTATTTTAACGTTGTTCTTATAAAACTTTCCCTTTTTCTTATAAAATTTTCTTTGGCTGTTAACACTTTGGGTGACAACGAGGAATCTTACAGATTTTGCGAATGGATCTTCAGGTGGTTCTTCCGGGTTATAAATATCAAAGCTGTAAGACAAACATTTTTACTTTTATATTGTAATGAAATTATTAGTATTGCTGTAAAAGTAATTTAAGAAAACTTCAAACTATAAAATTATGAGCCAAGGAAAGAAAATAGATAGTAAGGTTCTTTCATGTTTAATCAGTCCTACTTCTATGTTTCTGAGGTGGTACAATATTATCATCCCAGAGCTTTACACATCATTAATATATCTCCGGTTTTCCTCATTCAAGTTATGTTTCTCGCAGGTCAGTTGCTTGGCATCTCTGACTGCACACGTTACAAATTTTCATTGGTCAGTCCATCTTCAATAACATGTTGCTGGTCTACTTCCGGCAAAGCAGCACTAGGACTTTTGCCACGATATGTTTTTCAATTGAAAATTTTCTTTTTGTTGCTCACTTGCATTCTTAAAAATTTTAATATTTTATACATAGAGAAATAAAGAAATCAAGCAAAGCAAAACGAATAAGGAAAATAATTATCTGTTTTCCCTCACATTCCATTAATTTGTTGAAGGAAAAATGGCTAAGTTTTTAAAAATGTATCTTCTAACTCTTTATACAAATTATGTCTCTGTCAGTCTTTCTGCTACACATTAATGTATTTTACAATTTATTTAATTTTTCAATATTGACAGCTTCCTATACTGAAATAGTTTCTCTATTTTCTTCGAAGAAAGAAGAAATAGAGTTCCAGAATGTTTTATAATAGAGGCCATATATTTCTTACTTTGAAGAGAAAGACAAAAAAAGATATTTTCATATGGCAAGTTGTAACATTTTAAATATCCCAGTTTTTAAAATCCATCAGATTCTAGCAGCAGTTGAGTCGTACGTAATTATGCACATATATGTAGAGAGAAAGAGACGACGGAAAATCAGATGGTAAAGCATGGTCGAAACGTCTCTCCTGGCCCGGTAGAGACAACACAAAACAGAAGAAAGAAAGAACATGGGTTTATGCTTAGTACAGCAGAAATTAAAGAATAGGAACAAAATTACACAATGATCGCCCTTCAAAGAAGGTATCCGAAATTAAGACCCGGACAATTTTGCAGGCATCACATCTCCCGCACATGCTAGATCTACTGTTCTGGAAATTACTGAGCATGCCCACAAGTTCTCCAACAGCTGCCACGATATATGCAACAAGTTCCTCAGGACTTCTAACGGGCGTCTTGTACACCAATCTCTTGACATACCCCCAGAGGTTATAATGAGGTCTGGTGCAAGTGATATCTGATGATCCTGCAAGCCAATGCACTGGACTAAGCCTACCAAACCCATGTTGAGGATACCTTCCGAAGGAACATTCGAACACTTTTTTTGATGACGATCGCTTGTTTTTTTTTTCTTACTTGTTGGTTTCCGCTGCGCTAAGAATAATAAACATATATGTTCCCCCTGTTCATGTCCTACTTTTTCTGTGCTTTCTGTCGTCACTATGGCGCCATGAATGCGTTTCCGACCATGCACGGCCGTACGTTTTTAAAATCGTTTTATACTGTTGTATATATACATAATTAAAGTAAAAAAGACAAACGAAAAAAAACCTATATATATATAATATTAGGAATCCTGATTGGCCATACTGCTCTATGTTGTGTAATAAAGAACGAATTTAGCAGATGAAGAAGATGACATATTGACATTTAATTTCAATTCACATTCGTAGCGACAATTTATTTAAAATTCTAATCTCACTTATTTCCAGAATATTAATATTTCTCATATTGATGGAATAGGACGAATGTAGCAGGACGGCGAGTCAGCGGGTACAGAGATAGAAGCAAACTGCATAGTTAACCAATTTGGTAGTTTATTAAGAGATAGATTTGGTTCAGGAAATTTTAAATTCCCACTTATCTACGTCATCATTTTTATATAAAAATCCTGTGATGTATATATATATATTTTTATTTAATTAATTTTACTTTTTAATTAGTTATTAGTTTAAAATTATTTTATATATCTAAATTAATTGCAATGAACAGTTACAAGCTCGAAATGTTTATTATGTTATATTCTCAATACTCGAGCTAAACAATAACATGAATCTGTAAATCTAGAAATATAGTCTAGTAGAAACAGTTGAACTGAGAAATTTATTTTAGATTTTTCCGAACAGAATATTGGATAGATTTATGTGTTTTACTTAATTTATTTAACATATGCATACATCATATTTACGGATGTATACATATTATTTATAAACGTAAAGTAATTTTCTGTCTTTGTTACTTAATATATTCAACAGTTTGGCTCTTACTTTTAATTCACAAATTTTGAAAACTGGGCGTTTAAACAATTTTTTTTTTTTTTTTTTTTTTTTTTGTGTATTAACATTGTGTTTAGATACTTCATTAGTTAATGAAATAAAGTTTCTTCATAAGAAAAGATATTACAAGAAATAAATTTAAATCCTTCACAACGTGATTTTCCATATTAGAGTTTTGTAATCTACATTTTTAATGAAGGAATGAAGAAAAATTACACAGTATAAATTTCAAAACGTATTAGTTTTCAGACTAGCGTTTTGTCAAAACATTATTAAATCTTTAATTAAAGAGGATCTGAAATATTATCTTTTGTTTTATTATTTTTTGATAAATGACTTACGTGTCCGACACATCTTCAAATCTTAAACATCGGGGATCCATTTCTGCTAGTAATTTTTCTGTGTACCATATTTCTCCATCTCCTCCTGGTTCTTCAAATACACGTCGATAATAAAACATTTCACGGCGAATCTTTCTCTTTTCGCTGAAATATTTTTATTTTACTAAATATATGCATTCATATATACGTAAGATATAACAAAATACGATGGCTGCTTTAAGAAAAGATTGGCAACCTGAAAATTAGCTATTCTAAATTTTATGTTCTCTCCTTTAATTCATCTGTTCTCCCAAATTCGAGATCTTTCCATGTTACATAACGCCTCTTGGAAAAGTTAACTAAAACTAAAAATTAACCAGTCAAATTTAGAGTAATTTCTGCATATACTCATTATAAATACCGCTTCGTCTTTCGTTATTTTCGCTTTGTCTGAAGCGATGCAGGTACGTCATGAAGAAGCAATGCTCTGTTAGAAACTCAGTGAAGTGAGACGAGTCACATTTTAAAAGCCCGCTGACGTTTGGGAAAAATCTGTAAACTCTTCAGCCAGTAGTCTGTCTCCCACACACGTTGCCAACGCTTCAATAATTCTACCTCGAGCTCAGCTTTTATGATCGAGCACGGGAGAGGTACATCAAGTACATGCGAACGTGGGGGTCAGTTGCTGCACTTTTGACTGCTGCATTTGCAATTTCAGTATCCAGTATTACGGTGTAGGAAGGTACCTACTGGTGTTCAGGGTTATAGCATTTTGGTTTCTTTATTAAGAGTTTAAGTGTGGCCTTGACGAGTGGAATTTTACTGCATGTACCTTGGATTGCCTGAAGGCTAAAGGCCGAGGTAAGTCCTATCCCATAAAATGTTTCTCTCTTTGAGTCGGAGCACACGCACTATTGCACTCTCGCGCTGAGCTATGAGATGTAGAGGCGGCAGTCCTCAAACCACGTTTAGAGCATTAGTAGTCCAGGTTCTATATATTCGGGAAATCCTTAGAAGGAATGCTCTTTGGTGTCTTTGCGCTCAGCGTAGCAGAATCTGAATTTTATAAGTGATCGTTATGTCTCTCATCGAGGCTCCATACGGTGCAATACGCTCAGCAGATGATGGGACAAGGCAGATACTACACGATTACCTCACGGTTACTTCCCGCAAGTATGCAAACCCCCAAATCATCGAAAGTTTCCATTTTACTTTGAGCGATTCTTAAGAAGAAACGTAAGATGCGAGCGCAGAACACCTGCACATATAGAAGATCATAAGATTTATATATAGCAATGCCCATTACTTTCAATTATAAGACCAATTTCCCTGGATTTGGAAAAAAAATGCCAGAAAAAATTTTATTCTACAATACCAAGTGCACTTCAAAAATTTATGAAATATATTTAAAATTTATGAAAAGTAAGGCAATGGGATTATAAGTAATTAATCATATTACATGAATGAATAAGCAAGTATTTAAGAGCAAGTAAAGTTTTAACATCTCCGGTCCACATATGCAAAGATCCAGTCAAAACAGAAAATTATATCTTCTAATTTTCGTCTGTATATGTTGCATAAGTTTTCCTTCCTTACTCTATGCAAATTTTCAGTCAAACGTGGTTACTCAATATTTGTGCTCTCAACCTGATGGCTGCGTATGCTGAGCCGATGGGTAATCAATCGTTTCGGCAATTTCCGCAGAGGATTTCAAATTTTTTCCCTGTAGAGTTCTTCACTGAACGAGACGGGCTTTCAAAATATAGTGTTACGTTATTTTCTTCCTTCATGTTCGTACGGGGTTCGTAGATTTGGAGTGAATTACGGCGATACATGATAAAATATCGAAACACACTTTATTTAGCCAATATTATTCAGGACAGCTCCAAAATCACGTTTACAATTGTCGAAGAACTACTATAGACACGCTGCAACAATCAGCGACACAGCCTTCAGGCAATCAGGCTATAACGATGAAAACAGCTTAACTGTAAAGCACCAGAGTACACCTCCCAACTCTGCTCGGTCGTTCTCGGATCGCCACTTACTTTCGAGATTCTCTACGCTATAACTCACGATGCATTCGACGATACCCTAGAGTACAGCTCCTGACTCCTCGGTTCAGTCGCTCCTGGAGCTCAACATACTCTCTCGATGACGCACTAACTGCGACTCACTGAGAGACTCTTTCGGTGCACTGGACGACCAATTTGGCACTAGGCACTCACTGACTAACTGTAAACTCGATGGACTCCGCACGGAACTAACAAACTAATTGCGTACCAGCAGGGTTTATAAAGCTTTTAGTTCGTGTTCGAGAACATTCTAGGCTAAACCGGTAAGAATTCGTTCAAGAAGATTCTCCAACTGTCTATGGAAAATTGCCAATTTTGTCGCCAAGAGGGCGATTTCTTGCCACATGTCAAATGTGGCAACCCTGCCTTCCCTTCCCATTGTCTGGCAATCCTAAAATTGTTTTGCGGGGAGCTATCTTAACGCGCCTGGACATTTAGTAATACTGCCCCACCTCAAGAACTGCACATCCCAGGCTCCACAACCCTTGGGCAGAAGCCAAATTCGATACAAACAAAACGTAGTAAAACTATAGTGACGTGATCGAAGTTTATTTGCAAATAATCGTTGTTATCGAATGACATGCATAATCGATTTAATTAATCATTGTCATCAATTTTTAATATTCGTTGCAAATTATCATTGTCATCGAATAATCATTCTCGCAGAACAATCATTGAAATGAATCATTGTCATATAAATTGCTATAGTCCCTGATTTATGAAGAACTGTATCCAAATTCTATTCAGAAGAATCGAATATGTGTTGCAATTTATCTTATGGTCATTATTTACGCACAAATGACGCGAAATCCTAATGACGCAAATAAAAACTTGAATAACAGTGAGAAAAAGAATATTTAAAAATAGAATAAAATCTTGAACCCTAGGAGACAATGTTTGAATTTAATTTCCTCTTATTTAAAAGAAATATAATGTTTTTAAAGTGCTTAAAAAATTGAATATTGTGAATAGAAATCTAAACTATAAATATCTGCGGGCATCTGTCTCTTTGTTTGTTTCTTTGAAACATAATCTTCTCCGGAAGAATTGGAGTTTCGAAAGTGTTACTCCCCGGATTCGAAAAATCTGTGATAAGCCATTTCGACCATTGTTTTCTTCCTACGGCTATCATCCGAGATATTATATGTATATACAATCTCTGAAAGCGCTAATTTTCGCATTAATTTCTCTGAGTGATCGAAGTCTCTCGCGCTGGAGATAAAAATGCTTTATTTGGAAAAGTGTTCCTCCTTCTCTCTTTCAAATCTTAGAGTTTGTTCATCAGAAATTTGTAAGTTTTAAAAAATATGAGAAGCGTAGTATTGCCAAATATCAAACAAATTATTATTATTTATGGTCATATTCTGAAGTTGAACAAAGCGCGTGTTTCCATGTGACGCCACTGTATGTCGAAATTATTTTGTTAATGTCAGTATTTTAAAGGAATAGCTGCTTTTGGCAACTTTTATGTTTCACGTTAAGATACGTGACACGATATGTTGCCGCTACGTTATTTTTTTTATTGATATTTGGAAAATTTGTTATATTACATTAAATTTAAATCATGACCTCATTTGTATTACCTAAAGTGTTAAAGATCTTCGTTTCCTGGCTTGTAACTAAAAATTATTTCGTATCGGTGGTTGCTTGGAGAGAATGAACTGATTTTCTTCAAGCTGAAATGTTTCTATGCATTTCCTCTTCAGGCGTACATAGAACTTACCTTAAATTAACAGTTCGTTTTATATTCAGTTTTTTACTAAAATTTAATAATTTTATTTACAAAATTTTAGTTTCTTTTAGTCTACAGTTTCTTTCTCTGTACAGTTTAAACTTCTGTAGGTATTTAACGTATTTTATTTGAATTATTATTTTGCTACAGTTCTATTATTTTTTATTTTTTCAATTTACTAAAATACCGAAACGCAAAAAGGTATTACGGGAGATGAAGACGTGAAGCATTACAGAAAAATTAAGAAAATCGACTAGAAGATCCTACGGACAAGATAAATTATATGCTCCAAAAACGAATGAAGATACGGCTAGAAACTCAGCAGGCAAGCAGAATGACCAGAAATGTTACGCATTCAAGAAACTTAAGGACAAACCAAAAGGAGACAACAGAATATGCTTGATGAAGATAAGGAGAGGTTGCAAGTAGACGAAGGACATAAAACATTCATCATCGTCGTCAAATTCGATTATAAATGACAGAGCAGGATGCCACTTCATAAACAACTCAAGACGCTGCGCATCACAGAAAAGTTCGGTCCGAAGAAGCAATGGTATGCGAGAAACCAAACTTTGCATAAATATAGCACAACATACACGTAGCACTCTTCACAATGCAGAAAGATGTGGACTCGAAGTTTAAGTTGAACAACACAGTAGTTGTTGACGGTGAGTGAACCCACAGTAAGTTGCATAGAACTCACAAACATACATAGATAGAACTTACAAATTTTACTTTGAACGCAGCCCACTAGTAAAATTGTGGGTGGCCAGAAGGAAGAATGTATTCAACAGGCTGTACAGCATGCGATATCAGTATTGGTCTACGTTACGATAAATGTCGATAACACAAGAAGGTAATATACTTCCATATTACCAGTTTTGACATAAGAACATATATGTCAGTGTCTCAAACCTACAAATTTTGCATCAAATTGGAAAAAAAATACCTAAAAATTTGCCTTTTCATACATAAGAGTTCAGCATTCGAAAAATTATATTTTCGTAAACGCTTTAGCAGAAAATAATAAAACTTATTGCCTTGCGAAGGAGAACGAAATCAGAACTAACTCGAGGCTACCCGTCAATGGTTGTTTTAAACAGGCCGAATAAAACATAAATTTCCTCATGAGATACTATCCAAAATACAAAATTAATTGAATATCCAATAACACTACAATTAAGAAACCGAGGCATAAAGTGTACTGCAAATCAGATGCAAACATAAAATGTAAACAAAATATGTATGTACTGCAATACAAAAGCAAAAGAGTCAGAAATGAAATAATGATGATAATTTTTAATGAAAAATTTAATATAAATAATATATATTAGTAAATATATAGTGTTTATATTATTTATTGAAACGTGCAGAATTTCATAATATTCATTACTTACGAACACTTTTTCATCCATCGAAGCATACCACAAGCCATTTTCAGTTGAGTGCTGGTGCACGTCAAAATAATCAAGATAATTCTAGATTATTACGAAAAATGAATCTCTTTTACTCGTTTCTCAAAACAAGTATATCTAGAAAGGCAGTATTTAAATCTCACAGGAATATAATTAAGGATAATAAAATCTCCAAACACGCATTAAACGCAAAAAAATCGCATTAAAGCACAATGAAGAATTTTCACTCTTACAATGACTTTTACAACAATGCAAAATAGAATAGAATTTCTAAACTAAATGTTTATTGTTACACCATATTTCATTCTTATGGAATCTTTCACGGTTGTTGAGTAATTCTAACTGTTAACTGGCTTAAATACAATTATAAATTTATATGTATGCACAGAGATATATGTACAGGGTGTCCATTATTAAACTTGAAATTAGCGAGCAGTCTGTAGCAAAAACTAGGTGGGGGAATTTCATGAAAATTGGGTAATGGCAGAACGAAATGATGGGAATTTTATGAAGGGACAAAAAGAATAACTTTCGAAATTCACATTCAGATAGCGTTGTGTATTGTAAACTGTTGTCATATGCAAATTTCGTAACCATAGAAATCCTGTGCGTGCACAGCAGCCCTATAAAGATGCTAGAGGACTGTATACAACAACCCTTTAATGACCGCACTCATACTCATTTGCTAGTCAAGGAAGATGACATTGACTCTCCAGGAACGGGCTTTACTGGTCAAATTGTTTTACCAAAACGGAGACTCTGCAACCGAAACTTTGCAGAAATTTCGGTTTTTGAAGCGGTTACGAAAAGATTTACTCACTAGTCAAGGACTAACAAACATGATTAAAAAATTTGAAGCAATGGAAATATTGGGGATTCAGCCAGCAAGGGGAAGAAAGTATGTTGGTAGTGGAAGGTAGTGGAAGATGTAGTTAAGCAAGTGGAGGAAGACAGATTACAAACCATCGCCAGCACTAGTGTTCTGCGTATTACAGCATCTGTTGACCAACCTCGTTCCACGGTTCATAAGATTCTTCAAAATGTCTTATGCTACCTATGTTTAGTTATAAAATGTTTAATATTTATAAAATGTTATAATGAAATATGTGGTTTTCCAGCAACTTGCACAGACCATTACCCAATCAAAACTGCCCCAGCCCAGGAGCTATTAGATCAAGTGACAGCTCGTCGAGATAATTTACTCAATGAAATAAGTGCTTTGAAGCCGAACAGGTGTGATAACAAACCAACCTTAAAATGCTAGAACAGCAGTGGGGAAGAAAACTTACGAAGGAACTCCAGAACGCACGAGGGCAAGTAAGATAAGGTTGCTAATCAACAAGGAAGCACGAAACAAAACCTAGAGCCCCATTTAAAAGCCTTTTAGATTTCTGTTATGGATGGTAACATTAATGGACCTTTCATCATGAGGCACACAAATTAACTTCCTTTAGTATAGCAATCGATACAGGATTCACGTTTCAATCACCCGAAAAGATCACGTTACAATCACCCTCAACGTTTGAAAGGTAAACTCATCTGAACGCTTCCCTGTGTTGAATGTGTCCGGCGATAAAAGCGACATCGACGGAAAGTTAAACGAGAATGTCCCGTTTGGAATTTCCGCCAGCCATTACATGGCTTATGCGCAAACAGTACCGATCCTTGCATTCTCGGATTAGACTTTCTAAGGAAAATTTTTAATTCTTTTAATTTCAAAAAACAAACTGCATTCATCCTCTGATGATGTAGTCCTGTTAGGAATTAAAAAGAAGTTAACGCCATCTGGAAAACCTCCCAAAAACGTTGAGTCGAGATCATAGCACCGAATCGAACATAATTTCCTCTTCCTGAATCAACGCTGAAAGCAAAAATTTCCGCTACGGCATAATGAAATAGCTAAGAACTTTAAGTGCACGAAAGGAGTAGTAGTGGCCTGCCTGTGCGTTCGCTGACTTATCAAGAACCGTCATTCCGGTGACAGTTTGCAACGTAAGTGCTGAAGCTAATGCCATTAGGAAATGCGAAGGGGTTGCAGCACGTACTCCAGTGAACTGCCTTAAACGATCCAATAGTCCTTCTGTCTCTGTGTTTCGCAAACCTTAAATTCGGAATTTTTGCTGAACACATAATTAGGAGTTGGATACAGCAGTCTTGCAGAGAGTGTTCTTGAAACTTTCAAGAGGTTTTCTGCTGTTTATCCTCTAATATAGCCCGAGTAAGTTCGGGACAGCGTAGAATCGATACAAGTGATCATCTAACAGTCACGCAACATCCAAGACGTCTATTGATTGCTACACAGCAAGAAATAACAGACCTTACAAAGGACATGCAGCAAAGCAACGTTATGGAGTTTTCAGTGAGTCCTTGCGAAACTCCGAGTGACTAGTCGAAAAGAAGACAACTTTATCTCGATTGACTATCGCCTGTCGAACGACCTCACGAAGAAAGACAGCTACAATAATCCCAGAATTGACTATATTGTCCATATTCATTTTGGAAGCAAGTGGTTGAGAATATTTGAATAATGGAGCTGATACAGACAGTTAAAGAGACATCCTGATAACTGAGAGAAGACGGCATTTAGTATCGGACAACAACATTGGCAGTTTAAGCTGATTTCGTTTGGATTTAGTAATGCGGCGGCGTCATTCGAATGCCTCATGAAAGCGTCCTGAGAATTATTTGATATGAAGCCTGTTGAGAAGTGTAGGGAACTAGACATTTTCCTGCAGACGATGTAGGGGGAAATATGTAAGATCGAAGAAAGCATAAAATCCGAACTTTTCAGATCGGTTTAGGTTTTCTGAGAGATGTCCAAGCGAGTTTCTCTCGTTAGATGTTAGATGTGCTTTGAAATGTTTTGTGCTTAACATTTAAAGTAGTTTGAACGAGTAATAAAAAATTGTTCTGTAGAGGAGACCTGTATGAGTAGATTTCTCGAATGTTCCAGATATGTAAAGAGCTTCTCCAGGAATATAAATTCTGTTAAAATATCCCTGGTATTTAGAGCATTCTATGCACTACGAACCCGTTCGCACTCAACAGTATCTTAAATTAATTTCATTTTGTCTCGACATTTAAAATGTATTCAAAATTAGAAACTTGAAAAACCTAGTGATCTAAAGTAACAAAACTTTGCGGGTTTAGATAAACGGATCTCTCAGTTTCTATCTGTAACGCGGCTGATAACAAAGCGACACGCCACGTTTTAATTCTGCAATTCCTTCTATTTTGCTTAACACGTCTGCCACAAAAGCATTTCTATCGCTAGGTAGATATATAAGTCTTGCGAGAACTTTCCTACAATGAAATCAAACCAAAATATTTTTGATATCAATTAGGTATATTGAAATAAATATATTATACTAGAAGCGAAGCAAATTTACAGGAGATGAAAAATGAAAAGGGAACGTCATCAGCTGCAAAAATAAAAAATATTGAAGTTGCGTATCAGAGCAGAGAAATTTTATGCAAAATCTGTGAAATGAAATAAATAAAATATATAAATACAGTAAGGAACGTAGGATATGAAAATAGGATTAGGTCGTTACAGCAAAAACGACCAAATCAAAATTCATCTTCCGTTCTTACAAGAAACTTGAAACTGATATCTATTTATTACTCTTTAATAAAAGGATGCCGAGAATTTCTCAGTTTATAAGTTACAATCAAAGTGAAAAAAATTGCTGGTTAAGAAACCTTGCACCTATGATTGATGAAACAGAAAATTTTACGAAGAAATTGAGTAATACTCCTTCCTCGAAATCATTTATGTTTGAACTAGGCGACACTGTTCTCAAACAGATGATAAAAAGTTTGGTTTTAAATGAATTGACAGGTTACGTATAATAATAATTATCGCTATTTAAGATAGTACGATCTTTTAAAAAAGTACTACAACTATATCTAAAATATGTTACGTCAAGGATAACATTTCTGAAAAGAATTATATCGTTTTTTTTTTTTCGCTCTACTTCTGTTTTTGAATAAAAGAAGGAAATATCATGTAATGTGCTGACTATAACAGTTTAAAAAATCTATTAACAGATATTAATTCTAATACATCGAATCTCCTTAAACTAGCATTAACGAAATTTCCTATGGATATTTTATATCTACTTTCGTTGTAGCAGTTATTTCTTGTAACAACTTCCAGGACGGGAGAAACGTCATGTATCGAGTAAATTTTAAAATAGTTAAGATTTAAATTTTCCTCAAGATCCGGGTCAGCGATGCCTGATCTGCGCAGAAATTTTCTATCATAGAGTTAATGGTGCAAAAGTTCTGAGGCTTTTGGTCTGAGACACCTTCCTGATGACACAGTAATTCCTATCTGGTTTAGATGGACATTTGCTTCAGTATACCACGACACGTTCTTGACGGTTTATACCCTTGGTAGAAGAAAGCATCAACACTATAATTGCTCGTATCCGTGTCAAGATTGAACGGGTTACGCCATTTTCAGTTCAATGCTGGTGATGCCAAACTAATCAAGATAATTCAAAATTATTACAAACGAAGAGTCGCTTAAACTGGTTTCTCAAAATAAGTAATCTGCAACTGTCGTATTACTATCTCTCAGCAATAAATTCGGGATCAATAAATCTCCAAAAGCGCATTAAACGCAAAAAATCGCATTAACGCCAATGAAGAAATTTCGCCCTTAGGATGACTTTTACAATATAAAAATTCAGTGGAATTTCTAAACTAAATGTTGGTTGTTAAACCACCGCTTTCCTTCACTGCAAAGCAATTAAGCAAGTAGAAGGGGAAAACCGCGTGGGGCAGTAAGCAAAGGGTTGTCCTCACGACCTGTCCTGGGTAATTCAGTTTGAATTAGCAGACACCTTTGCACAAATCATTTTCATCGCAATTTATAATATCTAGAACAGCGATCATTTCGCATGACGGCCGGGCTTTCTAGTCATATCTATGCACAGATATCTATGTAATATCTAATCACGTATTTATATAATATGTTATAGGTATATGTAGGCATATAATTCAAAATAAATTTTATTAGTCTATAGTGTCTTTATTTTCTTAATTATTTGTAGTAGCATGCCTTTTTAAATGTTTAAAACTACCTGCTTGTAATCACTACCTGCTTATATCATTTAAAACTACCTGCTTAATCAATATATAAATATTTCAGTATGGTTTATATTTTCGTAATTTGATAGTCATTAAAAATGAAATAAAATTTTTCTTACTGTTTCATTTCCTTCCCTTCAAAAATTACAAACATCCGGCATTTTGATCAATTTAGGTCCCTTGATATGGAGCGTTATTGCATTGTTTTGTAACAAATTCTTACTCAGTTTCGCACTATACATTTAATTACGCAAATTTTATTTTTTAACTGAGGTTAAAGTGACAGTTCTGATTAACTTTGCATTTTGTCATTAATTTCTTTATGCATAAATTCTCCAGAAGTATGATGTTAATGTGATTTCAAAACAGATAATAAACATGATAATAATTATAGGTCTTTCGCACGTTCTGAAAGCATAATTCTGTATATTTTATCTTAATTTATTTTAATTTTCTTAGTACAGTGTAGCGCACTGAAGATTATTTTACATTTACATGATAGTCGGTACATATAAAGCAAGTGATAATTGTGTTACGGAATTTGTATAATGTGACAGAGACATTCTGAAGAGAGTGTTTCTGTACCGGAAAATAAGGTTACAGGCGTACGTCTATTCAACATTGAGGTAAATGTCCATCTTGCTCAATTGCGATAGAACTTATTACCGAGGCTTATGTGTTAATTTTCGACGGTTTGTATATATCATGCAAATATAGGTATGAAGCCATACAGAAGACATCTTTGAATTATTGGAAGGCATTCTAGTCAGCGACCCCTCACGAGACGTCGATGCTGTTTTAATGTAATGAATTAAAAATGTCGCTATTTTTATATCATGGGAGGCAAACTCCTTACAGCAATAGCAGTTATATAACTCGAAACATTTCGAATCATTTTTCGTTCTTTGTGATTTTAAACATTGTAGCATCTGTAATTTCTCACGATCCTGGCATGTCGGCTGGCCTAAAAATTTATTAATATATTCTAACTCCCACCTGACAAAGGAGCACTTCTCCAAATTAGACACAATGTTTAATCTTTGTAAAGTTCCTGCTCCACCTCTTAAAATTCTGCGTCAGTTTCAGAAATTATTTTTACTCCATTGATGGGACAGCTATTATTTCTTAATTTACCTTTTTTAACATTATTTAACCAATTTCACATACATCTTGGAAAAAAACATAAATTTCCTAATGAGATACTATCAAAAACAGAAAATATACAAAATTAATAGAATTTCTAATAACACTACAAGTGAAAGGACCGAGGCATAAAGTGCGGGATAAATCTGATGCAATCTTTAAAATGTAAACAAAAACATTTATGTACTGCAATAGAAATCCAAAAGAGTTAGAAATGAAACTGGACCTAACATTTGTTCTCTGTAGTGTATATCTGCTTTTGTGTCTTCTTCAAATACACGCCGATAATAAAACATTTAACGGATAGCCTTTGCAAATATTTCTTTGCGCTGAAACGGATTTTCTTTCGTGCTGAAATTTTTTTTTTATTTTATTATTTCGTTGACTTAGTAAATCATTATTTATACGTTTTATCTCAAAAGTGGTACGTTTTCTGCTTTCCTAATGCCAAAAAAAAAAAAATTTACATATATAACATACATCTAATCAATTTTCACACTAAAATATTATTCTTCACATGTGTACTTACGTAAAATTTTGCATTAACATAAATTTGCTATAAAACTGCAGCGAGATGTTATCGACGATATTGGATGAGAATTTAAAATTTTTCCCTTTAAATGGATAGCTGCAATAGCTAGAAAACAAGCGTCAGACAAAAGTGGAGCTGCAAACAGCGATTTGTTGTACTTGTCAGTTTAGGGTATATCATCATTCAGTGTAAGTAATTCTGCTATTCAATGTATGTAGTTTTGTTGAAATTCGTCATATAAATTGCTTTATTTTCTGATGTGAAAGGAATTATTCCAAATAATGGTTTCGATCACTATTTTCAACAGTTACTTGTAAATGATCTGGAACAGTGGCTCCTAATAACGTCATTTAAATCATTTAATACCCGACAAACCCCCAGGAGTATAGCGATATACAAGAGTGACTTGATCGAAGATTTTTTGAAAAATAATCGTTGTCAATGAATGACATGCATATTCGATTTATGTAATCATTGTGATCAATTTTTAATATTCGTTGCAAATAATCATTGTCATCGAATAATCATTGTAAAGAATCATTCTCGTAGAACAATGGTTGAAATAAATCATTGTTATTATATGAGTTGCCATAGCCCCTGATGTATAAGGAACTGTACACAGACTCTATTCAGAAGAATCGAATATGTATTGCAATTTATCCTATAATCATTATTTACGGCAAGGATTCTGAAATGTTTTCGGCCTGCGCCTCCTAATGAAAACTTGCGTAACAGTGAGAAAAAGAACATTTAAAAATACAATAAAAGCTTGAACCTTAGGGGAAAAGTAGGAATTTAGCATCCTCTTACTTAAAAAAATGTTTTTGAAAGGCTTAAAAAATGAATATTGTAAACATCTTTGTGGGCATTTGCGCCTTTATTTGTTTCTTTGTAATATCATCTATTCCGGAACGGAGGGGGAACTTTAAGTTTCGAAAAAGGTACTCCTCAATTCCAAAAATTCGTGATAAGCCCTTTCGACCATTGTCATCTTTCTACGACAATCATTCGAGATATTACATAGAATCACTGAAAACGCTAAATTTAGCATTCTTTTTTCCGAGTGGCCGAAGTCTCGCGCGCTGGGGATGTTGAGAATAATCACACTTACTCCCTGGTTTATGATTTGATGTCATATGTATATTAACCTATTTGTTTTTTGTTTGCTTAGGTTGTATTGGCAACAGTCGTTGTAGTTTTGTTTTGGTGTGATATGTAGAAATGTGCTGTTCCATATGCGTGATTAATTCCATCATTTAATAAAGCCTCTACTTAATTATCATCGGCCTCTGATTCACCTTTTTAAATCTTTACAGCAGAGCGTGGTTCTGATATTGAACACGATAGAGGCGAAGCATTAATATATGTTTTGTGGAACTTATTTGCTTGGAACGGAATCGCGCGTTAAGTGAAATTTGAAAGAGCAGCACGTGAAGGAGAACACAAAGTATTGTGTTGAGCCGTTTAACGGTAAAAACTTTTCTCTGTTTAAGCGCCGTGTTGGAGCTGTCTTTGCAGCCAAAGAACTTGATAAATATTTAGACGTTGAAGCGGATGAAACGAAAGTTGCTCAAATCAAAGATGCAAAAACGGCTTACGCATTGCTGCTAACCCTTCTAGATGATGCCATATTGGCGACTGTGTCGAGTGAATCTTCTGCATGTGAGATTAGGAGCTGTTTAAAGAATAAATACCATAAGGTGAGTGAAGTTAGTCAAATATTAGTACGAAAGAAATTATCGACACTGAAGAAACGCCGAGATTGCAGTATGCAGTCACATATTAAAGAACTGTTGGCGATCGTAAATGAACTGCAACTCTTGGGTGCTGAAGTCAAAGATATGGATGTGATTATTTATTTGTTGATGTCACTATCTGCTGAGTGTGACATTATTAAATCGACGATTGAGAACCAGCCAAATGAAATGCTTACGCTGTACTTTGTTATGCAAAGGATCTTGAATTGTGAAGAATTGCAAGGTGAGAAAATTTCTTACGATTCTCGTGTTTCTGGTTCAAGTAATGACGTAGCTTTTAGCGCTGATAAGCGTGATATCATCTGCCACAAATGTAAAACTAAAGGTCTTATTGTCTAGCGTTGCAAGAAAAAATTAGTTTGTTTTGGATGTGGACGCCCAGGACATTACAAGAAGGATTGCAGATTTAAGCATAAATCAGATTACAGAGAATCGGCTACAGTAACATTCATGGTTGGCGAGCCTGTTGGAAATTTCATTCTGGATTCTGGAGCGTCTACACACATCTGTAATAAAGGTGAGTGGTTTGAAGAAATTAAGCATTTTTCTGGAACTGTTGCAGGTGCTTCGAAAAATTATGTTTTAAAGGTAGAAGGTATCGATACAGTACCTGGAACATTAAATGGAAGAGAAATATTGCTTAAAGATGTGTTATGTGTGCTTGGATTGAACGGTTAATTAATATCTGTGAAGAATATGCAAAAAGCAGGTTACAGTGTAATTTTTAAGAATCATGTAGCTGTTATTGAAAAGAGAAAATTTGAGTTTGCTAAAGTCAGTGAGAATGGACAGTATGTGAGTCAATTTGAACCTCTTAAAGCTTCAACATATATTTCAAATCATAGTGCAGAATTATGGCACAGGCGAATGTGGCACTCATCTGATAAAGTATTAAACGAAATGGGTTTGCCAGTATCTGAGCCACCATCAAGCTTTTGTGAAGAGTGCATACTAGCAAAACTCCTATGAACAAAAGCCCTAGAAGCAGAGAGCATGTGCCGATGAGAATGGTACACACTGACATATGTGGTCCCATTGATGCACCCACTAGGCAAGGTGAAAAGTATTTTGCTACAATCATAGACAATTTTTCTAGATTTACTGGAGGGCAAGTACGTGTCTATTGAACTAGCTCGTTATTGCAAGAAAAATGGTGTGATAGATCCTGCTCCTTCATATTCACCTCCTTTGAATGGTGTGGCTGAGAGAGCCAACCGATATCTTTCAGAGATGGCCCGAGGTCTAATACGTGAAGCAAAACTTCCTAACTCCTTTTGGGGTTATGCTGTACAAACAGATGTATATCTGAAGAATAGAATTCCAAATCAGACTGTTGAAAATCTACCTGATGAGCTCAAATATGGGAAGCCGCCTGATTTGAATATTATTAAGGTGTTTGGATCTGATGCATACATGAGAGTTCCTGATAACTTAATCCAAAATCAAAAAAGATGATTTTTATTGGATACTCTACCATGGGTTATCGTTTACTGGACTCAGTCACAAATCATGTTGTGGTTTCTCGAAATGTGTTGTTGTTCAATGTTGTTCAATTGTTCAATGAAGAGAAAAAAAATGTATCTCAGCTCAAGATGATTTTTCCATAGAAAGTAAAGATCTTGCTAAAAATGAAGTAATATATGGTTTATTTAATTTAATTATGGCAAAGCACACTAGGGCTATCTGCCTAAGGGGAGGGATGCCTTTCGTGGAGGACTTTCTAAGGGAAACTTGCTCGTATACACGTTACACATGGGGAAAACCACGAAAACGCCCATGCAGCCAGCCCGTTAGCGGGATTTAACCGCGAAAACGCTCATACAGCCAGCCCGTTCGCGGGATTCGTACCTCGGACCGAACTACTACTGAAGTAATATATGATTCAAGTGATGTAGAATCCAGAAATCTTGAAGAAAGTCGTGAAGAAATTATTAGGCAAAAAGGAAAAACAAAATTACCTGTAAAGTTGAATGATTACTTTGTGTATGAAGCTAATGTGGCAACTCTTGATACAGTAACATGAGGATATAACAACATTGCCAAAAGAAGAGCAAGTTCTATGGAGGAAAGCCATGGATGAGGAAATAGCTTCTCTTAACAAAAATGAAGTGTGGAAGTTAGTCAACTTGCCAAAGAATGAAAAGCGAATATCCTGCAAATGGGTGTTACGCATCAAACGAAACAATGTTTACAAAGCTAGACTGGCTGCTCGTGGCTTTGAACAGAAGCCAGGCATTGATTACTTTAAGACCTATGCTCCCGTAAATAATATATAATCACTTCGACTTGTTCTGGCTATCATTATTCAAAAGAATCTTGAAATCTATGCATTAGATGTAAAGACTGCATTTCTGAATGGTCTGCAAGAAACAATCTACATGCAACAACCAGTGGGCTACAGTGACAACAGTGGTCGTGTGTGAAAACTTCTTAAGAGTCTTTATTGAGTTAAGCAAGCACCGAGGCAGTGGTTCAAGAGATTTACTGATTTTATAATTCAGTTAAACTTTCAACAACTAAACTGTGGAGCATGTATTTTTGTGAGAAGAACTATACAGAGTTAAATATTTATTGTGCTGTGTGCGGATGACTTGCTAATTGCTGGTTCTAATGCTTCAGAGGTAAGAATTGTGATAGAATTACTTAAAAATGAATTTGAGATGTCCCAGGCTGAAGTTGCAAATGAATTTCTAGGAATAAGTTCTGAATATTCACAGAACAAACTTACTTTAGGCCAAAAGGCTTATGTTGGAAAATTGAGCCATCTGATACTTCTCTAGTGCCGAAGTCAATTTCATCAAATTTTGCGAATTGTGAAAGATTTCATGGCCCTTATTGCGAACTTGTAGGTGCTTTGCTGTACCTATCTATGACAACTCGTCCTGATATTCTGTTTTCTGTGAATTGTCTGAGTCAAATACAAGAGCAACCCACTAACAATGCTTGGACTGGTCTGAAGCAAATTCTTCGTTATTTAAAAGTGACATCTGAACTCAAATTATTATTTTCTAAATCTAATAGTGCTGATATTACGTTAAATGTTTATGTTGATACTGATTGGGGGTCAGATACATATGATAGAAAATCTATTTCTGGGTATATTATTTTCTTCAATGATTGTCCTGTGACTTTGTTAAAAAGCAAACATCTATTGCTCTGTCCTCTACTGAGGCAGAAATTTTGGCTTTAGCAAAAGCTATCCAGGACCTAACTGTACTTTATAATGTTTCTAAAGAACTTTTAGGAGTCGACAATATTAAAGTTTCAGTTTATCAGTTTATGAGGATAATCAGTCTGTAATTAAAGCAATATTAAATAAAACTCATTGTGCTAGACTAAAACATTTGGATATGAAATTAAAGTATATTAGGAATATTGTAAAATTGTATGATATAAATCTTGTATATGCTTCTAGTAAAAATCAGTTAGCTGATTTGTTTACAAAATGCTTGCCTAAACCAAGATTACGTTATTTAAGATATAAATGTAAAATCATATGTGATTAAGGGAGGGTGTTGCGAATAATCACACTTACTCCCTAATTTATAATTTGGTGTTATATGTATATTAACCTTAAATGTTTTTTTTTCTCTTACGTTGTATTGGCAACAGTCGTGGTAGTTTTCTTTTGGTGTGATATATAGAAATGTGCTGTTCCATGTGTGTGATTAATTCCATCATTTAATAAAGCCTCTACTTAATTATCATCGGCCAAAGTTTCACATTTTTAAATCTTTACAGGGGTTAAAAATGCTTTATTTGTGCCGCCTCTTCTCGCTTTCAAATCGTAGAGTTTGTTCGGAAGAAATTAGTACGTTTTAAAAAACACTATTGCCAAACATGAGACCTATTATTATTTATGGTCATATTCTGAAGATGAACCAAGCACGCGTTTCCATGTGACGTCATTGTATGCCGAAAATGTTTCGTTAATGTCAATATTTTAAATAAAAAGCTGTTGTTGGCAACTTTTATGTTTCACGTTACGATAAGTGACACGTTATGTTATCGCTACTAATTCTTTGATTGTTATTTTGAAAATTTTGTTATATTACATTAAATTTAAGTCATGACCTTATACGTATTACCTAAAGTGTCAAAGGTCTTTGTGTCCTCACTTGGCAACCGAAAATTATTTATTAATCAATGGTTGCTTGGAAAGAATGAACTAATTCTCTTCATACTGAAGTATTTCTATGCATTTCCTCTTCAGGTGTACACGGAACTTAAAACTTTTGCTTTGGTAACAAGTAGCCACTTTGTGTACAATGACTTAACAATTCATTTTATATTCAGTTCTTCAGTGCATTTTAATAATTTCTTCTAGAAAAATTTCATTTCATTTATTGTATAGTTCCTGAGTACAGTTTAAACTTCTGTTGGCATTTAACGTATTTTTGTTGAATTATTACTTTACTAAAATTCTATTCAATTTACTAAAATGCCGAAACGCAAGACGACATTACGGGAGATGGATTAGGAAGCCAAAGAAGAGAAGCACAAATGTTATGTGGAGCTACAGAAAAATGTGGAAAAACCACTAGAAGACCCAGCAGGCATGTACAAGTAAACTTACATGCTTCAAAATAGAATGAATGTACGACTGGAGACTCAGCAGGCAAGCAGAATGATCAGAAATCTTACTCATTCAGGAAACTGAAGAAGAAACCGATTGGTGGCTCGGAAGACAAGCAGCAATTCAAGAAACTGTAGCAGAAGCGAAAAGAAGGCTCATTAGACAAGTGGAACGTCAACAGAATATGTTTGATGAAGAGAAGAGGAAATTGCAAGTAGAAGAAAGGACACAACACTCTGAGCAGCATCGTTAAATTCGAGTGTAAATGCCAGAACAAATTGCCACCGCATAAACAACTTAAGACGCTGCACATTACAGAGAAGTTCGGTCTGAAGAAACAATGGCTATGCGAGAAACAAGCTTCGCTTAAGTACAGCACGACATACACGTAAGCTAGAAGATGGAATGTATTCAACTGATTGCACAGCATACGACATCAGTATTGGTTCTACGTTACGATAAATTTCGGTAACACAAGAAGGTACGTCCAGAGTTTTGACATAAGAACATACCCATCAGTGTATTAAAAATACACATTTTGCAACAAATTGGAAAACAAATATCGGAAAATTTGCCGTTTCATGCATAAGAGTTCAGCATTCGCAAAGTTATATTTTCGTAAACGTTTTAGCAAAAAATAATAAAAATTAATGCTTTGCGAAGGAGGTAATTTTGGTATGAATTCAGAGGAAACTGAAAGTAAATTTAACAAAACAGTAAAAACGAAATCAGAATTACACCGAGACTCCCCGCCAATGGTTGTTTTAAAAATGCCTTTAATATATATATAACATTTCAAAACCTTAGAGGGAACCTACTATCACAATATCTTTATAACTTCAGTTTTTAAGAATTAAAAAATACATTTATCTATCTGGATAATGCTAATACTATTTGACGAATAACAACGTTTATTTAACACTTGATATAACCAACTTCACGCTGATCTTGAACTTCCTAATGAGATACTACCAAAAATAGAGAATTAATTGAATTTCTAATAACACTACAAGTAAAAGACCGAGGCATAAAGTATGTGACAAATCTGATGCAAACTACAAAATGTAAACAAAAAATTTATTTACTGCAATAAGAAATGCGATAGAGTGAGAAATGAAACTATTTTGTGATTTTTAATGAAAAATTTACGATAAGGTATTGGTTTATGATATTAGTACGTGTATAATGTTTATATTATTTATTTAAATATGATGAAACTTTCATAACATTCATTACTTACAAATGCTTTTTCATCCATCGCAGCATAGCACAAGCCATTTTCTTTTCTGTGCTGGTGCACGTCAAATTAATCAATATAATTCAAAATTATTAAGAAAATGAATCACTTTGACTCGTTTTTAAAAATATATATATCTCTCCAACAGCAGTATTAATATATCACAGCAATATAATTCTTGATCATAAAATCTCCAAACACGCATTAAACGCAAAAAATCGCATTAAGGCAGAATGAAAAATTTTCACCCTTACAATGACTTTTACAACAATACAAAATTGAATTTTTAAACTGATTATTGTTACACGATATTTCATTCTTAGGGAATCTTTCATGGTTGTTGAGGTATTTTCACTGTTAACTGCTTTAAATACAATTATAATTTCATATATATATATACACACAGACATATATGTATATCTAAATATGTATTCCTAATAAATTACTTCGATATATTATATGTAGGCGCATAATTCTAAATAAATTACAGTAGTTTACATAATTTATATTTTCTTAATTATATATGCCAGCAGACTGTTTTAATTGTTTATAAGTATCTGCTTGCTAATGATTATATAATTAAGTAAATATTGTTTACATTTTGTAGTCTGACAGTCTTTAAAAAATAGGTACATTTTATCTTATGCTTTCATTTGTTTGCTCCTCAAAAATTAGTAGCATTCAACACATTCGTCAGTTTAGGGAGCTTGCTATGTACAGAAAAACTATGTAAGACCATGCGACATGTGACATGCGACGGAGGACGTGGGCACCATCCCTCTACCATTAGGGTTAATTGGTATAGCGCCACGTCCACCTGTGTCTAGTGAAACGTGCCAAGGTCACTGAGTCCACAAAAACGCCTCGCACCGACCACTGAAACCCAGCGTCTGATGCAGGCCACATTGCATCAGCTATACCCTTGCGGCCACTGGGAAATTATTTTACAAATATTGTAGAAAATGACATGGCTAAACAAGGGTCATCACTGCTGCTGCAGGCTGAATTATCAGACATTAGTATGCACAAGTTGCTGAATTATATACCAGATTACTAAATTATATATTGGAGTACAATATGGTATAGAATCATGTAATGCATAGTAAGATTATGCTAATGCTCAAAATACATATTGAAACAGGAAGTATTACACATATTGAATTATGACACTTACTGTATCTGAACATACTAAGATATGATATACATGATGAGGTTATACAGATACTTCTGAGACTTGAAATACATGGTGAAACATTAAATACTGTACATACTGAACATGAGCATATTGAAACATGAAATATATAGTGAGATATTACTGATTACGCTAATTACACGAGATACCTGATGAAACATGAAATACTGTACGTACTGAGACAGAAAACATACTATAACAAAGCATACCGGAACGTGAAATGCATGGTAAGATTATACTGATATAAGATACTGAATTATATACAGGATTGCTGCATTATATACAAGAGAGATATTTGTATAACAAACATAGAAGGCATAGTGAGATTGTACTGAGACTTGAAAAACATGTTGGAACAGGAAATGCTGAACATACTGAAACATATAACATACTATAATTGTACATTCTAATACGTGAAATACATAATGTACTGCTACAAAGTACTGAGTTATATACGGAATACTTAATTATATCCAGGAGAGATATACATATGTCAATATTGAATTGTATGGAAAGGTTATACTGGTGCTTGAGGTACATAGTAAAGCACATTGTATCTGAGCATTCTGAAACACGAGGGTAACATAATGAGGATATACTGAAATAAGATACTGATACTAATACTTATGTTATACTGATATTTGAAAGACAGAGAAACATGGGAAACTGAACATACTGAAACATGAAACATGCTGTTACTGAATAAAATGTGACATGAAGTACCTTGTGAGTTTATACTGATGCAGATGCTAAATTAGATACCGGATTACTGAGTTATACAAGGAGGATATATGAATTACAAATTTGAAATACATAGTAAGGTAATTGATACATAGAAAGGGTGACATTATGCTGACATAAGATAATAAATTATATACAGGATTACTGAATTAAATATGGGAGAGAAATACGTATTATAATGTTAAATACGTAGCAAGATATGCAGACAGACGCTACAAGAATACATAAACAAAACAGTTCACTTGGTGACAGGATATAGGAGTGTGTAATAATGGCGTATATAAATTACAGACTTGAGATGCATAGTGCGGTGATATTGAAACATAGAGAGGGTGAGATTATACTGATACGAGATAGTGAGTTATATACATGATTACTGAATTAAATACCGGGGGAAAATACGCATTGCAAATTTAATACGTATAGTGAAATTGCAGACTGGCGTTACAAAAATACGAAGATAACAGTGCATTGGTGGCAGAATATAGGAGTACATAAAGCATACATTTGGTATTTCATGTGTACATATGATGCTGCTGACTGTGATTACAGATGCTGCCATTACTGCGTTTTATGAAGACAAAGTACTTGTATACTACTGCCGCATACATAATAAGTTAGAGCCATTCATATGTGCAGTTACAATTATATAATGCTGCCAGTGAGCTCCCTTTAGCTGGTATGGGAATGTTGCAGGATGCACTAAGTACTCTTAAATGGTTTACACTTGGCATAGGTTTGTTCCTAAGCCCATAAGCTTGTCAACAATTTTTGTAATGCTGTGTTTGAGATGTCGCTGCTTAATTATGAACCTGCTGAAGGCTAATCTGTTTGTCTCTGGGAACGGGATGTGTACATCCTCCGTTAGTGAGCATTTTTCGACATAGTGTTCTGGCGTTCCCAGTTCACCGCAGCAACATAAGGAGGTAGTCGTCTTGCCCAATCTTTCAAAGTAGACTGGGAACGGGCCATGCCCGGTAATATAGTAGACCAGTTGTGGATTTACTATAAGACGTTCTGGATCAACCTTTGGCAGATGCGCATACGCACGACGTCCTGTCTCATCGTTGTTCCATGCCTCTTGCCACAGTGTGAAAGCGACCTGTTTCAAGCTCTTTTTTAGATATGAGGTGGGCCATGGAATTTGCAGTGTCTCTGCATCATTATATGTAAGACCATAGAGAACATCAGCTCTGAGTTTTTCAGTTCAGAGTAGACTTCGGATTTTTGAGAGACTTAAATGTGATCTTCGCTCCTTAGATGCGCTTTCCATCCTATTTTCTTTAACGTCTTTACTACTTTGAAGTGGTAACTATTGACTGTGCTCCATTATAATTGGAAGATCTTGCACAGGTATTTCGGGAAAGTTCCAGTATTTTAAAATTTTAGGAAACATTTTGGGAAAATATTCTAACAATAAACCGTCGGTTCTGTGTGCGTTCTCTCCACTACCAAATTTTACGCATGGAACAATATTAGATATTAGATGTAGGTCTAAATGCCAATGTTAATAGCCTCCATTACCGAGGTTATGAATGCGGGACGAGAAAAGATGGAAAGAGATGGCAAATCATTTCAAGAAAAGATGGAATCTGCCAAAAAGAAATTGAAGCAAATCAAGAAGAAATGGAAAGTGGATAATAGAAAAAGCTATCGAGGATATGGAAGGCAGAATTGATATGGTTGTTGGAGACATTGCAGAAATATTAGTATTTTCTGCTGTCAAGAAACAAATCAAAGAAAGAGTTTTTGCTGTCAAACACCCATGAGAATTTCTGCAGATGTCGTCAAGGGAGTTAAGAGCTTACAAGTATTCATAATTAAAGCTGAACTCAATTCTGATGACTTAAACGTGGTACCTATCTGTCTTCCTGTCTCTCTATCAAGTTATTCACATATGATAGAAAGAACTACTGTGAATACTGAGTTCTCTATAATCTCAAACGCAAACGGGTAGGATTCCGACGATAAGTAAAGAAATCTGGTCGCTCCTCTGACATTGGACGTGGTGGATATCATTCAAACTCTGCCCGAAAATCTGAAGTTTGATGCTCCATTAGGTGCGTTGGAGCTATGGGAATAACGGTTTAAAAGACTGCACCAATCTGCAGTTAAAATCCTGCCAAGAGAAGTCCAAGGAAACACTCCATAAGCTCGCTCCTGATATCAAAGTGCTCTCTCATCTCGCCTTTTGGGCTACCCAACAGAAACATTGGAAGTACAATACCTGCAGTATTCCATCGGAGAGACATGAGAACCTGAGGTACACAAAGACCTGTGAATGAGGGTTCTCAAGTATTTAAAAAACGTTATAGAGTACGCCATGAAATAAGAGGCAGCCCATCAAGCAACTTTTAAAACCCATCACCCAATCAGAACCGCTACGATCCAGGAGCCAGTGGTTCATGTGACTGCTCGTCTAGACAATTTAATCAGGCAAATCAATACCTTCATGTAGAACAGGTATGAGTACAAACCGACTTTAAAATACTAGAACTCCAGTGGTGAAGAACACCTACGAAGGAATTTCAGAACACATGAGGACACAGAAATTAAAACCTCTTCCCAACAAGGAGGCAAGAAACGAAATTGTGGATATCTCCCAGAGGGAATTTTCAAACATATTGAGAAGCCCCATTTAATAGCGTTTCGTTTTTCTGTTATGAGTGGCGACAATAATGGACTTTTGATTTTGAGCCATATAAATGAAGATTCCGCAGTATAACAATCGATACAAGAGTCACATTACAATCATCAGGAAAGATCTGGCTCAGCGATTGAAAGATAAACGCATCTGGACGGTGCCCTGCGTGGATCTCCGGACTGTATCAGGTGATAAAATCGATATCGATGAAATTTTCAAATATAATGTCACGTTTGGATTTTCCGCCAACCATACATGCTATATGTGGCAGACAGCGAACTAGTAGATTATAATAATGTAAGTTAAGTAAACTATGAGGATAGCCTTATAAAATTTCAAATTTTGCTTCTTCGTATCTGGATATATAAACAAAAGACGTTTCAAAACTTTACAGAGAGACTGAAATGTGGATGCGAAAAGAACGCGTTGTGATGATAGAGGGTGCTGTTGAGCTTGGCACATGAAAGTGATCCGCTGGCTTAAATCGTAAAATCATTTCCCACATAAATATCGCGCGATGAGTTGCTACACGAATAAGGAGCTCGTCGACATGCATTTTATCTACGGGTTTGCGATGAAAACAGAGCAGCTGTCAAAAGATGAACCAGGGCTGCTATACTACAAGGTTTTTTCTTGCATGACATCACTAACTACTAGTTTGCAAAAAGAACGCCGTAACCTACTCTCTTCGTTTCTTCCACTTCTGTAAGTAAATGACGTCAATGTTGGGAAGAGCGTAACCCTGTTGGTCTACTGACCCTAAACAAAGAAATATTCCCGAGCAGGTAGCAGTGGAATCAGCAAATGTTCCAGCGTATTTACCTGGAAATGTACGAGACTATATTGCTTCGGGCTTACCGGCCTGATATGAGCAGGGAAAAGTATTTCAGATCTTCTGCAGTGGAAGAAGCTATAGTTTATATATTTGAAGACAATTATCTTGTTACGAACACGAGCGCTGTTAGACATGTATTCGGAGTGAGACGCCAACCGTTTGAATGACTCTAAATTAAAAATAAATGCATCCATAACATTTACAGAGAAGGCAGGTGTTGAAACCAGACGCTTATCCTTTGTCTGCAGATACCTAGCAAATCCTGACTACACTCTGTATGTCTTATTCACTAATGGGGCTGCACATTTGCATGTTCGAATAAGTTTACACCCACATCTTTGGATGCATGATAAGCTTTGGACGCATAATTAGCAAGAACGAGTCTACATTATTTTTTTCGCTGACATAAAATAAAACTACTTAGTAGGACCATTCTACCTAGTCGCTTGAAACTCCTGCATCTTCCAACAAAATATTCTGCCGGAACCTTTTTCCGGTGTTTCTCTAGCCATTTGCACATAGATGTTTTTGCAACCAGATTGCTAGCTCAGGTTGTCCCATCCGTGTCTAGTTACGGCCGCTATTACATTAGACCGCGTGCATGTGTTCCTCGGCCATCCCAACCACCATATTTGACATGCACGGATTTCTTCTAAGAGGATGACCTAAAGTAATCGTCATTGAATGCGATGAAGATCTAGTGCCAAAGTGTCAGTTGCTGCTGGAAGTATGCACTAAATTCACTATAAATCTTTACTAATGTATGCCAATCCATGCACCGCCGCTGTGGATCTTGTATTATTATTGCTAGTCGTGCTTCGAACACTAATGCAAAAAGTGGAGTCATTAAAATAATTATTTTTTTTAACTTTATCTATCTTTCTTACTTGCCTTCCTTATGTGACAACACCTACAAGCTCAATTTCAAATGCATACACTTTTCTTTTGCGATCTTAAGCATTCCGTTAATGTTCTGCTTATTTTGGTACCTTCTACCTGGCTTTACATTTTTGTCAGATGTTTTATCATCACCTTGGATAACAATTCAGCCATATTCAAGTTTATAGATAAAAACGAAGTTTAATTCGAATGAGCATATTTTGTCTAAACTCTGTAAGAAATATCTTACAGACATCATCTAGACAGTTTTATGCGAATAACAAAAAATTATAATCTCTACTAAATAATTAAATCCATCAAAATTTTTCTATTTTTCTTTCGTATCATAATCTCAAGAAATAATTCTGTGCTGAGTTAATATGCTTAATTTATAAAGTCCTATAAGTAAAAGTGATATGCCTTCATTATCAAGCAGCATTTCTATTATCCAAATTGGGATTAAGATTATTGCATGTGCTGTTATAGTATAATGCACAGCACTTTCAGATAATAGGTAGTAGAGTCAGATTCAATTTCTGGAAAAGCAAAAGTTACATTTTTAAGGCTGTGTTTTTTACAGTACTTAAAGACTCTAGATTTAGAAAACTGTTGCAGTGTGCTTCAACCACATTTTGGAATGACAGGTTGGTAAATAATGCAGATTCTTTACTAAAAAAATGTTTTTTAATAGAAAATTTATAAATAAACAAGACAGCTCTTGCCTTAATTCTAAAACTGTTTCAGAAAATATTTTACTATATCGTCAATTTAGTTTAATATTCATAAAATATTTTACTGTATCGTCAGTTTAGTGTAATATTATAAAATATTTTACTGTATCGTCAATTAGTTTTTTATTATTTCGGGTACGTTTCAGCAATTATGTTTATAACAATATCACTTGCACAACTCGAAAATTCGACTCGAACAACTCAAATTTTGAATTATGACTATTGCGATTGCCTAAATCGTGTAATCAAAATTTTCTTCTTATTTTTTTTTCCTACAGCAACACTAGGACATAGTTTAGTGCCGCAATATAGTCTGGTTCTTTAAAGTAAACACTTCAAACTTAATTTCTGCTGCCTGATTTTACTCATAACTATTGGGAACAACAGATCCAATGCTTACAAGTTTTAGGGGAAAAAAGGTTGTGTTCCCCAAATTTTTTCTTCTACTTCATTTCTCTTTTTAGCATGTTTAGCTTTGTGGAAAGCACGTGGAGTACAATCTCAAATGACGTAGATAAAAATAAATGCTATGCGTGATGATATTACGAGTTACGATCACAATGGGGAAGTGCTGGCAACTACCTTGTTTTAGAGGAATTACCTATAATACAAATGCCAGTAGTGAATCTGTTACAGTTTTTAGTTTCTTGCGTAGAGAGGCTGCAGTACCGATACTTCTTAGTTTGCGCCAGATGCTTGGCTGCAACATTGTTCATTCTGTTCATCAACAATGACCCATCTTGAATTGTGCCAAAGTTTCTGCTTTGTTTAACTCAATTGTCGCGGTCCATCTCAGACTGTGCCATTATAACGCACTTGCTGTGATAAATCGTGTCTCTATTGCAGTGGTTATCAAAGAGCAAATGCTTCCAATATCTTATGCGGGAGTCGAGAAGATGCATAATGAACATGAGTAAAACAAATAGCCATGAAGATTTGATTAAACTGCATTAATCCCTCATTTCACTTACCCTGCTGGGGTTGTATACACTGGTTTAGTATTATACGATGACAGTGGGGCATAAAATACATGGAGCGGCTGCCTGGTGCCGAAAGGGGTAGTCAATAATCTTCTGAAAGAGAGGTGGCTTCGGCCTTCCGAGTAGGCTGGCGTGGTAGCCAGTACTTCGACGCTTCGCTTCGCGCCCTGCGTGAAGCTTAATAGAACATGGGGCAACGATTAGATAATTCTTTAAATGATATACATTTTGTGCATTCTGAGTTATAATATGAATGAAATATAATACTGTTAAGTAAACCTAGTGCCAGAGTGTCGCTATGGTAAACAAATTGAATTTTTAAAGAATGCATTTATTCTATTGTGGTTTATGCGCTGTCGTTGAAGTAGGTTTAATTCAATCTAATAAGTTTAAATAAAATGCAAGAAAAATTGCGTATAATTTAATATTACGTACAAGGAAGTCATGTGGTGTACACATCAGATTTTTTTTATTGGCTCACCGCAACAATTGTCTGAATTCAGCATTATTTGTAACCTTGTGAGCCCAATAACCCTTGCCGGAGATGGGGATTAACTATTGGACAAGCCATGTTGCGCGACCTTGAACGGATGAAGCTCATGTAACCTCATAACTAGTATCACTCTTTAATTTGCAAACAGTTCTGGCCACCATTATGTAGTGAAGTTTAATCATTTTACTACAACTCAAAACTGTCCACTTACAGCTTCACAACTTATGACTCAGAAAAAAATAGCCCTACTGCCGTCTTCTGCTACCTAGAGCATGAAGATGAGGCAAAAAAGCGCGTAACTGAAATTAGACGTGCTTCTTAAAAGTTTTAGAAGAAAAAGAGTCTATTTAAGAAACAGATAGCTTACAAATAATGCTGAATTCAGACAATTGTTGCGATGAGCCAATAAAAAAAATCTGATGTGTACGCCACATGTCTTCCTTGTACGGAATATTAAATTATACGCATTTTTTCTTGCATTTTATTTAAACTTATTAGATTGAATTAAACCTACTTCGTCGACATCGCATAAAACACAATAGAATAAATGCATTCTTTAAAAATTCACTTTGTTTACCATAGTGACACTGTGGCACTAGGTTTACTTAACAGTATTATATTTCATTCATATTATAACTCAGAATGCACAAAATGTATATCATTTAAAGAATTATCTAATCGTTGCCACATGTTCTATTCAAATACTATAATAAAGCTAGAACTATGTATAAAAGAAATTAAGCAAATAAAACAAAAAAGAAACAGTTTTTCACAGACGATTGAGTATTTCTCATTTAATTAATTCAGTTCTTAGTTCGCGAGAAGGCAAAAATACATAAAAGCTCAAAATATCTATATTAAAAATTACGAAGTAAAATTCAAACGCTTATTTCCTCGAAAAAACTCCAGGAAGAATTAAGCATGATTTAATTGGCAATAATAAATCAACGCGTTATCTTTGTTGTTGCGAAGCTAAGTTTCTCTAGATTGGCAACAAATCCACTAGTCTCCTGTTTCAAATGTAAACATCAATGGCCGCCATTAAAAACAGGCTTAGCGGCAATTAAACAACTTTAAAATTGCTGATAATTCTAAAAATATTGCACACAGATTTACTAAAGGCATAAAATCCTTAACCGGAAGATAAAAACAATATAATTCAATCATTTTTAAGGAAAAAAATGTACAATTTACAAACATATAAGAGTAAAGAAACTGAGATCACTGAGCCGGGTAACAGAGTGGATATATATATAGAAATATATTTATATACGTTTGGTGCGGCCGATTGCAACCAAAATAAGAGGTGCACATGTACATGTTATAGCAGTCATATATACAAAATTTCAACGTTCTGAGGCTACTCGTTTTTGAGTTATGCGAGATACATACGTACGTACATACGTTCGTACAGACGCCACGAAAAATTCTCTTCAGAATTAATTTTAAAGCAGTTTTATAATTTTTTTGAAGGAAAAGAGTATTTTATTCTGTCCTTAAGTACAGATATTATGCAAAAACATCGTTAAATTGCATTCGATAGCGGTCAAAATAGATATTTTCGCAGAAATATGCTGCCTGAAACTTTTCGCGATTACAATACTTCCTTTTTACTTCGTACAAGGAAGTAAAAACATTGTCGTCTCTTTTACTTGTATATAGTGGCAAGTTTATAGGCGATGCAGTTACGTCATGAAGAAGCCATGCCCTGTTGAAAACTGAGTAAATTGAGGCGAGCCACGTTTTAGAAGCCGGCTAACGTTTGGGAAAAATAAAAGTATGTAAACTCTTCTGCCAGTAGTCTCTGTCTCCCACAGATGTTACCAACGCTTCAATAATTCTGTCTCGAACTCAACTTTTATGATTGAGCACGGGAGAGGCACATCAAGCGTCCGAACGGGGGGTCAGTTGCTGCATTTTTGGCTGTTTCATTTGCAATTTCATTACCCAGTATTACAGTGTCAGCAAGTACCCACTGGCGTACAGGCTTTTAGTATTTTGATGACATTATTAAGAGTTTTTGTATGGCCCTGACGAATGGATTTTACTGTATGTGCCTTGGATTACCTGAAGGCTAGAGGCGGACGCATATGCATAAGTCCTATCTCATAAACCTGTTTTCTCTTTAAGTCGGAGCACACGCACTTTTGCACTCTAGCGCTGAGCTAAGAGATGCAAAGGCGGCAGTCCTGAAATCATTTACAGCCTTAGTAGGCTAGGTTTTATACCCTCGGGAATTGCTTAGGAAGAAAGGTCTTTGTGCTGAGCGTAGCAGGTTCTCCATTTTAGTAGTCACCGTTATGCCTCATTTGGAGGCTCCATACAGTGCGATATGCTCAGCATAGGATGGGGTGAGACAGATACAAGAAGATTACCTCACGGTAACTTCTCGCAAGTATCCCTATCAAAAATAAAAATAAATTTTCTATTAAAAAGTAGTAGCAAATCATGGAAAGTTTTCATTTTATTTTCAGCGACCCTTAAGAAGTGTAAGATGCGCGCACAGAATATGGGAATGTTTATTGTTTTACATTACATTACATTCATATATGGCAACGTGCATTACTTTCAATTTTTAGAAATATTTACCAGGATTTGGAACAAAAATTCCGGAGAAAATTTATTCTACAATACGAAGTGTGCATCTGCATTTCAACAATTCATGAAATATATTATTTAAAAGGAGGACACTGTGAATATGATTAATGATAATATTATAAATAATTAATCATATTACATGAGTGAATAAGCAAATTTTTAAGAACAAGTAAATTTTTAGCATCTCCTGTCTACATATGCAAAGAGCAAGTCAACAAAAGAAAATTATATCGTCTTCTTTCCATGTGTATATGTTGAAAAAGTTTTCCTTCCTTACTCTACTATTTTATTACCTTATATTTTTAACAAAGAAATAGTGGGTTCCGTTGACGTGGCTAATCAAATTTTCATTCAAGCGCGGTTAACTATTATTTGTGCTCTCAACCTGGTGACTGCGGATGCTGAGCCGATGGCTGATCCATTGTTTCGGCAATTTCCGCACAGGATTTAAAATTACCTCCTCGTAGAGTTCTTCTCTGAACGGAGTGGTTGTGTCAAAATATAGATTTATATGATAACTTAAGTGTTAAAAAAATTAGCGAAAACAAAAGAAGTATTAAAAGCACAGTATCTCTTTTTGATCATTTTTTGTTCCTGACTATCCGCAAATGCTGTGAACAATTTAATACGTTTAGATACAATCACATTTCACTGAAGTAATCCATTGTTTAAATCTGTTTTCCTATTGAATTTTTAGGTCATTTAAGAATTGAATTTTAATGAGCGCAGAAGGCTTTTTAATTAACGTATAAGCAAAAACCAGCTTTCTGAACATAACAACACTTTTATGATATTTGATATCACATTTGATTCTAGCAACAACATAGTGTGTGTTAGAATAGAAAATTATATGATCTTTTATAATTAAGAATTTATTTAGATAAAAAATTCAATTACACTGAAGGAAAAGTCTCGGTCGTTTCTATTAAAAACGTTTAGACTTTCCTAATGCAAATAAAAAAAGGGTTACGCATACAACATATGTACATGTAATTATGTTTCACACTAAACAAATTATTCCTCACGATTTTAGATGTGAAACTAAACTTTAATTTTTTTCTTTATATGGATAGCTACGATAGCTGAAAAACAAGCGTCAGACAAAAGAGCTGCAAACAACGATTTGTCGTTCTTGTTAGCTCTTGCTATCTCATATTCCAGTGTAAGTAATTCTGCTATTCATTGCATATAATTTTGTTGAAATTCATCACATCAACTTCTTTCTTTCCTGATGTGAAAGGAATTATCAAAAATGCAATTCAGAAGAATGAGGTAAGGGTTTCGAACACTATAAGCAGCAGTACTCATGAATTGTCTCGAACTACGGCTCGGAATGCTGTAATTTAAATATCGCAATGCATGACTGTAATACGACCCTAACTTCCCTTGGTGTGTACGATATACTATAGTGGCGTGATCAAATTTGTTTGCAGGTTGTCATAGAATGACATGCATAATCGATTTAATTAATTATTGTCATCAATTTTTAGTATTTGTTGCAAATTATCATTGTCACCGAATAATTATTGTTGCTTATCAGTGCATAGAAATGTTATGCAAAGTCTCCTAAATGAAGTCAATAAAATAAAATAAATAGAAAAAGGAACTTAGGATACGAAAATAGGATTAGGTCGTTACAGCAATAACGACCAAATCAAAATTCGTCTTCTGTTGTCGCAAAAAAACTTCAAATTGATGTTTATTTACTACTATTTAAAAAAAGGATGCCGAAGATTTCCCAGTTTATAAGTTACAAACAGAGTGAAAGAATAAATGTTTTAAAAACCTTGCACGTATGATTGAAGAAACAGAAAATTGCAAGAGAAATTGAGTAATACTCCTTCCTCAAAATGACTTATGTTTGATCTAATCGGCATAGTTTCAAAGCGTTGATACGGAGTTTGGTTTTAAATCAATCGACAGGGTACGTATAATAATAATTATCGCAATATAAGATAGTACATAATTTTTGCAAAACATACATCAGTACAAAGTCCGAAATTCGGATGTCCATTATCCGGAATGATCTAAAATCCGGACCTCAAAGGAACGAACTTTTTTTTGTATGCTTTACGCATGCGCATTTGATTTTTCCTTCCATAATAAAACATGCGGAGATTTTCACTTAAAAATTCCGATTCTTAATTTCACTTAGGCACTAATTAAAATACCTCGTTATGGGAAAACAATTATGTAAGCATAAACTTGTGAGATTAATAATTTGGTTCGTTAGGTAAGTATCTGCTTGTCATGCATTTCAAACCGAAACATTCACCCTGACGCCGACCTGGCGAGTCATTATTTATTATATTTTGCTTTCATCAACGCACGTTTATCACGACTTGACAGCTTCAGTAATAACTCATGCAGTGAAGTCTAAACTTTTTTTTTATATTAGCAATTAAATAACGTGTATATGGCAACCTTTTATGCTAAAATTACGCTTGGCGATGATTATAGATTTTTAAATGCTCTAAGAAATGTTGACGAGGAAAAAGTCAACAAAAATTTCTTTTCATTTGCTAAAAATAGATTTTGCTAATGAAACTCATAGGCCAAAATACATATAGTGCTATTTTAATTAAGAATAACTGATATGTTATTCACCATAAACCCAGAACATTCGGCAGAATGTGTCGGCACCAGACGCCAGAATTCAGGGAAGACGAAATTTTTGGAATTTGGGGAAGCACCCAGCGGCAAACGTAAGGGATGAGAAGTTTCTTTATGATTTAGTGAAAGCACTGGGATGCAAAGTTTAGGTGCGCTAAAAATTTAGAAATTAGGAAGGCGCCTTTTAGCAGAATTTAGGATCCGTAGAGACTGCGACAGGCGGTATTTAGCGCCGGCCCTTGATAAAGCGTTAAGTATATGTGGGAGTTTATTTATTCAGGACTCAGATTAATTTTAAGCATGCGCAAGAAATAAATATAGGTATAGAAATAACTAAACTAATACAATTCAGGCTTAATTTAGTAGGCAATAGGAGCAAGACAAAATTTAGCGAAACAACTTGGCTTTCGTCGCCAATCTTGTGATACACAGCCAATAATGTATAAATGTATGACGGAAGCTATTAACCTAGGCTAAAAATACCTTTACTGAATTCTAAGGCATTTCAGTTAATGTAGCTGACTGCGCTGTTTCTTAATCTTCTAGTTTGATTCAGCTTATTATTTTTTGCAAACTGTTATTATTACGGCAAATTTATAAAACTAAGCTTAAACTTTCGATTATGTCGAAAAGAGTTTCCAATTCTGGAGTTGCCAAAGGATCTACAATGAGAAACAATGTTTCGATGTCCATTAAACAGAAAGTGGATGTAGCATCTGATTTCGAGAGTATCAGTGCACTTATATACCTGAGAACCTCTGTGAACGAGAGTAGAAGAGAATGTAATGTAACTGCGTAAATAGCGCATCGGTGCTGTCTTATGAGGGTTAGTTAGAAATAAATATTTGTGCCGTGACATAGTCTGTTGGGTTGCGTCATGCACTTCACTGAACCCACATCGCAAGACACAACATTTGGCGACGAGGATGGGATGAGAAGAAAATCGTTCCCCACTCGGCGCATTCGGTTACATGCGTAAGTAGTAGCAGAACCGAAACTTGGATTAGGGGATTCCACGAAAACTGCAAAAGGTAGGAAAGTTATTTGATTTTTATTTTGAAAGGATGGAGAAGTTAATTGAAGAATTAATAAAGCAGAATGAAGCCTTAATGGTCGCATTGCAAGAGAAATCGAAACATAAACAAGACAAAATTTCTGTTTCTTTTGATAAGTTCGATGTCCTTGTCCGGAGCCTGTGGCTTCACGTTGCCATCTGAAGTAGCAGTTATATGAGGTTCATAGATTACCGGTGCAGACGGAACCTCGCTCCCTACCGATCTGATCTGATCAACAGTTAGCGACGAGGATGGGATGAGAAGAAAATTAAACTTAACTAAAAGTAAATTTTTTCAAAATGAGATTAAATTTTTAGGGCATAAAATTGATGCCGATGGATTTCATAAGTCGGATGAAAAGATTTCGGCAATTGCTAATGTCCCTATGCCGAAAGGCGTGAAGAAATCAAAAGCTTTTTGGGATTAGTGAGTTTTTATGCCAAATTTTGCCCTAATTTGGCAACTTTGACATATCCCTTAAATAATTTAACAAAAAAAGATGATAAATGGAATTGGTAAAAAAACTGCCAAATCGCTTTTGAAAAAATGAAAAAGAAAATTTGTTCAGACAGAGTTTTAATGCATTACGAACCCACATTACCGTTAATGCTAGCTACTGATGCATCTCCGGTAGGTCTTGGGGCAGTGCTGTCGCATGTTTTGTCTGATGGAACAGAAAGGACTATAGCATTCGCATCGAGGACACTGACTAACACAGAGCAGAAATACGCCCAAATTGATAAGGAAGCACTGTCAATTGTTTGGGCTGTCAAAAATTTTATCTATATCTAAAGGGAAGACGATTTTTCTCTGGTGACAGATCATAAACCTTTAGTGGCTATTTTCAAATCTAAGAGAGGACTTCCTATCCTCACAGCCACCCGACGTTTACGTTATGCACTGATATCAGTTTAATATTGCGTATCGAAATATCAAGGAACACGCTAATGCTAACTGCCTGTCGCGCCTGCGTCTTAAGTCCGAAGATTTATGCATTAAGGATGATGTTGAAATATTCCAACTCTCCCAAATTGAAACTCTTTCGGTAACAGCTGGGAAGATAGCTCGGGCAACGCGAGCTGACGAAGAATTAAATAGTCTTTATATGAAATTAAAATCTGTAGAAAGTTTGAAACGTAGGGAAGCAGAGTACACCTTACACGATGACTGTATAATGAGTGGTCAGAGGGTAGTTGTTCCGAAAAAACTCCGAGTTAAAATTCTCGAAGAGTTACACTAAGGTCATTTAGGAATCGTTAAAATGAAGGCAATCGCCATATTTTACGTCTTTTGGAAGGGAATTGATCATGATATTGAAGACGTTTCGAGAAACTGTGTCGATTATATTATGTTCAAATCAGATCCAGTAAGGGCAAGGGTCAATCACTGGGAATATCCAAGTGCGCCTTGGAAACGCATTCACGTAGATTTTGCAGGCCATATTTTTGAACGAATGTTCTTGATTATCATTGACGCACATTCTAAATGGCTCGAAGTGTATACCTTAAAGTCAACAAATTCCTTTCAGACAATTGAATGTTTGAGAGACTGTTTTGCAAGATACGGACTGCCTTTAGTAGTAGTGAGTGACTATGGTCCTCAGTTAACATCGGGGAATTTGAAACTTTTATAAGGAATACTGGAATTAAACACAAAACGTGTGCTCCATTTAAACCAGCAAGTAACGGGCGAGCAGAGCGGTACGTTTACACCGTTAAACAAGCATTACGTACAATGCAAGGTTATCCAAGAAATATTAAGCAAAAACTTGCCATATTCCTCATGAATTATAGAAAGGCACCGAACATGGCAACCTTGTCAAGTCCAGCAATGTTATTCTTAAAAAGAGAAATTAGAACTCGAATTGATTTAGTTGTTCCAAATCTTGAAGAGTGGAAGAACGCATCCGAAGGAATAATTATGATCTCTAAGCCAGAAATTTTGAGATCGGAGAAAAGGTTGCCATTCGGGATTATAGATCGGCAAATTCCCGATCGAAAATTGGCAGAGTGACAAACAAGGATGGAGCGCTGCATTATACAATTGACGTTCAAGGAACTTTACTGCGCCGGCACGTCGATCAGATCAGATCGGTAGGGAGCGAGGTTCCATCTGCACCGGTAATCTATGAGCCTCGTATGGCTACTACTTCAGATGGCAACGTGAAGCCACAGGCTCCGGACAAGGACATCGAACAAAGCTGTGCACACTTAAGCCGGAGTTGAAACATCGTCATTTCCAAGGAAAACTGAGCCAATCATTCCAGTGAATTCTGATAAAGAGTTGCAGTAACCCCAGCCAGAACTTACACGATCTTCGCGCATCCGCAAAGCTCCTCGGAGATTAAATCTGTAAATAAGTGGGGAGGGATGTAGCATCTAATTTCGAGAGTATCATTACTCTTATATGCCTGAGAACCTCTGTGAACGAGAGTAGAAGAGAATGTAATGTAACTGCGTAAATAGCGCATCGCTGCTGTCTTATGAGTTAGAAATAAATGTTTGTGCCGTAAACTAGTCTGTTGGGTTGCGTCATGCACTTCACTGAAACCACACCGCAAAACACAACAGTGAAATTGCTGCAAAAAATTAATAAAGACATACCCGTCTCAAAATTATGTGAGGAGTATGGCATTGGAAAGTTAACTCTATATGACTTAAGAAAAAATAAAAAGGAGCTTGCTGAATTTTTTGTGGAAGAAACTTAAACAACTTACATTGAAAGAAATGCTTAATAAAGTAAACAAATAAATATTAAGCTTTTTTTTTTTTTTTTTTTTTTTTTTTTTTTTTTGTTTTTTGTAAACTTTTGATACCCTTTAGATCATAATTGTTCTTTACCAGATTTAAATTGATTATTTCATATCCGTAAAAATCCGGAATCGCCGAAGTCCCGACGAGTCCGGAATTCGAACTTTGTACTGTATATCTAAAATATGCTACGTCAAGGGTAACATTTTTGAAAGGAATTATATCGTTTCATCACTCTATTTAAAAGTCGAAATTTTTTTCGCTATAACTTCTGTTTTTGAAATAAAGAAGGAAATATCCTAAAATGGCAGTTCAAAAAATCTATTAATAGATACTAATTCCAATAAATGGACACTCCTTATACTAGCGTCAGCAAAATTTCACATGAGATAAAAGTATCTTATATTCACTTTCGCTGTAGCAGTTAATCGTTGAATCACCTTTCAGGACGCGAGAAATGTCTTGATTCGAGTATATTTTAAAATCGTTAAGATATAAATTTCCCTCAAGATCTAGGCCAGCGATTTCTGATCTGTGCGAAATAGGAATTTTCTGTCATAGAGTTAATGGTGCGAATGTTCTGCGGCTTTTGGCTATCGTTAACAAGACTTTCTTGGCGACACAGTAATTCCTATCCGGTTTAGATAGGCATTTGCTTCAGTATGCCACAACACGTTCTTTACGGTTTATTCCTTGGTAGAAAAAGCACCAACACTCTAGTTGCTCGTAATCGTGTCAAGATTGAACGAGTTAAGTCACTTTCACTTCAGAGATAGGAACGCCGAAATAATCAAGATAATTCAAAACTATTACAAACGAAGAGTCGCTTTGACTCCTTTCTCAAATTAAGTATATCTGCAACTGTAGTATTAATATCTCTCAGCAATATAATTAGGGATCATAAAATCATCAAAATCGCATTAAACGCAAAATATTGCATTAGGCACAATGAATAAATTTCGCACTTACAATGATTTTTACAATATGAAAATTGAATGGAATTTCCAAACTAAATGTTGATTGTTACACGATATTTCATTCTTGAATCTTTCGCGGTTGTGAAAGACTTCTAACTGTTAACCGGTTTTAATCTAATTATAGTATCATATTTATGCACAGAATCTATGTCTATTAAATACGTATTTTTATACAATAACTTATTTTAACATGTTATATGTACATGTAGGAATATAATTCTAGATAAATTTTATTAGTCTATATAATTTGTATTTCCTTAATTATTTTTAGTAGCATACTTTCTTAAATATTTACAACTACCTGCTTGTTGCTACCTGCTGTATAATTAATCCAGTAGGGGTTATATTTTCTTAATTTGATAGTCATTAAAAATCAAATCAAATTTTCCTTATGGTTTATTTCCTTTCTCTTCAAAACTAGAAGCATCCAACATTTTGGTCACTTTAGGACACTTTACGTGGAACGTTAGGGCGTGGATTTGTAATAAATTCTTATTCAACTTCGCACTATACTTTAAATTGCCCGAATTTTATTTTATAACTCCGTTTAAAGTGCTTGTTCTGATTAATTTTGCAAATGGATTTCTTCACGCATAAAATTTCCAGAAATATTAGGTTAATATAACTTGGAAACAAATAAAAATTTTATAATTATAGAGCTTTTCTAAATTCTGAAAGCGTAATTATGTATTTTTTCATTTTATTTTCTTAGTGCTGTATAGCGCACTGAAGGTTATTTTACATTTGCATGACAATAAATATCTCTCATCTGCTTTACTTTTATCGAATACCCTAAACTAACCTAACATATTCTATTTCTTTCACCGTTACCGTTTACTTCCTGATGCAAAATAAAGGAAATATTGTAATCCGGAAAATCTAAACGTATCATATTTAAAAAACAATATCCATTTTGACTGTTTCGGAATCCATTTGGACGATTTACACTGGTGTGCAAAAATTACGGACGAGACGGTTTTTTCAATATAATTTTGTACAAAAGCTTTCCAAATCAACACATTTAATACCGTAAGATCCCCAATACGTAAGGACATGAGTAATGTAAGCAACACTTACGAAAAGAGAAATCAGAGGGATAAAAAGAAGCTTTATTGAAAAAGTAGCATGGAGCGCAATGCGACTGAAGGCCGAAACATCCCTGTGATGCGTGTCCAGCAAGTAACATCCGGTCTTTAATAGGGGATATGATCTCCCCTGACTGCTAGGCAGGTTTCACAGCGTCTGCCCATGCTGAGAATGAGGGTGTCAATGAGTTGTTGAGGCATTGCAGCCCATTCGTCTTGCAGGGCCAATCGAAGCTCCGGAATCGTTACTGGTGGTAAGGTACGAGCTGCCAAGCGTCTGCCTAGAAAATCCCATACATGCTCGATGGGATTGAGATCCGGAGATCGTGCCGGCCAATCCATACGTTCAATATCCTCACTCTCTAAGAGCTGTTCGGCAGCTACTGTGCGATGACATGGTGCATTGTCGTCCATGAAAAGGAACTGAGGACCCATAGCGCCTCTAAAAAGACGCACATATGGAAGAAGAATCTCGTTACAATAACGGGTGCCGTTGACTGAACCTGCGTCGAAGATGCGGCTTCCCCGCTCTCTCCAGATGAGTATGCGATGAGAATCGCTACTCAGACTGAATCTGCTCTCATCTGTAAAGAGTACTCGTCTCCATTCATTGTCTCTCCAATTCCGGTGTTCCCGGCACCATAGAGAACGCCTTCTCCAATGGGCAGGCGTTAGAGGTACACACCGTACACGGCGTCGTGCAAACAGACCACCACCGTGCAGTCTTCTGGCCACAGTAAAACGCGATATCGGTCGTCCAGTCGCCTGTGTCGTGTGTCTAGCGATTTCTCCCGCTGTCTGCCGCCTGTTTCTTCTGGCCTGTAAGGCAATATACAGGTCATCTGCGGGTGTGGTTCCTCCTGGACGACCACTACAAAACCCCCGGAAAGCTGTTCCTGTAGTTTGAAATTGTCTCCAAAGTCGTGAAACGATGCTGTGAGCAATTCCGAACTCTGCAGCCACACTTGTCACACTGCGGCCTTCCTCCAGCTTCCCAATGATTCGACCTCGGGTAAAAGCATCCAGATGTCGTCTAACAGATTGATTATTCGCCATTTCTCGCTGAGGCAGCAACTCGTTGTGATTTTAACTGCTATACGGCGTGCAACCTCTTTGCCAGAAATACTGATCTTACACCGACAACATGCTTTATACTACTCAAACACTCCCCCTTTACGTCTACCTGCATATCTGCGCATGTGCTACCATACATCACCTTACTTAATCTCCTGATTGGTCTTTCTGTCCGCTCTGCCTCTTCGTTCAGCTGATATGCTAATTTTTCGACTTCGTCCTTAATTTTTGCACACCAGTGTATATCTGTGATATCTGTACATTAATTTGCGGACAGAATAAACTACACTTTTTATTTTCTAATTGGATATAAAATGGATTCAAAAGTTTATTTTCCATAACATCTGTATGTACGTACGTACATACATTTGCATATGTACGTACGTTTCAAAAGCGTTGAGCAGTAGAACGTCAAAATTTTATGTACGGAAATGCTGCAACTTTAAATTCCTGCACCTTATGTTTCATTTAGGAAACTGGCTTTTGGTATAGGTTTCATATAAAACTAATAACACGAGGAGGAGATATCTTTCCTGCATATTTCTCTCTTGGATTCTGCATTGAAACAGACAGCCCACCTACTAAGCAAACTAGCTTAATGTTACCTTCCTATCGTCAAATATTTAATTGTTAGCCTCTGTAAGATATGTTAAGCACACATTTGAAAACAATAGATATGTATAATGTCATTTTTGCTGAATATCACAGTTAGGCACTAATATATAGCTATATATCTATATCATTATATTTATCAGCCTATCTACGTATATAGATAAAACTAATTAAACTTGGTAATTTAAGATTTAAAAGGCCTTAATCCTTTTAATTTTCACAATTTCTTTTCGTGGGAGATAGTCATAAAAATTTATATATATAACATATATTAAGTGAACGTTTTCGCAGTTTTTTTTTTTTAATTTCGCAATAGCAAACTCATGCTAATGCTATATGCTCATGCTATACTATGCTATTATATTTATCAGCCTGGATATAATGAACGAACAGTTAAGTTCTGGCCAATTTTTTAAAGAATTAACTGCATTTATACGGCTAAAGCGCACCTCGAATTTTGTAAAAATCGGATTTAAGGAACTTTACGATATCTTCCACTAAATGTTTTTAAAATTTATAATTCTTTTGTTAATTTCTCCACGGATAATATGCTAAAAGTATACATTTACAGTTTTTTTTTTTTTTTTTTTTTCAATTTCGCCTTTCTCTGTGTTCTAGACAAAGGTTACATGAGGCAATAGTAATACACAGTATTTGCAGAAACATGGCTAAGTGTTACTCAAATTACCATATGATTAATATCATAATTAGTATCATAATTAGTAAATAGAAAATTCGAGAGATTGAGTAAATAAATTCGAATCGGTTCTTTGATCCCTCTCAGGTCCTTTCAATACAGTATCTTCTGCATTTATTAGATTATGAATGCAACATTATTTTCTGGTTCTATTCAGAAAGCGCACGGCTAATTTATTCGGAATCTAAGGGTACATAAATACGAACGTGAAAATGTGGGATAGAGCAGATTTTTGTGTTTTAAATACAGTACCTATAATTTTACTAACCTTTTCGATTTACTGATATTTCAGCTGACACTATTTAGTAAGATATATTTGTTGAACTTAAATTAGTGTTTTGAGAGTAGGATTGATCTGTCATGTTCTAATATATTTTCGTTGGTATCTTTCTGTATCTGGATTATGGAATTTTAAGAATGTTATTTAATGATATATTAAGAGTTAAGGTTTCTCTACTTTTAGAAGACGCCGCGCGGACAGAAATTATATGACTTTCTTGTCCGAGAATTATGTAAAAGGGTCTTTTCACAAGATAAAGATATGACTATCTAGAAATGAACTGAGTTCAGGATAAAATTAATGAAAACTTGTTTCAAATTGATACAGGGGTACTAGGGGGGGATTGCTTTTAACTTTACTTTAAAAATATTACAAATGCGGGAATGACCAACACTTCATTCCAATTTATTTAAATTTTCAAGACATAACGACTTAAAAACTTTTGAGAAAATGATATATTTGTATATATCTTGAGAAATGAAATGGTTTGTTTAAAATTTCATGACGGTAAGGATTGAATTACGAAAATCAAGTTGTTTACACATAATCTTAAATTATTTTCTTTCTATAACTAATAACTTTTATATTCTTCGTCAATAAAATCTCAATTAGAATTACAACTCTAAACAAACAAAAAAAAACGTTGGTAGCCGAATTTTCGAAATTTATTACTATATAAATACAGTGAGGTCTTATAGAGTTATGCGATTTGTGCTTGCTTTCAAAATTTCCGGATAGTTTTAAGAAGCAATATTTAGAATTTACTCAAACTACTCTTGATTCGCTTCAAGACTATATATGTTTCATCCTAAACAACATTAAAGAATACGCGAAAGGTTTCTATAAAGCTTAAGCTATAAATCATTTAGTTAAAACTAACTATAGAATTCTTGTATTCGTGAAAGATGAAAAACTGTTTGACTGCTTCGCTTTTAGCAATAGAAACAGTATAATATTTATGGGATGATGAAACGGTTTTATGTGTTCAGCACAACGTCAAACCATCGAATCTTTAAATTTTTGTTTGAGAAAATGCGTTTCAATGTATATGATCTGTTTAGTTTCTAGAAAAATCGAGTAATAGCATCTACGTAACAATCCATGTATATGCTTTCATGCGACGAACAATGCTGTGTTTTAGACCAGTGTCAAATATCGTTAAATACCAGACAAAATGTATAAGTGTAAATAACAAGAAATGCAGACTTAAAGGTTTGGGTGGTTAAGTAAATATGCAAATAATTCAAAAATATGTAATGAAATTTAATCTACTTAGATGATTTATTGCATATTAGATTAATTTCGAATATACAAAACTTAAGCACAAAGAACTAAAGCCAGCAGTTATTTAAATAATTTTATTGGACGCCATTTATTTTTTACAAAAATTCAAGACAAATCAATTTCAGCAAAAGGCGAAAATTTATCACAGAATTTTTAATTTTTTATTACAAAGTTCAGAACATTTTCTGAATTTTTATGGATCTCATATTATTTCTCATATTCATTTGAAAGAAAATAACTGATGTTGTTACAATCTGTCAAATATTGTATTCTTCCTGTAAAAACTCAGACGGCAGACATCTATGACACTGGGTTTGAAAATATCCATGATGAACAAACAGCACAGCCGCCGGCCATCCGTCTTCAATGATGGCCTTATGGAAAAGGTGTGGCGAAGCATTCTGAAAAATCGTCGCTCTACGGTTGCATAACTCAGTAGCTATTTCCCGTGGATCCTTTAGATATTTATGGTCCGAGGGAAATTGATTTTTTGGATGACCCTCAGATTGTTTAAATAATCATTATCAAATGAACTAGTCATCCTCTCAATCAATATCTGACTCATTGAAATCATCTAAATATAAATGTCCTCAACAAATCCAATTAATATCATCCGCTAAAATTAAATCATTATCCAAGTCAACTATATAAACATAACGCAGCTATATAAACAAACACATCCTCATTTTATACCATCATATATATCATCATTGAAAACATAGCGAAATTGAGATAAATCATCTTCGTTCAAATCAACTAAAAAATCACTATCAGATAAATCTTCATTAGCAACAACACCACTCTCAATTGGTCTTCGTCTTCATCACCTGAACCATATAAATAATCATCTAATTTACTATCTAAATCCTACATATACATCGTAAATTTATCACCAGATAAATGAAAATCATCATTTAAATCATTTAAATAATTCTCATCATCCAAAACATATCATCAACTTAAACCGTCGTATAATCATCGTCAAGATAGATAAAATCCTAATCATCCAATTCACTTAAATGGAAACCAATATCAACCAAATATCTTCTTCTTCATCCTCATTTAACCATCGTCTTTATTGCCAAAACCTTCTAAATTATTATATAAATCGCTATCATATCAACTATAAAATCGTCATCAGTCAGATACATATCATCATGAAAATCATCTAAATATTCCTCACCACACAAAGCATATCATCAAGTTAAACCATCGTATATATCACGTCACCATCATTATCAAAACAATAAGATAAACCATCATCATCCATATCACTTGAATAAAAACATTATCATCTAAATCGTTATCGTCAACATCATTAAATCACGTAAAACAACAAAATCTTCATCTAAATCTGCATCATATGAATTACAATATCATCATCAGCTAAATCCGAATGTCATTAAATCATCTTAATAATCATTACCACCAAAATCACATCATCATTCTAAAAAAACATCCGTTATATCATCGTCACCATCATCATTGAAGTTGCCGTCAAAATAAAATAAATTCACCTAAATAAAAAGCACTACCACCTAAAGTTTTATTATCATCATACCCAATTAATCCATATTCTTCATCACTAAATCATATAATCACCAACACCTAAATAAAAAATTATCAACAGTTAAACTAAATCCTCATCCTTAAAACACCAGCTAAATTATATAAATCATCATCATTTAAATACTCATTGTTTTGGTGTTTTGCTTGTGTGACGTCAAAAGGAGCCAGTTTCATTCAGATACAGCCAGAAGGAAGTCGTCGGAAGTTCACTATTGTTGGTAGAGGAGTAGTAACCGACCCTGCTTAGGAGATGCCGGAGGCTTGAGTACGCTGCTGAGGCCTATGCCATCTTCGATCACGTGACACTCGGAAGTGACGTGAAGTGTTTGAATAACGTAATGTTTATAAAGTTTTGTTTTTGTGGCAACGAAAATATTTTTTTAAGTTTCATTTGTTCTGCCAACAATGAATTGTATTTTTTTTTCTTTCTGGCTACGGCAAATCTTCTTTGGTATGACACTAATAGTTTCCCTTTCATCATTAAATCTGAATTTTTTTTAATTGAGCATCTAAGTATTAATTATTTCTTCAGTTTGGATAGTCTTATTATAACTTTATTGAGCAAAATCGGAAAAGTTAATCGTTAAAGAAAATTGTTAAATGAAAGATAAAATTAAAAGTTAAAAAATTACATTTGTAAAAATTAAAAGAAAAAAGTAAATTTATATTTCAAGTTTCACCAGAATAGAAAAAAGATAAGGGATTATAAACAATAGAATACTTAACAGAAAAATAAAAATAAAAATAAAAATTGCCTTTACGGAAATAGAAAAAAGCAATATATTCAGCTTATAAAAGTCAATTTTACTTCTGTAAACTAAATAAAGTGAACATTTATAAACAACTTTTTAAAACTGCAAGAAGAAAAAATTAAAATTTTTAAAATAACATATTCTTTTGTAAAATGAAAAATGTTAAAATCCTTTTTAAAGTAAAAACAGTGAAAAGAAATTTTAAAGTTTTAAAAGTATTAAGTTTGTAAAATAAAATTATAAAGAGAAAATGATTTGTGATATCAGAAAGGGAAAGTAAAAGAACTGTCAAATAAAAATTGCATTTACACAAGTTGCAACTTTATAAGAGCTCCTTGTCCCCTTAAGCCTCCGGTGTCTCCCCATGACGGTCGGTAATTATTGTAAACTGGCTGTTAAAATTACAGTGGATTGAGCAAAGGGAGCCTGAGTTTTCATCCTGGAAAAAAAAAATACTTTTATTACTCATCATATAGAAATATCAGTTGAAATGAATTTTTAATTTTCAGTCACATGCATGAGGAGATTTGAGAAGGTGTATATAGCTTACGTAAATATCCAAATTGAAAAACACTCCAAAAAGTTGACTGAACACCCTGTCCGCAAAAGTCCAGACCTGATCTTGTTCCTTTGTGTTAAGCATTGACTTCCAATAACAAAAGTGTTTTAAGAAAAGTAAATATTTGCGCTTCGGTATTTTTTAATTTAAAGACATGTAAAGGCATTAGTTTTGTAAAAATTACGAAGTGCAGCTTTTGACATGTTCTTTCGACACTCATACTTTTATTAGGGAAAATTTTACACTCGTTATGAAAAAAGAAAAGCGCATTAAGCGTGAACATCGCGTGACAGAAGCTGACCGAGAGAGCTTATGGTAAAATCCGGCAACACATTGCGAGTTCATTCAGAAACTGAAAACCAAAGTAGTTGCATTTGTAAGTAACTAAAAGTAAAATATCATTTAAGAAAATGTCTCTTATATTAAGAGATTAATTGAAAGCATTTTGCATGCAGATTATCCACAAGAATATTCATCACTATAATGGTTTTCGAATTTGCTTATGAATCTAAAGTGTTAAAATTTCAAGAGAATATACATAATGTAATTTAAACTTTGGAAACTTCTAAATTATTTCTATGAAGATTGTCTATCTCATACTAAATGTAAAAAAAAAAATATAAATAAGGACACTAGAAAATCGTTAGGAAATCGCAAAAGTATATCATTGAATGACATTTGGGCAAAAAATAAACTTCAAAGTTTCGTAATTTATTTATTAACCGACCACTCAACGCAAATTTAAAATGGTATCAGATATCGTAGAATATGAAAATAAGTAGCACGGTCTGTTTTAGACGTACAGCAGCCAAATGTTTTGTGTTTTCCTTCTTATAACAAGTACAAAATTTCCCTAAACAGAAATATAGGTCTTGGAGGAACTTCTAATAAATTACATGTTGTATTTTTGCAAGATTAATCGTTTAATTTTCGAAAACACAAATATTTGCGTCATTTAAAACAGTTTGGTAATGAGAGTATACACACGGCGCCAGAAATAAAAGAACGAGCAAAGGCTTTTGTAGATAGAGGGTATACTATTTGATGAAGTACACTTTCATACTATTGGATGAAGTATATTTTCTGTAGAAAAGTACCGAAAATGCGGTGCACAATTTTGTACTGAAAATGACCTAAATGGAGAAGATGAACTTAAATTAGTAAGTTATTTATTATGATTTAACTAGAAAAACGTAGATAATTCATGATTTTATTTTCACCTTTTTTTAATTAAACTAATTACGCATGGTGTAAAAAAAACAAAAATAAAACCGACGTCATCACACAAATTAAATGATTAACGGTCTTTTATCGGAAATGAAAATTTTTATCACCAAAAGACAGAAGTCTTCTTTAACCTAAGCAAAATATTTTAAAAACTCCTTGACTTCTCTTAGCCGGTAAAAAAACTAGAATCAGTTCCTAAATTTGTCCTGTAATATCTCCGTAAATTTCAATAGTAAAAATGTGCGCATTTTTCTTACATATAAAAAATTGTTATATAATTAATTCTTGTATTAAACGTTTTTTGAAACTTCTTAAAATATTCATTTGCTATTCAAAATTCGATAAGTGTAACTAGACTGAGTAACGACTAAATGAAAGTACAACTCACACCCACATTTTTCGAACATCGTGTATCTGAAAGCATGATCGCATACAAATTCAGTTGTTCTACTGTTTAATTACTAGCATCAGATCTTTAATAATCGAAAAGAAATGAAATGCATGGGGTTTGGCAACACCATAAACTTCGCATCCCGCACCTGCGCTTATTGATCATAACTTAAGAAAAGCAAATAAATATGTAAATTAAACATTCGTTCCAGATATAGCGAAAATATCGGCGGAAAATTCTGTAATAACATTTGCTGTTAAGCTATCAGAAGAACAAGAATCTTTAAACCGATTTTTTTAATTATCATATCAGGAGTCAGAATTATTAATGAAATGTTTTTTCTTTCTGTAGTCTTTTGAAGAGAACATCGAAGAAGTAAACCGCGTTTGCTTAATAAAAATCCAGATGATTTAGTTTCCAGTCCAGTCTTAGTTAGTGCGTCCAGTTTTTTAGTAGTAAATATCGTTTCCGCTAAATGAAACAAACACAATGCTGGACAGTCAGTTTTCGAAAGAAAATCTAAATTGTGATGCAGTAAGGATGTTTGGTTTTGGTGAATCTAAATTGTGATGCAGCAAGGATGTTTGGTTTTGGTGAAAGGTGACTGAAACGTAAATGAAATTACAAAGAATAATGTGCCAAGGAATAAATGTGCATTGCATAAAGAACTAACGAAACGGTTTACAGTAGAAGAACATGTTGGAAACTGCATTGTAGAAAATCCCCAGAATGGATTTGTAAGAAGAAAAGGGCATACGTGTGTTTGCCTTTAAATAAGCTAAAAGGAGAACAAATATCTGTCAGTGGGAATGCATACAATTATAATGAATAGTATAGGAATTTTAGGAAAATTAGTTTTCTATACCTTTACTTTTCAAATGATTTAAAGAAGAAAAAAGTACAGAGGAGAACAACTCGGGGGTCTCGGTAATCAGAAAAATTTCGCCATCAAATATCGGTTATGAGGATGAATATAACCATAACGAATAGTACAGAAATACGATTAATTCGCGTTTGACTTATAGGCCTTATACTATTATAAAATTGCTTTATTATATAAATCAAAACGCATAGGATGAGAAAATTCTCTTAATATCTATTTAAGTAGTAACGTCAGGGGATTGTTCTTAAAAAAGTTAAAATGTTTGTTAAATAATACGCCCCTTCAAAATTAATCTATTATGGTCAGATATGATGTTCTCGAGGGCAGAACATTATGCCCATCTCCTTCAGACTATGATCTTGGAATGGTTAACAAATCTTTCGCAGTCTTAAACTAATAACGAAATGTGGTAGTGCTTGATCTTATATTAAGGTGATGGGATCAGATTATGTATAGTATGTGACATAGTGTCTAATATACTATGTGTTTGGGAAAAACGTCTTCACCAGGTTATTATACGGGCGATGCCATCAAAACAAACGCGAAGAAAACCAATATTTGCATCGAATAATTTACATTTCATAATAAAAATACCATTTTCTTTTTAGATAGCAAATTTGTGAACAACATTTTGTATCGTAACATTGCACTTCATTACTGCCAACTTTCAAATATGAAAAAAGGAAGGCCCTCGGGAGCCAAAGCGCTAATTTCTGGAAGAGGTTCGAGGTGCAAAGGCGGCACCATTTTGAAAGAAATAGAAATTGATTTACATTCGGTGTATAATGTGTGATTCACTTTATTAAACTATTTATATTGTAATTCTTACGTAAAATATACTAATATTTATATTTATTCTTTTGAAACTAATATTTATTTACATATTCTAAATGTTATGTTCTTTGGTTAATTTCCAGTTGTAATCTTGTATATTTACCCTGAGAAAATCCTGAGCAGAAAATGAAATTGTAATTTGTCAAGGTGCTTTTAAACACGGTAAAAGTAAATTCATAATTATTGTGCAAAAATTTAGTATGCGAATAAATTTAGTATTGCACACAAAATTAATCAGCCTAAAAATTTCTGTTTTGAACGTTTGTTTGAAACATGATACAAAGTTCTATAAATATCTGCAGCTGTTTCAGATATTTTAGGTTCATAAACTTTAAAAAGAATGATTATTTAGAATATCACTAGGAATGGAGGAATGAAATTTGTATAAATTACGTTTCATGAGTTCCATTATAAAATATATATATAGTGCAATATTTATTTCCACAATTTAATATTAGTAGCACAACTTAATTTTACTGTTAAAAAGCACTTTCATTAGTAAAGATTAAAAATTAAAAACGTTCATAGACTGACAGTTTCCAATTAAACCGCAGAATTGGCATCTATGAATAGGCGCTAAAAACACAGATCTCCAGTACGAAAGTGTTTAATTACTTCCTATGAAAATAAATGCTGATAGTATAAAGTTAGCATGACTAATTACTAGTTAATAAAATATCATTTATACTTACCGAGCAAAATATTATCAAATGCTGTTCGTATGCTATGAATTCGATCAAGTTTTCTTCAAAAATGTTGCTGATAATAAATTTGGTTAAAGTAAGACAGGGATTAGGTTATTTGTTTATTTCTCTTTTTCGGATAGTGCTTTCTGTGGTGATTACATCAATACTTCAACAGTCCATCTCCAGTTTTGACTCTTTTTCCAGTTCATCCTTTCTCTTTTCCGGATTTGCCAGTTCTTTTCCGGTTCCAGCTTATTCTTCAGTTCAGGCTTCTTTTCCAGTTCTGGCTCCTTTTTCGGTTCTTGCTTCTTTTTAAGATCACATTGAGGGTTTTCCAGTCTGAAAAATAGTCAATGTATCATTATTTTTATTACTATAAATTAAAAAGTAACGCGGCGACGATGAAAATTTGAGATGTACAATACTTGTATATTTATAATATGTATAAAACTTCCTGCTCAGCCGTACAGTAAAAGTCTCCCTCGCAGATTTTTTGCCTGATAGAATTTCTTCTACAAAGCGCGATTTTGTTCTTTTCGTTGTTCTGACCTAATAACAACGAGAGAAGTCAAATCAGAGGACGCGAATTGTTTCCAATAGGTGACCTTCATGAGCCCCACATAAACCGCAGTAATTTGCAAAGGTTCGGTGCTTGCATTTTTCATTCCTTAATTTTTTTATAAATTGTAATAATAATAATAATAATAATAATAATAATAAACAGTTGGCTTAAAAGCAAAGTGAAACTGCGGCATTTGTAATTTAATTAAACAATTTATCACAACTAGGAACAAACGAAAAAAAGCATTTTTAGAAGATTTACAGGTCACATTCTTTCAGCATCAGGAAAAAAATCTCCTGTATTCAAAGGAGCTTACTCGTATATAAATTTAATAAATTTATGAAAATATTAAATATAAATTTTTGAATGAATTACTATGTCACACACATGCCAGATATTTCTACGTTCTACAAATTTTGTATAATTTACTTACGTATTTGGTATTTTAACGTTGTTCTTATAAAATTTTCCCTTTTTCTTATAAAATTTTCTTTGGCTGTTAACACTTTGGGTGACAACGAGGAATCTTACAGATTTTGCGAATGGATCTTCAGGTGGTTCTTCGGGGTTATAAATATCGAAGCTGTAAGACAAACATTTTTACTTTTATATTATAATGAAATTATTAAAATTTTGAAATAAAAATGAAATTATTAGTATTGCTATAAAAGTAATTTAAGAAAACTTCAAACTAAAATTATGAGCCAAGGAAAGAAATGTTTAATCAGTCCTTTCATGTTTAATCAGCCCAATTTCTATGTTTCTGAGGTGGTAAAATATTATTATTCCAGAGCTTTACACATCATTAATATATCTACGGTTTTCCTCATTCAAGTTGTGTTTCTCGCAGGTCAATTGCTCTGCATCTCTGACTGCACACGTTACAAATTTTCATTGGTCATTTCAATCTTCAATAACATGTTGCTGGTCTACTTCCGGCAAAGCAGCACCAGGACTCTTGCCACGATATGTTTTTCAATTGAAAATTTTATTTTCGTTGCTCACTTGCATTCTTAAAAATTTTAATTTTTTATACATAGAGAAAGAAATCAAGCAAAGCAATACGAATAAGGAAAATCATTATCTCTTTTCCCTTACATTCCGCTAAATTTGTTGAAGGAAAAAGAGCTAAGTTTCTAAAAATGTATCTCCTTACTCTTTATACATATTATGTCTTTGTCAGTGTTTCTGATACACTTTAATGTATTTTACAATTTATTTAATGTTTGAATATTACAGCTTCCTATGCTGAAATAGGTTCTCTATTTTCTTTCGAAGAAAGAAGTAGAGTTCCGGAATTTTTTATATTGTAGGCCATATATTTCTTACTTTGAAGAGAAAGAGAAACAAAACATATTTCCATATGGCAAGATGTAACATTTTATATATCCCGGCTTTTAAAACCCATCAGAGTCTAGCAGCAGTTGTGTCGTACGTAATTATGCACACAAGTATAGAGAGAAAGAGACGACGGGAAATCAGATGGTAAAGCATGGTCGAAAAGTCTCTCCTGGCCCGGTAAAAATAACACAAAACACAAGAAAGAAAGAACATGAGTTTATGCTTAGTACAGTAAAAATTAAAGAATAGGAACAAAATTAGACAATGATCGCCCTTCAAAGAAGGTATCCGAAATTAAGACCTGGACCCTTTTGCAGGCATCACATCTCCCGCACATGGAAGATCTACTGTTCTGGAAAATACTGAGCATGCCCAGAACTTCTCCAGCAGCTGCCACGATATATGCAACAAGTTACTCAGGACTTCTAACGGGCGTCTTGTACACCAATCTCTTGACATACCCCCAGAGGTTGTAGTGAGGTCTGGTGATCTTGCTAGCCAGTGTACTGGACTAACCCTACTAAACTCTTTTTGAGGATACCTTCCGAAGGAACATTGGAACAGATTTTTGATGACGATCGCTTGTTTTTTTCTTATTTGTTGGTTTCCGCTGCGCTAAGAATAATAAACATATATATTCCCCCTGTTCATGTCCTACTTTTTCTGTGCTTTCTGTCGTCACTATGGCGCCATGAATGCGTTTCCGACCATGCACGGCCGTACGTTTTTAAAATCGTTTTATGCTGTTGTATATATATATATATATAATTAAAGTAAAAGAGACAAACGAAAAAAGACCTATATATATATAATATTAGGAATCCTGATTGCCCATAATGATCTATGTTGTGTAATAAAGAACGAATTTAGCAGATGAAGAAGATGTCATTTTGACATTTAATTTCAATTCACATTTGTAGCGACAATTAATTTGAAATTCTAATCTCACTTATTTCCAGAATATTAATATTTCTCATATTGTTGGAATAGGAAGAATGTAGCAGGACGGCGTGTCAGCGGGTACAGAAATAGAAGCAAACTGCATAGTTAACCAATATGGTAGTTTATTAAAAGATAGATTTGGTTCAGGAAATTTTAAATTCCCACTTATCTACGTCATCATTTTTATATAAAAATCTTGTGATGTGGATATATATATATATTTTTTATTTAATTAATTTTATTTTTTAATTAGTTATTAGTTTAAAATTACTTTATTTTATATATCTAAATTAATTGCAATGAACAGTTACAAGCTCGAAATGTTTATTATGTTATATTCTGAATACTCGATCTAAATAATAACATGAATCTGTAAATTTAGAAATATAGTCTAGTAGAAACAGATGAACTGAGAAATTTATTTTAGATTTTTTCCGAATAAAATATTGAATAGATTTAAGTGTTTTACTTAATTTATTTAACATATGCATATATCATATTTACGGATGTATACATATTATTCATAAAGGTAAAGTAATTTTCTGTCTTTGTTACTTTATTTATTCAACAGTTTGGCTCTTACTTCTAATTCACAATTTTTGAAAACTGGGCGTTTAAACACTTTAATTGTGTATTAACATTGTGTTTAGATACTTCATTAGTTAATGAAATAAAGTTTCTTCATAATAAAAGGTTTTACAAGAAATAATTTTAAATTCTTCTCAACGTGATTTTCCATATTAGGGTTTTGTAATCTGCTTTTTTAATGAAGGAATGAAGAAAAATTACACAGTATAAATTTCAAAACGTATTAGTTTTCAGACAAGCGTTTTTGTCAAAACATTATTAAATCTTTAATCAAAGAGGATCTGAAATATTATCTTTTGTTTTATTATTTTTTGATAAATGACTTACGTGTCCGACACATCTTCAAATCTTAAACATCGGGGATCCATTTCTGCTAGTAATTTTTCTGTGTACCATATTTCTCCATCTCCTCCTGGTTTTTCAAATACACGTCGATAATAAAACATTTCACGGCGAATCTTTTTCTCTTCGCTGAAATATTTTTATTTTACTAAATATATGCATTCATATATACGTAAGATATAACAAAATACGATGGCTGCTTTAAGAAAAGATTGGCGACCTCAAAACTAGCTATTCTAAATTTTATGTTCTCTCCCTTAATTCATCTGTTCTCCCAAATTCTAGATCTTTCCATGTTACATAACGCCTCTTGAAAAAGTTAACTAACACTAAAAATTAACCAGTCAAAGTTTAGAGTACTTTCTGCACATACTCATTATAAATACCGCTCACAGGTTAACTACATCATTCTTCCTTTCGCTAACTTCTGCTCTGCCAATTTCTCCAGCCTTTCTAAGATTTTACGGGCAATATTGACGCAATTGCAAATGCGTTTCAATTCATAGCGATTTTTCGAAGTAGCTTCGCACATTAATGGATGTTGTCCTCTACTGGCTGTCTAAGATGATGTTCGGCAGTCTCTCTGCAAGCGAACACATAGTGGTCCGGATCTCCTGCCATACCGCATGAGCTACGGTTATTTTCGCTTCGTCTGAAGCGATGCAGGTACGTCATGAAGAAGCCATGCTCTGTTCGAAACTTAGTGAAGTGAGACGAGTCACATTTTAAAAGCCCGCTGACGTCTGGGAAAAATCTGTAAACTCTTCAGCCAGTAGTCTGTCTCCCACGCATGTTGCCAACGCTTCAATAAATCTACCTCGAGCTCAGCTTTTATGATCGAGCACGGGAGAGGCACATCAAGTCTGCGAACGTGGGGGTCAGTTGCTGCACTTTTGACTGTTGCATTTGCAATTTCAGTATCCAGTATTACGGTGTCGGAAGGTACCTACTGGTGTTCAGGGTTATAGCATTTTGGGTTCAAGAGTTTAAGTGTGGCCTTGACGAGTGAAATTTTACTGCATGTACCTTGGATTGCCTGTAGGCTAAAGGCCGAGGTAAGTCCTATCCCATAAAATGTTTCTCTCTTTGAGTCGGAGCACACGCACTATTGCACTTTCGCGCTGAGCTAAGAGATGCAGAGGCGGCAGTCCTCAAACCACGTTTAGAGCATTAGTAGTCCAGGTTTTATATACTCGGGAAATCCTTAGAAGGAATGCTCTTTGGTGTCTTTGTGCTCAGCGTAGCAGAATCACCATTTTAGAAGTGATCGTTATGCCTCTCATCGAGGCTCCATACGGTGCAATACGCTCAGCAGATGATGGGACAAGGCAGATACAACAAGATTACCTCACGGTTACTTCCCGAAAGTATGCAAACCCCCAAATCATCGAAAGGTCCCATTTTACTTTAAGCGATTCTTAAGAAGAAACGCAAGATGCGAGCGCAGAACACCTGCACATCTAGAAGATCCTAAGATTTATATATAGCAATGCCCATTACTTTCAATTATAAGACAAATTTCCCGGGATTTGGAAAAAAAATGCCAGAAAAAATTTTATTCTACAATACCAAATTTTATTCTACAATACCAAGTGCACTTCAACAATTTATGAAATATATTACTGAAAAGGAACGCAATGGGATTAAAAGTAAATAATCATATTACATGAGTGAATATGCAAGTATTTAAGAGCAATTAAATTTTTAACATATCCTGTCCACATATGCAAAGATCCAGTCAAAACAGAAAATTATATCTTCTAATTTCAGTCTGTATATGTTGCATAAATTTTCCTTCCTTACTCTAATCAAATTTTCAGTCAAGCGTGGTTACTCAATATTTGTGCTCTCAACCTGATGGCTGCGTATGCTGAGCCGATGGGTAATCAATCGTTTCGGCAATTTCCGCACAGGATTTCAAATTATTTCCCTCTAGAGTTCTTAACTGAACGAGACGGGCTTTCAAAATATAGTGTTACGTTATTTTCTTCCTTCATGTTCGTACGGGGTTCGTAGATTTGGAGTGAATTACGGCGATACTTGATAAAATATCGAAACACACTTTATTTAGCCAATATTATTCAGGACAGCTCCAAAATCACGTTTACAATTGTCGAAGAACTACTATAGACACGCTGCAACAATCAGCGACACAGCCTTCAGGCAATCAGGCTATAACGATGAAAACAGCTTAACTGTAAAGCACCAGAGTACACCTCCCAACTCTGCTCGGTCGTTCTCGGAACGCCACTTACTTTCGAGATTCTCTACGCTACAACTCACGATGCATTCGACGATACCCTAGAGTACAGCTCCTGACTCCTCGGTTCAGTCGCTCCTGGAGCTCAACACACTCTCTCGATGACGCACTAACTGCGACTCACTGAGAGACTCTTTCGGTGCACTGGACGACCAATTTGGCACTAGGCACTCACTGATTAACTATAAACTCGATGGACTCCGCACTAATTACGTACCAGCAGGGTTTATAAAGCTTTTAGTTCGTGTTCGAGAACATTCTAGGCTGAACCGGTAAAAATTCCTTCAAGAAGGTTCTCCAACCGTCTATGGCAAATTGCCAATTTTGTCGCCAAATGTCGCCAAGAGAGCGATTTCGTGCCAGCTGTCAAATGTGGCAATCCTGCCTTCCCTTCCCTTTGTCTGGCAACCCTAAAACTGTTTTGCGGAGAGCTATCTTAACGCGCCTGGACATTTCGTAATACTGCCCCACCTCAAGAACTGCACATCCCAGGCTACACAACCCTAAGGCAGAAGCCAAATTCGATACAAACAAAACGTAGTAAAACTATAGTGACGTGATCGAAGTTTATTTGCAAATAATCGTTGTTATCATTATTTACGCATAAGGATTATTTTTTCTTTTAATGTCAGTATTTTAAAGGAATAGCTGCTTTTGGCAACTTTTATGTTTCACGTTAAGGTACGTGACACGATATGTTGCCGCTACGTTAATTTTTTTATTGATATTTGGAAAATTTGTTATATTACATTAAATTTAAATCATGACCTCATTTGTATTACCTAAAGTGTTAAAGATCTTCGTTTCCTGGCTTGGAACTAAAAATTATTTTGTATCGGTGGTTGCTTGGAGAGAATGAACTGATTTTCTTCAAGCTGAAATGTTTCTATGCATTTCCTCTTCAGGCGTATTTTAAATTAACAGTACCTTAAGTTAACTTACCTTAAATTAACAGTTCGTTTTATATTCCTTTTTTTACTAAAATTTAATTATTTTATTTACAAAAATTTAGTTTTAGTCTACAGTTTCTTTCTCTTGACAGTTTAAACTTCTGTAGGTATTTAACGTATTTTATTTGAATTATTATTTTGCTACAGTTCTATTATTTTTTATTTTTTCAATTTACTAAAATACCGAAACGCAAAAAGGTATTACGGGAGATGAAGACGTGAAGCATTACAGAAAAATGAAGAAAATCGACTACCCCCATAGCACAAAACATCCTAAGGATGTCCTATTTAAGTCGCAATATCCCGGGATATACTTAGGATGTCCTAAGGATGTTGATTCTCAGATGTCCTGAGGAGATCGTAATTTAACATCCTGAGGATGTCTTATTTAAGTCGCTATGTCCCGGGATATGACAGGATGTCCTGAAGATGTTGATTCTCAGATGTCCTGAGGAGTTCACCAATTTCACATCCTGAGGACATTCATTTTGCATTGTCCGGAGGACTTTCGTTGTCAAACATTTTGAGGATATTTGTTCTCAAATTTACCAGTTTTAATTTTTTGACATTGCACATCTGAAACTTGCACATTATTTTATTTTTCATATGTATTTTACTAAGTTGTTTCTAAATGCTGTACATTAAAAATATTGATATGATTGATGATTTATTCTTGTTATTTTTTTATTAATTTTAACTGCTATTTTTTCTGAGGTTTTTAAAAATTTATTTAGTCATGGAAAAGATTTTTTTCAATGGATTAGCATTTTCTAGAATATTTGCAAAATTCTAAATAACATATATTTTTTTTATAAAAAATGTATAAATTACATGTATAATTACTTACAGATTACAAACCCTACTACAAATATAGGTAAAATTAGATATAGATATATTTAATTACGGAAACGAATTTTTTTTTAAATTTGGATATAGAGACATTAGGTATTTTTTTGGAAGCAGGAAACATGAAAAATTAGCAACTGCCTTCGCCGGGAATCGAAGGACGGACCTCTGGAATACCGGCTCAGTGTGCAGAACCACTACACCACGAAGACACGCTAGGTGTGGTGGTGGTGTATTTAATTATGGCAAAGCACACTAGGGCTATCTGCCTAAGGGAAGGGATGTCTTCGTGGAGGACTTTCTAAGGAAAACTGGCTCGTATACACGTTACACGTGGGGAAAACCACGAAAACACCCATGCAGCCAACCCGTTCGCGGGATTCGAACCTCGGATCGCACTACCAGGGTTCAGCGATTTTACCGCTCGGCCGCTGGTGGGCCGAAGACACGCTAGGAAAGCGGGAGAAATACCTTATATTACTTCTCTTTTTAAAGGCCGACTTTTTTTTAAGGGGATCCAATCACTAAATCCTGGGTGTGGATATACCTCATTCAACACCTTTTTAGTTCGGGCGCCACTGTAGAGACATTAGGATTTTTTTGGGAAGCCGTAGAGTTGAAAAATTAGCAACCGCCTTCGCCGTGAATCGAACCAAGGACCTCTGAAATACCGGCCCAGCGTGCAGAACTATTACACCACGAAGGCACGCTAGGAAAGAGGGAGAAATACCTCATGAGGAATTTTTTTTTCCTCTAATTACAGGACAGAAAATATTTTTCAATCGCGCGATCTGCTATTGATATTGAATTACAGTCGTGCGATAATTTCGCAGTAAAGATACATCTTTGATGACTATCCAAGATTCTAGAAACTTTGGTCTTATATAGAGATGGTCGTCTTATAGAAATAATGCTTAATATCAATATTTATGTATAATCTCAGAACTATTGGTCACTTTCAGAAGTGGTCGTTTGAGAGCCGATATTCTATATATTTATTTACTGATACTCTCAGATTCCAAAATTTGTTTATATTCTCAGAAATATTGGATGGAAGGTGGTCGTCCCATACATGCAAAATTTTACATTTCATTAAGAATGAATTCGGCATTATTTAACTATTTCCCTATTAATTAATTAATTAGATAAAGAAAAAATTAGGAAATAGTACTGTTTATTACGGAATAATGTAGGAAGTTCTACAGAACTATATTCTTTCGCGTCATTGCACATTGTATCCGGCAAACTACTAGTTCCTCGTATTCTTCCGCAAATCCGTAGACATCTGTCTGATTTGAAACGAAATCCAAAATGGCTGCGCCATGAGGTTAACTTGTATGGATATTTTTTGTTGCATGAAAGGTAAGTTCAGTTGCAATACTTGTATGTTTACTTTTTTTTCTTTTCGAATGTATGTTATTTATGTCATTTTGACAGTTAAATGTTTCACAGCTTTATGAATTGTTACCATTCTGTCGTCTCAATGGCTGGCTGTCTTTTCAAATATCTAATTTGCCCTGCTATCCAAATGTTTATGACTGAATTTTTTTTAGTCTAGTTTATGCATTCAGTTTCAAAATAATATGTGTGATCAGATTGCTTATTATTTTATTGCACCAATAAATTTATGTTAAATAGTTTGAACAATTGTATAAAAATAAGAGTTTGCATTGTTTTGTCCAAAATATGTATGGTTGAAACATTATCTTAATCTAGTGTGTAATTCAAGTTTTTTTGGGGGTACTGTTCTGTTATTGGGACCAGAATCGGAAATGTATGAACCTGTGTTCGTAAGTATGAGCATAGATGTGTATATGTAGACACACAAACATACAAATATACAAGCATACATAAATACAATTCTGAACCCGGTCCTGATAACAGAACAGTATCTTTTTTTAATCTTTTTTGAATATTTTATAGAAGGATTAAGCATTTTTCAAACTGCATATCATTTTAAGATTCAACTTGCAGGAAGACAAAATATGGTCATTCAATCAAATGCTTATGATTGCTTTTAACATTTTCTCATAAATATTGTTTGCATTTTTATTGTATTTTAGATACTTTAGTTATGTAAAGTGAACATGAGAATATTAGGAAAGCTCAAGAATATGAATAGCTACCATAATACAGATATTTTTTCATCGAGCCCATTGTTTTAGAAACCAATGCACCATTATTATATGCTGGCTTATTTTATAGTTATATGCAGTTTAACTTTATGTTCATGTTACTGTAGTATTGTCATTATAATAAAAGTATTGATAATTTTTGTTGAATCTTGCAAGTTGCCTAACATTCAGAATTATTACTACCGAATTTTAACGATAGGTTTTTTCGAGTTGACATAATCTGTCTGATAAATAAAATAAACTGGTGTTTAAATTATATGCATTTCTCTTAATGTTTCATTGAAAGTGAGATGGAAATATAAATGCTATCCAGAAAAGTGAATTCTTTTTGCCTGAAGTAACAAACTGTACTAAATGATTAATGTTTATATCATTTTAGAAATGTCAATATTAAAGTTTCTCCCCCTTCTCTTCTTTGATTTTGAAATAATTTATAATAAAATAATATATGCATAAGTGTAATTAATGTAAAGTGTCATTCAATAATATAATTTATTTTTAATGATATTTTTATATTATCTGGGTTTTCTTTTGGTGTTAGAAGGAGGAAAAGACTGTAATGTTTTAATTAAGGAAATAATTAAAACATTACAGTCTTTTAAATAACACAGTTACAGTAATGTTTATTGAAGCAATCAGTACTGTGTGATTGCCAGTGATTGAATAATGTTAAAATGCATTGTTCATAAAGAAATCTTTGTGTTATAGATTTTATTTTGACACAAGCTGAAATTTGAATTATTGGAAGCACTTTGAAAACCCGAATTATTTCCTGAATCATTAATCAGGCCAATATATAACATACAAATTTTCATACAAAATTATTTCTTTGAGCATATTATAAAGAGCTCACTTAATTTTATTATTTGTACAAATTTTAGACAAAAGTAGCATGTAACAGTTAAAGATTTATTGAAGCCTACTTGTTACTTGTAGTAACAAAGAAGTGTGAAAGATATTGCCACATTAGTGAACATGACTATCATTGATGCTTAGTTTAGTAATTTAATAATATATTGAGAAATGCTGGGAACTTTCAGAAGTAGACATTTTGAAAATGATGGGCTTGATAAGAAATTTACATGGTTTTATTATTTATTCTTTAGTTAAGAATGGATTTTAGATGTTCATGTGAAAGAATTCTGTTTAATTATATGTGAAAGAATTGGTAAAGTTTGGCATTTAAAAAAATGAATTAATAATATGCAATTATCTTTTTATTATACATATATTACTATATATTTCTAATGCGCTATGTAAATGTCAGTGCTAAACAATTGAGATACTATTGTCAGGGCAATCTTTTCTTATACATGAAAAATTCTGATACGCTCTTATCATCTGCCCTCACAGCTTCAACTTATGCTAAAACAGCAAGAGTATGCACATGATAATAGCAATCTATTAATATGCATACCACACACATGTATTTATATGCTTTATATTTAATCTTTATTTCTGAATAGTATTCCATTGGATGAAAAATATGTGAATATTGACCCAATGTGTATATTTGTGTGTGTGTGTGCATCCTAAAATTTCTTGTTTCTTATAAAGTGCTTATTTGAATTACTACTTGTGAACAGAGCAGTAGATATGAACCATAAACTAACCATTTTGCCAATTTTCACAGCTTATATGCATTTCTCAATAGATAGTCAGAAAGCACCAAAATTTGTAATAATGTTAAGTTTAAATGATGTTCTATACTTTTGTGTTAATTTTTCTATTCTATTAATTCTATTACTGTGTTATCAAACTTTCTGCAGGAATTTCAACTGGTTAAGATGTTATTACCATGTGGAGAAGAATTTGGTTTTCAAGCTAGAAAAAATTGCAGCTGAAGGATTTTGTAGAAGGTCAGTCAAACTGGTTTTAGTTAATTATAATTTAATTTTGGGTGAAGAATTCTCAAATTTATTTATCATAAGTGTCTAAAGGTCTTCTAAATTAAATTCTGCTTGTTTTTGAAATTTTTCATGACATTCATTCTTTGATTATTATTATTTTTTTTTAATTTACTAACTTATATCCAGGTACATAATGTTGCATTTAATACCATATCTTAAATATTGTAAAATGTTATAATAATACATTTCACTTAAAAATGTGGTTGTGACAGTAAATTTTCTGTTACATTTAATCATATCTATAAACATTGGTATACATCATTTTTCAATAATCTGTATATTATTTTGTGCATTTCTTTTACATCCAAGATCTGGCATATGACTTGGGCCCACCAGCGACCGAGCGGTAAAGTCGCTGAACACTGGTAGTTCGGTCCGAGGTTCGAATCCCGCGAACAGGCTGGCTGCATGGGCGTTTTCGTGGTTTTCCCCATGTGTAATGTGTATACGAGCCAGTTTCCCTTAGAAAGTCCTCCACGAAGGCATCCCTCCTCTTAGGCAGATAGCCCTCGAGGCTTTGCCATACTCACACACACACACAATGGCATATGACTTGCTTTTCAAACTGATAACATGGTGTAATAATGTAATCTAATGGTTAAAGTTTACTATGGAACGGGCCAAATTTAATAAATTATTCTTTGATAGAAATTTATTCATGTGTTCAGTGTGTCTCATCTCTTTAAATTGCTAAAGTAAATTTTATGTAGTTGCATTTAGGAATTTTGACTGTATCAGAGTAACTTTGTTTCAGTTATTATAACATGCAAGGGAAAAAATTCATTCATAGCTCCGTTTTTAAAATTAGTTAATTAAAGTCTTTAATAAAGAGGGACGTTTTGTTGTTTTTAATGTCGATAGAGTTTAATTCAAAAATATGCCACATTAAGGGTTACTTTTTAACCTAATTTAAAATTTTCATTACTTTAACATGTCCAATAATTGTTATTTTAACTCCGATATTGTAATAATATCAAAATTCCTTAATTTTTGATAGGTAATCCAAATGTAAAACAAGAAAAGAAAAAATTAAAATCTAGAAGTATATTTATTTCATACCTCTAACAAATAAAAACAACACAAGCACTTTTTACTGTCTATCTGCATAGTGTGGCATGTCCCGTAAGACTGAGATTTGTATGGTCAAATCCATGTTTCAGTTAAAGGAAAATGCATGCACAGTCTTCTGATTTTCCCTTCGATTAAGGATTCTGTATATACTAGCATAAGAAATATATTAGTTAATGCAGTGTTATACATCAATATTTATAGACAATTATTGTGGCTATGTTTATTATAATTTTGTTCACTGTAATGGCTGGAGTGCCTAAACCATCATGCTGTGTAAACAAAACTCAAATCTTCATCTCTGCATACTGCTCCACTAGTGTTTAAACCACTGAAATGGTGATTATGGTAGAACATCTTTGGTAAAAATTTACTCTACTGTAACCCTTGGTGAATCGTTTCTTTTTTTTATATCAAGATTGTCACCTGAGAGGATCGGCACCAATTTCAAGGTGGCCGCTACACAAAACGAAAATAAGAAGTCAAAGACATACACAAACTCTGTGTCCATGTATACATCAACCTATTAAAACAGAGAACTGCACAAACTGGGCATTGTGCACTGCCTTAACTTTGTCCATGTACACATTGATCTATTTTCACTCTAAGAAAATCAGAAAGTTAAAAATATCATAGTTACCAGAAAAAATTTGCCACTGTCTTAACACACAGACAACCAAAAATACACAAACAGAGAGGAATAAGTTACCAAAAATACATATTTCCTAACATAAAAACATTAAACAACAAATCTTCTAACAAAAATTAACACACAGAGACAAAAAAATAAATGAAACGTCATTTTTTTAACATATCTTTTTTTTCACATTCATATGTTTAGGCTTCCCACCACCATCCTCCAGGTAAGCAATTCAATTCAATTTTTCGTCTGTTAGTCACCTCAGACATACTCAAACGATGGTACCCACACCAAAATAATAAATAGCATGTTCAAAATACAAGACCATACCACTTCCGTGCAACCAAACACAGCAATTGAAAAGAATGGTAAGAACCAAAAACCTGGGACTGTACAAAAGGTTTACTATTAAAAAAAGTAGCCCAAAACTAAATTTATCACAGCACGTTGGCAATATTTGCAGAAATAACTCCTTTTTATTGACAAAAAAAAAAGTTTTTTTTTTTTCCCAAAGGCTACTTTCGCCAACATTATCAACATTAGGGTTACCGAAAAACTTATTTGACGCAATGGGCTTCCACATTTCACAAACAACCAATACCACTTTGCGATTTTTTTTCAGACAGAAACCAAGGTGTACCATACAGTAAAGATTAACCACATCTTCATTTACTACTGTTACAAGTACTTCTTTGGTAAATTTCTGCGGTTAAATTCAAAAGTTTAAAATTGCATTAACATGATCAGATTCAGAGTCATAGCTAGGGTTTTCAGCGCTCAGGGACAACTGAAGATTTTGTGCCCCCTACTGCTTGCCAAGGATGGAAAACATTTAATTCTAAAATGTTCTAACATCAGTTTGGCGCCCCTTGGATTCTGCACCCGGGGACAGATGCCCCCCTCTAGCTACGCCCCTAATCAGATTTTATTTTCTGCACGTAGCTAACAATTACTTATGTGTTGTCAGATAAATGTTACCAGATGCAGTTAATTATTTTTTACTTGCCAATCTCATGAGACAAGTTTTTTTTTGCTCCTGCAAGACTTTACTTTGTGTTGCAAAATAAATTCATTCTCACTCTTTTTGGACTTGCCTACACATTAAATTTAAAATAGTTTTATGAATAGGTAAGATGTGATTATCATAATTTTGTTTCTCTCTTTATCTTGGCAACTTTATATGTTGATTCAGTATCCAGGTTACCTACCAGTGGCTGATTGATAAAACTGCTCATATGTTCGTTCAGTTGGTGGTTTGAGTTTATTTTCTGACATAAAAAATTTTAGAAGGCATCCCCCATGTTTATTTTACTATCGAAAAATCAAATAATTGCTACTCTGTTTATAGGTACTAAATGTTAAAATATTTTAAATGCTTTCTTTAATTTGCATTCTAATAGTCATTTGTTTAAATTTAATTATGAATTATATTCACATATAGTAATTGTGAGTGTTTTTTTATTTTAGGTGCTGTGAAAGGCAATGACAGAGATCCAGTTTATCAAAAGTTCTTATATACATAAGAATACATGAATATAAGATTGTTTTTCATGAATTCAAATAAAATGTGATAAATTGGATTAATAAAAACCATTTTGAATTTTGAAAAGTGTTTTTCCTCTGTTAATCATAATATAGTGCCATAAATTTCTGAATGTGTTTATTTTTCATCCAAATAAATAGCTTTACAAAAATTTGTCATATTAATAGATATTGCATAATTTAGCATTATTATAAATATTTATTATAGCAGATTTAGCTGAACTACGTTTTTAGTCTCTTTGCAGATGAAGTCACAAAGGTAAGTGGTTAGACATTTTTCTGTATTCTCCATTAAGTAATTTTATCTGGTAAATTACCATTACGGTGAAAGAATAAGCTTTGCTTGAAGATACAAAAATTTGCAGACATTTCAAAAAATTGGTATACGTAAAAAAGTTCTTAAATTGCCACATATGCGAAACTGAAAATGTTATATATGAAATAGTTCAGAAATATAAATATTTTCACTATTTTTTAACTATAATTCACTGCATTTGTTATATATAATCACAGTTTAAGGTAGCAGTGCTTTTCTCACTGTGATTTCTCGTGTATTTCGATTCATAAATACACGTACATAAATCCACGTATTTTGATTTCTCTTTTGAGACTGAATAAAAAATGAACTAAACATTCTCGTTGACATTGAGAGTTGAATAAAAGCTCACCTCAAAATAAAATGAATTAATAAATTTATGGAAAATTTTACATTGCATATATTGAGCAGAAAGAAACTGAATATACTTAATGGAATTAATAATTGGTAGAGTTGATAGCAGAATAAAATGCCTTAATTGCATGGTAAACAGTAGATCTTTTGAAGTTTTTCTATGTTGCGTAAAATGCAGATTTAAATTTTTTATATTGATTGTCATATAAATGGCAATTACTGTTTTATTTTGCTCTGAAATGAATGGTTAGTAATAAAATTCTGGATGAGACAACCTTTAACATGCACTAGAATTTACAAAGTTTAATTTGGTGCTGATTTCAACGGGTAAATTTCATTTTACTGAATTTTGCTTAAAATAATACCAATGAACCGTTGCAAATTATTTTCAGAACTTTTTTTTTTAATCTAAAAGGGCTATTAGTTTTGAAATGTGACTTCATATCGTCAGTCGTAAACTTTCACTTTTCATTCAAGTCTTGCCATTTGGCAAAATTTAACATATTTACCTTTAAAATCTAATATATTATTGATTAACAAGCCAAGCTATTTAAAAGCATTACACACAGTTCTTAACAATGCTTTTTTTTTTATTTTTAATCTGATTGATTTAAAATGCATTTAATTCGTGATATATCTAATTGAAAACATTTTAATATTTCTACATAATTACATGATATATTTCTTCATTTTTCAAATATATAGAAGATATATAACTTTCTGGTGTCAGTATCTTATAAAATGTTTTGCTATTTCCACTGCCCCGTCTGTATTGATAATCTATGCATTCATAAACTTTTAGCCTCTTTGAGTGACTGCTAAAATCTGAGGCCAGATTTTTTTTTTTTTTTTTTTAATTTTGTGAGCAGAAGAGAATTTTAGAAGAGCTTCTTGAGTTACCTTTTGAATGATATAAAGAATTGTTAACATAATGTCAAATTTTTACAACTAAATATTAAATATATAAAAAAGCCTGCAGCATTCTCATGTTACGAAAACATATTTATTTATTCTGAGGTTAGGAATTGATTGTTTTAAAAATACAATTTATTCCTTTTAACAATTTCCCAACAGTGTCATCAAAACACTATAAATTCCTTACATGTTTTGAAGAAAGATGATTCATTTTTGTAAAGATTATTAAATGGGTAATTTTATTATTCAATTTTTAATACAAATTAACTGAAATTAGAAACTGATTTTGTAAAATAATTTAATTATGAATAATTCAAGTTGGGGGCTATTGGATGTTTAAAAATGATCAAAAGATTTTTAATATCTTAAAAATAAAAGCAAAATTTTCAGTTTTAATATTTTGTATTAATAATTCATTTTAATTTCCTTGCTCGGTTTTAATATATTCACAAATTCAGATTTAAAAACAAAATAAGTTGTATAAATATTTTCAACATTTCTGATTTTTCCATAGTAACCATAGGAGAACGATTTGAGACTATCTGTGTAAAAAAAAAGTAGGTTTTAGATCATCACATCTTCACATACTTTCACTGGAATTTTCCTCTGTATATATACTGGGATGTGACACTAAGCAGTTGAGAGTATGTATTTAAGAGGTTAAAGGGATATTGTAACTAGTGTTTCAAATCCTGATAACATCCCATACGCTGTCGGTGGGACGTAGATAGGATGTCCTAAGGATATACTGGGATGTGACATTAAGCGCTCAGGAGGATGAGTTTAGGGGGAAATTGGGATATTACGGGATGTCCTGAGGATGTAGTAAGTAGGACTTTAAATCCTAATAACATCCCATATGTTGTCGGTGGGACATAGATAGGATGTTTTTAGGATATAATGGGATGTGCTTAGGAGGTTTGTGGGATGTCCTGAGGATGTGCGCATATCCCGCGAGCAACATCCTTGGGATATCCCAAGGATGTTTTTGTGCTATGTGGGTAGAAGATCCTACGGACAAGAAAAATTATATGCTCCAAAAACGAATGAAGATACGGCTAGAACCTCAGCAGGCAAGCAAAATGACCAGAAATGTTACGCATTCAAGAAACTGAAGGACAAACCAACAGGAGACAAGCAGAAGTTCAAGAAACTGAAGTAGAAGCGAAAAACAGGCTTATTTGACAATTGGAACAACAGAACATGCGTGATGAAGATAAGGAGAGGTTGCAAGTAGACGAAGGACATAAAACATTCATCATCGTCGTCAAATTCGAGTATAAATGCCAGAACAGGATACCACTTCATAAACAACTCAAGACGCTGCGCATCACAGAAAAGTTCGGTCCGAAGAAGCAATGGTTATGCGAGAAACCAAACTTTGCATAAATATAGCACAACATACACGTAGCACTCTTCACAATGCAGAAAGATGTGGACTCGAAGTTTAAGTTGAACAACACAGTAGTTGTTGACGGTGAGTGAACCCACAGTAAGTTGCATAGAACTCATAAACATACATAGATAGAACTCACAAATTTTACTTTGAACGCAGCCCAGTAGTAAAATTGTGGGTGGCCAGAAGGAAGAATGTATTCAACAGGCTGTACAGCATGCGATATCAGTATTGGTCTACGTTACGATAAATGTCGATAACACAAGCAGGTAATATACTTCCAGAGTTTTGACATAAGAACATATATATCAGTGTTTCAAACCTACAAATTTTGCATCAAATTGGAAAACAAATATCTAAAAATTTGCCTTTTCATGCATAAGAGTTCAGCATTCGAAAAATTATATTTTCGTAAACGCTTTAGCAGAAAATAATAAAACTTATTGCCTTGCGAAGGAGAACGAAATCAGAACTAACCCGAGGCTACCCGTCAATGGTTGTTTTAAACAGGCCGAATAAAACATAAATTTCCTCATGAGATACTATCAAAAATACAAAATTAATTGAATATCCAATAACACTACAATTAAGAAACCGAGGCATAAAGTGCACTGCAAATCAGATACAAACAACAAAATGTAAACAAAATATGTATGTACTGCAATACAAAAGCAAAAGAGTCAGAAATGAAATAATGATGATATTTTTAATGAAAAATTTAATATAAATGTTTAATTCATAATATTAGTAAATATATAGTGTTTATATTATTTATAGAAACGTGCAGAACTTTCATAATATTCATTACTTACGAACGCTTTTTCATGCATCGAAGCATACCACAAGCCATTTTCAGTTGAGTGCTGGTGCACGTCAAAATAATCAAGATATTTCTAGATTATTACGAAAAATGAATCGCTTTGACTCGTTTCTCGAAACAAGTATATCTACAAATTCAGTATTAATCTCTCACAGCAATATAATTAAAGATCATAAAATCTCCAAACACGCTTTAAACGCAAAAAAATCGCATTAAGACAAAATGAAGAATTTTCACTCTTACAATGACTTTTACAACAATACAAAATAGAATAGAATTTCTAAACTAAATGTTTATTCTTACACCATATTTCATTCTTAGGAAATCTTTCACGGTTGTTGAGTAATTCTAACTGTTAACTGGTTTAAATACAATTATAACTTTATATGTATGCACAGAGATATATGTACAGGGTGTCCATTATTAAACTTGAAATTTGCGAGCAGTCTGTAGCAAAAACTAGGTGGGGGAATTTCATGAAAATTGGGTAATGGCAGAACGAAATGATGGGAATTTTATGAAGAGACAAAAAGAATAGCTTTCGAAATTCACATTTAGATAGCGTTGTGTATTGTAAACTGTTGTCGTATGCAAATTTCGTAACCATAGAAATCCTGTGCGTGCACAGCAGCCCTATAAAGATGCTAGAGGACTGTATACAACAACCCTTTAATGACCGCACTCATACTCATTTGCTAGTCAAGGAAGATGACATTGACTCTCCAGGAACGGGCTTTACTGGTCAAATTGTTTTACCAAAATGGAGACTCTGCAACCGAAACTTTGAAGAAATTTCGGTCTTTGAAGCGGTTACGAAAAGATTTACTCACTAGTCAAGGACTAACAAACATAATCAGAAAATTTGAAGCAACGGAAATATTGGGGATTCAGCCAGCAAGGGGAAGAAAGTATGTTGCAGTACAGGTAGTGGAAGATGTAGTTAAGCAAGTGGAGGAAGACAGATTACAAACCATCGCCAGCACTAGTGTTCCGCGTAATACAGCATCTGTTGACCAACCTGATTCCACGGTTCATAAGATTCTTCAAAATGTCTTATGCTACCTATGTTTAGTTATAAAATGTTTAATATTTATAAAATCTTATAGTGAACACCATGAAATATGTGGTAGTCCAGCAAGTTGCACAGACCATTACCCAATCAGAACTGTCCCAGCCCAGGAGCTATTATATCAAGTGACAGCTCGTGTAGATAATTTACTCAATGAAATAAGTGCTTTGAAGCCGAACAGGTGTGGTAAGAAACCAACCTTAAAATGCTAGAACAGCAGTGGGGAAGAAAACTTACGAAGGAACTCCAGAAAGCGCGAGGGCAAGTAAGATAAGGTTGCTAATCAACAAGGAAGCACGAAACAAAACCGAGAGTCCCATTTAAAAGCCTTTTTATTTCTGTTATGGATGGTAACATTAATGGACCTTTCATCATGAGGCACACAAATTAACTTCCTTTAGTATAGCAATCGATACAGGAATCACGTTACAATCACCCGAAAAGATCTAGCTCAACGTTTGAAAGGTTAACTCATCTGAACGCTTCCCTGTGTTGAATGTGTCCGGTGATAAAAGCGACATCGACGTAAAGATAAACGAGAATGTCCCGTTTATAATTTCCGCCAACCATCACATGGCTTATGCGCAAACAGTACCGACCCTTGCATTCTTGGATTAGACTTTCTAAGGAAATACAATTTTTAATTCTTTTAATTTCAAAAAACGAACTGCATTCATCCTCTGATGATGTAGTCCTGTTAGGAATTAAAAAGAAGTTAACGCCATCTGGAAAACCTCCCAAAAACGTCGAGTCGAGATCATAGCACTGAATAGAACATAATTTCCTCTTCCTGAATCATAGCTGAAAGCAGAAATTTCCGGTTCGGCATAATGAAATAGCTAAGAACTTTAAGTGCACGAAAGAAGTACTAGTGGCCTGCCTGTGCGTTCGTTGACTTATAAAGACCCATCATTCCGGTGACAGTTTGCAACGTAAGTGCTGAAGCTAATGCCATTAGGAAATGCAAAGTCGTTGCAGCACGTACTCCAGTGAACTGCCTTAAACGAACCAATAGTCCTTCTGTCTCTGTGTTTCGCAAACCTTAAATTCGGAATTTTTGCTGAACACATAATTAGGAGTTGGATACAGCAGTCTTGCAGAGAGTGTTCTTGAAGAATTTCAAGAGGTTTTCTGCTGTTTATCCTCTAATATAGTCCGAAAAATTTCGGGACAGCGTAGAATCGATACAAGTGATCATCTAGCAGTCACGAAACATCCAAGACGTCTATTGATTGCTACGCAGCAAGAAATAACAGACCTTACAAAGGACATGCAGCAAAGCACCGTTATGAAGGCTTCAGTGAGTCCTTGCGTAACTCCGAGTGACTAGTCGGAAAGAAGACAACTTTATCTCGATTGATTATCGTCTGTTGAACGACCTCACGAAGAAAGACAGCTACAATAATCCCAGAATTGGCTATATTGTCCATATTCGTTTTGGAAGCAAGTGGTTGAGAATATTTGAATAATGGAGCTGATACAGACAGTTACAGAGACATCCTGATAACTGAGAGAAGACGGAATTTAGTATCGGACAACAACTTTGGCAGTTTAAGATGATGTCGTTTGGATTTAGTAATGCGGCGGCGACATTCGAATGCCTAATGAAATCGTCCTGAGAATTATTTGATATGAAGCCTGTTGAGAAGTGTAGGGAACTAGACATTTTCCTGCAGACGATGTGGGGGGGGGGAATATGTAAGATCGAAGAAAGCATAAAATCCGAACTTTTCAGATCGGTTTAGGGGTTCTGAGAGATGTCCAAGCGAGTTTCTCTCGTTAGATGTTGGATGTGCTTTGTAATGTTTTGCGCTTAACATTTAAAGTAGTTTGAACGAGTAATAAATAATTGTTCTATAGAGGAGACCTGTACGAGTAGATTTCTCGAATGTTCCAGATATGTAAAGAGCTTCTCCAGGAATATAAATTCTGTTAAAATATCCCTGGTATTTAGAGCATTCTATGCACAACGAACCCATTCGCACTCAACAATATCTTAAATTGATTTTATTTTGTCTGGACATTTAAAATGTATTCAAAACTAGAAACTTGAAAAACCTAGTGATCTAAAGTAACAAAACTTTGCGGGTTTAGATAAACAGATCTCTCAGTTTCTATCTGTAATGCGGCTGATAACAAAGTGCAACGCCACGTTTTAATTCTGCAATTCCTTCTATTTTGCTTAACACGTCTGCCACGAAAGCATTTCTATCTCTAGGTAGATATATAAGTCTTGCGAGAACTTTCCTACAATGAAATCAAACCAAAATATTTTTGATAGCAATTAGGTATATTGAAATAAATATATTATACTAGAAGCGAAGCAAATTTACAGAAGATGAAAAATGAAAACGTCATCAGCTGCAAAAATAAAAAATATTAAAGATGCGTATCAGAGCAGAGAAATTTTATGCAAAATCTGTGAAATGAAATAAATAAAATATATAAATACAGTAAGGAACGTAGGATCTGAAAATAGGATTAGGTCGTTACACATACAACGACAAAATGAAAATTCGTTCTTACAAGAAACTAGAAACTGATGTTTATTTATTACTCTTTAATAAAAGGATGCCGAGAATTTCTCAGTTTATAAGTTACAATCAAAGTGAAAAAAATTACTGGTTAAGAAACCTTGCACCATTGAGTAATACTCCTTCCTCGAAATCATTTATGTTTGAACTAGGCGACACTGTTCTCAAACAGATGATAAAAAGTTTGGTTATAAATGAATTGACAGGTTACGTATAATAATAATTATCGCTATTTAAGATAGTACGATCTTTTAAAAAAATACTACAACTATATCTAAAATATGTTACGTCAAGGATAACATTTTTGAAAAGAATTATATTGTTTCATCACTCTATTTTAAGTCGAAATTTTTTTCGCTCTACTTCTGTTTTTGAAAAAAGGAAGGAAATATCATGTAATCTGCTGACTATAACAGTTTAAAAAATCTATTAACAGATTTTAATTCCAATACATCGAATCTCCTTAAACTAGCATCAACGAAATTTCCTATGGATATTTTATATCCACTTTCGCTGTATCAGTTTTTTCTTGTAACAACTTTCAGGACGCGAGAAAAGTCATGTATCGAGTAAATTTTAAAATAGTTAAGATGTAAATTTCCCTCATGATCCAGGTCAGCGATGCCTGATCTGCGCAGAAATTTTCTATCATAGAGTTAATGGTGCAAACGTTCTGAGGCTTTTGGTCTGAGACACCTTCCTGATGACACAGTAATTCCTATCTGGTTTAGATAGACATTTGCTTCAGTATACCATGACACTTTCTTGACGGTTTATACCCTTGGTAGAAGAAAGCATCAACACTATAATTGCTCCCATCCGTGTCAAGATTGAACGGGTTACGCCCCTTTCAGTTCAATGCTGGTGATGCCAAACTAATCAAGATAATTCAAAATTATTACAAACGAAGAGTCGCTTTGACTGGTTTCTCAAAATAAGTAATCTGCAACTGCAGTATTAATATCTCTCAGCAATATAATTCGGGATCATAAAATCTCCAAAAGCGCATTAAACGCAAAAAATCGCATTAACGCACAATGAAGAAATTTCGCGCTTAGGATGACTTTTACAATATCAAAATTCAATGGAATTTCTAAACTAAATGTTGGTTGTTAAACAATATTTCTATCTCAGAATCAGAATCTTTCGCGGTTGTGGAGGACTTCTAACTGTTATCCGGTTTTAATCCAATTATAATATGTATATCTTATATATATGCAGCTTAAGTGTTTTTCACCGACAGCTCATTGGTTGCTTTCGCAACTGTAAATTGTTTTATTCCCCGTACATTTCAGCGCGTGAAGAATATTATGAGAAAGCTAAGCCGGAAAAATTAAAAATACAAGAGCAGGTGCATTTAATATTTAATAAATAAATTTAACATCTATATATAATAGCATTCGGAAATATGCAACCGGCAAAAATCGGCAATGATGAAAAAACATATAAAATAATAATGAAGTAAATATATATCTTCATTATATGCGGTTCAAGTGTCTGTTTGTCGTGGATAGTTTATTGGTTGCTTTCGTAACTGTACTAACCAATGGAGTGAAGTTGCCACGGCACAGGATTGCCGTTTCAATTGACACGTAGACAATTTCCTGTAAAACTTGCCTTTGCTATGACCATCCATAAGTATCAGGACCAAACGCTTAAGCGTGTTGCCATTTTTTGACCTGAGCCTGCATTTGGACATGGTCAAATTTATGTTGCATGTTCAAGAGTTCTTGAAAGAACGGACGTAAAATTAAAAATAATGGATGGTCTTCTGCAAGGCGAGCTGAAAAATGATGGAAAGATCTACACAAGAAATGTTGTGTACAAAGAGATCTTTGACGTGTGAATTAACATTTTATTATTTAAATCACCTTTATTTATCGAGCTAGCGGTGACTTTTAAGAAATGTACCGCCACCGCTTTCCTTCATTGCACTTTAAGCAATTAAGCAAGTAGAAGGGGAAAACCGCGTGGGGCAGTAAGCAAAGGGGCGTCCTCGCGACCTGTCCTGGGTAATTCAGTTTGAATTAGCAGACACCTTTGCACAAATCATTTTCATCGCGATTTATAATATCTAGAACAGCGATCATTTCGCATGACGGCCGGGCTTTCTAGTCCATATATATGCACAGACATCTATGTAATATCTAATCACGTATTTATATAATATGTTATATGTATATGTAGGCATATAATTCAAAATAAATTTTATTAGTCTATATAGTTTGTCTTTATTTTCTTAATTATTTGTAGTAGCATGCCTTTTTAAATGTTTAAAACTACCTGCTTGTTAATCAATGTATAAATAATTCAGTATGGTAATTTCGTAATTTGATAGTCATTAAAAATGAAATAAAATGCTTCTTACGGTTTCATTTCCTTCTCTTAAAAAATTACAAACATCCGGCATTTTGATCAATTTAGGTCCCTTCATATGGAACGTTAGAGCATTGTTTTGTAATAAATTCTTACTCTTTCGCACTATACATTTAATTACGCAAATTTTATTTTTGAACTGAGGTTAAAGTGACAGTTCTGATTAACTTTGCATTTTTTTCATTAATTTCTTTATGCATAAATTCTCCAGAAAAATGATGTTAATGTGATTTCAAAACAGATAATAAACATGATAATAATTATAGGTCTTTCGCACGTTCTGAAAACATAATTCTGTATATTTTATTTTAATTTTCTTATTAGTACAGTGTAGCGCACTGAAGATTATTTTTCATTTACATGATAGTCGGTAAATATAAAGCATGTGCTAATAGTGTTACGGAATTTGTATAATGTGACAGAGACATTCTGAAGAGAGTTTTTCTGTACCGGAAAATAAGGTTACAGGCGTACGTCTATTCAACATTGACGTAAATCTCCATCTTGCTCAATTGCGATAGAACTTATTACCGAGGCTTATGTGTTAATTTCCGAGGGTTTCTATATATCATGCAAATATAGGTATAAAGCCATACAGAAAACATCTTTGAATTATTGGAAGGCATTCTAGTCAGCGACCCCCCACGAGACGTCGATGCTGTTTTAATGTAATCAATTAAGTGTGTCGCTATTTTTATATCATGGGAGGCAAACTCCTTACAGCAATAGCAGTTATATAACTCTCATTTCGAATCATTTTTCGTTCTATTTGATTTGAAACATTGTAGCATCTGTAATTTCTCAGGATCCGGGCCATGTCGGCTGGCCTAAATATTTATTAATATATTCTAACTCCCACCTGAAAAAGGAGCACTTCTCCAAATTAGACACAATGTTTAATCTCTGTAAAGTTCATTCTCCATCTCTTAAGATTCTGCTTTAGTTTCATAAAATATTTTTACTCCATTGCTGGGACAGCTATTATTTCTTAATTTACGTTTTTTAACATTATTTGACCAATTTCACATACATCTTGGGGAAAAAAAAAAAAAAAAAAAAAAAAAAAAAACATAAATTTCCTAATGAGATACTATCAAAAACAGAAAAAATACAAAATTAATAGAATTTCTAATAACACTACAAGTGAAAGGACCGAGGCATAAAGTGTGCGATAAATCTGATGCAATCTTTAAAATGTAAACAAAAACATTTATGTACTGCAATAGAAATGCAATAGAGTTAGAAATGAAACTGGACCTAACATTTGTTCTCTGTAGTGTATATCTGCTTTTGTGTCTTCTTCAAATACACGCCGATAATAAAACATTTAACGGATAGCCTTTGCAAAGATTTCTTTGTGCTGAAACGGATTTTCTTTTGTGCTGAAAGTTTTTTTTTAAATTTTATTATTTCGTTGACTTAGTAAATTATTATTTATACGTTTTATCTCAAAAGTTGTAAGTTTTCTGCTTTCCTAATGCAAAAAAAAGAAAAAAATATTTACATATATAACATACATCTAATCAATTTGCACACTAAAATATTGTTCTTCACGTGTGTACTTACGTAAAATTTTGTATTAACAGAAATTTGCTATAAAACTGAAAAGCGAGATGTTATCCACGATATTGGATGAGAATTTAAATTTTTCCCTTTAAATGGATAGCTGCAATAGCTAGAAAACAAGCGTCAGACAAAAGTGGAGCTGCAAACAGCGATTTGTTGTACTTGTCAGTTTAGGGTATATCATCATTCAGTGTAAGTAATTCTGCTATTCAATGCATGTAGTTTTGTTGAAATTCGTCATATAAATTGCTTTATTTTCTGATGTGAAAGGAATTATTCCAAATAACGGTTTCGATCGCTATTTGCAGAATTTACTTGTAAATGATCTGGAACAGTGGCTCCTATTAACGTCATTTAAATCATTTAATACCCGACAAACCCCCAGGAGTATAGCGATATACAAGCGATTATAGTATAGCGATAAGATTCTTTAAAAAATAATCGTTGTCAACGAATGACATGCATATTCTATTTAAGTAATCATTGTGATCAATTTTTAATATTCGTTGCAAATAATCATTGTCATCGAATAAGCATTGTAAAGAATCATTCTCGTAGAACAATCGTTGAAATGAATCATTGTTATTATATGAGTTGCCATAGTCCCTGATGTATAAGGAACTGTACCCAAATTCTATTCAGATGAATCGAATATGTATTTCAATTTATCCTATGATCATTATTTACGGCAAGGATTCTGAAATGTTTTCGGCCTACGCCTCCTAATGAAAACTTGCGTAACAGTGAGAAAAAGAACATTTAAAAATACAATAAAAGCTTGAACCTTAGGGGAAAGGTCTGAATTTAGCTTCCTCTTACTTAAAAAATTGTTTTTAAAAGGCTTAAAAAATTGAATATTGTAAACAGGAATCTGCACTATAAACATCTCTGGGGGCATTTGCGTCTTTGTTTGTTTCTTTGTAATATCATCTATTCCGGAACGGAGGGGGAACTTTAAGTTTCGAAAGAGGTACTCCTGGATTTCAAAAATTCGTGATAAGCCATTTCGACCATTGTCATCTTTGTACGACAATCATTCGAGATATTACATAGAATCACTGAAAACGCTAATTTTAGCATTCATTTTTCCGAGTGGACGAAGTCTCGCGCGCTGGGGATGTATAGAATAATCACACATACTCCCTGGTATATGATTTGATGTCATATGTATATTAACCTATTTGTTTTTTGTTTGCTTAGGTTGTATTGGCAACAGTCGTTGTAGTTTTGTTTTGGTGTGATATGTAGAAATGTGCTGTTCCATATGCGTGATTAATTCCATCATTTAATAAAGCCTTTACTTAATTATCATCGGCCTCTGATTCACCTTTTTAAATCTTTACAGCAGAGCGTGGTTCTGATATTGAACACGCTAGAGGCGAAGCATTAATATATGTTTTGTGGAACTTATCTGCTTGGAACGGAATCGCGCGTTAAGTGAAATTTGAAAGAGCAGCACGTGAGGAAAACACAAAGTATTGTGTTGAGCCGTTTAACGGTAAAAACTTTTCTCTGTTTAAGCGCCGTGTTGGAGCTGTCTTTGCAGCGGAAGAACTTGATAAATATTTAGACGTTGAAGCGGATGAAACGAAAGTTGCTGAAATCAAAGATGCAAAAACGGCTTACGCATTGCTGCTAACCCTTCTAGATGATGCCATATTGGCGACCGTGTCGAGTGAATCTTCTGCATGTGAGATTAGGAGCTGTTTAAAGAATAAATACCATAAGGAGAGTGCTGTTAGTCAAATATTAGGACGAAAGAAATTATCGACACTGAAGAAACGCCGAGATTGCAGTATGCAGTCACATATTAAAGAACTGTTGGCGATCGTAAATGAACTGCAACTCTCGGGTGCTGAAGTCAAAGATATGGATGTGATTATTTAGTTGTTGATGTCGCTACCTGCTGAGTACGACATTATTAAATCGACGATTGAGAACCAGCCAAATGAAATGCTTACGCTGTACTTTGTTATGGAAAGAATCTTGAATTCTGAAGAATTGCAAGGTGAGAGAATTTCTTACGATTCTCGTGTTTCCGGCTCAAGTAATAACGTAGCTTTTAGCGCTGATAAGCGTGATATCATCTGACACAAATGTAAAACTAAAGGTCATATTGTCTAGCGTTGCAAGAAAAAATTAGTTTGTTTTGGATGTGGACGCCCAGGACATTACAGGAAGGATAGCAGATTTAAGCATAAATCAGATTACAGAGAATCGGCTACAGTAACATTCATGTTTGGCGAGCCTGTTGGAAATTTCATTCTGGATTCTGGCGCGTCTACACACATCTGTAATAAAGGTGAGTGGTTTGAAGAAATTAAACATTTTTCTGGAACTGTTGCTTGTGCTTCGAAAAATGATGTTTCAAAGGTACAAGGTATTGGTACAGTACCTGGAACATTAAATGGAAGAGAAATATTACTTAAAGATGTGTTATATGTGCTTGAATTGAACGGTTAATTAATGTCTGTGAAGAATATGCAAAAAGCAGGTTACAGTGTAATTTTTAAGAATCATGTAGCTGTTATTGAAAAGAGGAATAAAAAATTTGAGTTTGCTAAATCAGTGAGAAAGGACAGTATGTGAGTCAATTTGAACCTGTTAAAGCTTCAACATATATTTCAAATCATAGTGCAGAATTATGGCACAGGCGAATGTGGCACTCATCTGATAAAGTATTAAAAGAAATCTGTTTGCCAGTATCTGAGCCACCATCAAGCTTTTGTGAAGAGTGCATACTAGGAAAACTCCTATGATCAAAAGCCCTAGAAGCAGAGAGCATGTGCCGATGAGAATGGTACACACTGACATATGTGGTCCCATTGATGCACCCACTAGGCAAGGTGAAAAGTATTTTGCTACAATCATAGACAATTTTTCTAGATTTACTGAAAGGCAAGTACGTGTCTGGTGAACTAGCTTGTTATTGCAAGAAAAATGGCATTATGATAGATCCTGCTCCTTCATATTCACCTCCTTTGAATGGTGTGGCTGAGAGAGCCAACAGATATCTTTTAGAGATGGCCCGAGCTCTAATACGTAAAGCAAAGCTTTGTAACTCCTTTTGGGGTTATGCTGTACAAACAGATGTATATCTGAAGAATAGAATTCCAAATCAGACTGTTGAAAATCTACCTGATGAGCTCAAATATGGGAAGCCTCCTGATTTGAATATTATTAAGGTGTTTGGATCTGATTCATACATGAGAGTTCCTGATAACTTAATCCAAAATCAAAAAAGATGATTTTTATTGGATACTCTACCATGGGTTATCGTTTACTGGACCCAGTCACAAATCATGTTGTGGTTTCTCGAAATGTGTTGTTGTTCAATGTTGTTCAATTGTTCAATGAAGAGAAAAAGAAATGTATCTCAGCTCAAGATGATTTTTCCATAGAAAGTAAAGATCTTGCTAAAAATGAAGTAATATGTAATTCAAGTGATGTAGAATCCAAAAATCTTGAAGAAAGTCGTGAAGAAATTATTAGGCAAAAAAGAAATACAAAATTACCTGTAAAGTTGAATGATTACTTTATGTATGAAGCTAATGTGGCAACTCTTGATACAGTAACATATGAGGATATAACAACATTGCCAAAAGAAGAGCACGTTCTATGGAGGAAAGCCATGGATGAGGAAATAGCTTCTCTTAACAAAAATGAAGTGTGGAAGTTAGTCAACTTGCCAAAGAATGAAAAGCGAATATCCTGCAAATGGGTGTTACGCATCAAACGAAACAATGTTTACAAAGCTAGACTGGCTGCTCGTGGCTTTGAACAGAAGCCAGGCATTGATTACTTTAAGACCTATGCTCCTGTAAATAATATATAATCACTTCGACTTGTTCTGGCTATCATTATTCAAAAGAATCTTGAAATCTATGCATTAGATGTAAAGACTGCATTTCTGAATGGTCTCCAAGAAACAATCTACATGGAACAACCAATGGGCTACAATGACAACAAGTGGTCGTGTTTGAAAATTTCTTAAGAGTCTTTATTGACTTAAGCAAGCACCGAGGCAGTGGGTCAAGAGATTTACTGATTTTATAATTCAGTTAAACTTTCAACAACTAAATTGTGGAGCATCTATTTTTTTGAGAAGAACTATACAGAGTTAAATATTTATTGTGCTGTATGCGGATGACTTGCTAATTGCTGGTTCTAATGCTTCAGAGGTAAGAATTGTGATAGAATTACTTAAAAATGAATTTGAGATGTCCCAGGCTGAAGTTGCAAATGAATTTCTAGGAATAAGTTCTGAATATTCACAGAACAAACTTACTTTAGGCCAAAAGGCTTATGTTGGAAAATTGAGCCATCTGATACTTCCCTAGTGCCGAAGTCAATTTCATCAAATTTTGCGAATGGTGAAAGATTTCATGGCCCTTATCGCGAACTTGTAGGTGCTTTGCTGTACCTATCTATGACAACTCGTCCTGATATTCTGTTTTCTGTGAATTGTCTGAGTTAAATACAAGAACAACCCACTAACAGTGCTTGGGCTGGTCTGAAGCAAATTTTTCGTTATTTAAAAGGGACATCTGAACTCAAATTATTATTTTCTAAATCTAATAGTGCTGATATTATGTTAAATGTTTATGTTGATACTGATTGGGGGTCAGATACATATGATAAAAAATCTATTTCTGGGTATATTATTTTCTTCAATGATTGTCCTGTGACTTTGTTAAAAAGCAAACATCTTTTGCTCTGTCCTCTACTGAGGCAGAAATTTTGGTTAAGCAAAAGCTATCCAGGACCTAACTGTATTTTATAATGTATCTAAAGAACTTTTAGGAGTCGACAATATTAAAGTTTCAGTTTATGAGGATAATCAGTCTGTAATTAAAGCAATATTAAATAAAATTCATTGTGCTACACTAAAACATTTGGATATTAAATTAAAGTACATTAGGGATATTGTAAAATTGTATGATATAAATCTTGTATATGCTTCTAGTGAAAATCAGTTAGCTGATTTGTTTACAAAATGCTTGCCTAAACTAAGATTACGTTATTTAAGATATAAATGTAAAATCATATGTGATTAAGGGAGGGTGCCGCGAATAATCACACTTACTCCCTAATTTATGATTTGGTGTTATATGCATATTAACCATAACTGTTTTTTTTTCTCTTAGGTTGTATTGGCAACAGTCGTGGTAGTTTTCTTTTGGTGTGATATATAGAAATGTGCTGTTCCATGTGTGTGAGTAATTCCATCATTAATTAAAGCCTCTACTTAATTACCATCGGCCTCTGATTCACCTTTTTAAATCTTTACAGGAGATAAAAATGCTTTATTTGTGCCGCCTCTTCTCGCTTTCAAATCGTAGAGTTTGTTCGGAAGAAATTAGTACGTTTTAAAAAACACTATTGCCAAACATGAGACCTATTATTATATAATGATCATATTGTGAAGATGAACAAAACACGCGTTTCCATGTGACGTCATTGTATGCAGAAAATGTTTCGTTAATGTCAATATTTTAAATAAATAGCTGTTGTTGGCAACTTTTATGTTTCACGTTACGATAAGTGACACGTTATGTTATCGCTACTAATTCTTTGATTGTTATTTTGAAAATTTGTTATATTACATTAAATTTAAATCATGACCTTATACATATTACCTAAAGTGTCAAAGGTCTTTGTGTCCTCGCTTGGCAATCAAAAATTATTTATTAACCGATGGTTGTTTGGAAAGAATGAACTGATTCTCTTCATACTGAAGTATTTCTATGCATTTCCTCTTCAGGTGTAAACGAAACTTAAAACTTTTGCTTTGGTAGCAAGAAGCCACTTTGTGTACAATAACTCAAATGTACAGTTCATTTCATATTCAGTTCTTCAGTGCATTTTAATAATTTCTTCTAGAAAAATTTCATTTCATTTATCGTATAGTTCCTTTCTGAGTACAGTTTAAACTTCTGTAGGTATTTAACGCATTTTAGTTGAATTGTTAATTTACTAAAATTCTTTTCAATTTACTAATATGCCGAAACGCAAGACGACATTACGGGAGATGGATTAGGAAGCCAAAGAAGAGACGCACAAATGTTATGTGGAGCTACAGAAAAATGTGGAAAAACCACTAGAAGACCCAGCAGGTATGTACAAGTAAACTTACATGCTTCAAAATCGAATGAATGTACAACTGGACACTCAGTAGGCAAGCAGAATGACCAGAAATCTTACGCATTCAGGAAAACTGAAGAAAAAACTGATAGGAGACTCAGAAGACAAGCAGCAATTCAAGAAACTGCGTGCTCAAGAACCTGAAGCAGAAGCGAAAAGGAGGCTCACTAGACAAGTGGAACGTCAACAGAATATGCTTGATGAAGGGAAGAGGGAATTGCAAGTAGGCGAAGGACACAACACTCTCAGCATCATCGTCAAATTCGAGTGGAAGTGCCAGAACAAATTTTCACTGCATAAACAACTTAAGACGCTGCACATTACATACAAGTTCGATCTGAAGATGCAATGACCGTGGAAGAAACAAGCTTCGCTCGAATACAGCAGGACATACACGTAGCACTCTTCACAATGCAGAAAGATGTGGACTCGAAGTTTACGTTGAACAACACAGTGTTTGCACAGAACTCATAAACATATGTAGATGAAAAGTATATATTTTGCTTTGGCAGCAGCCCTCTACTAAAATGTATAAAATTCACATTGATATTTCAGAATACCTGAAAGGTTGTTACATTTCGCTCTACTTCTTCTTTACTGTTTACTTGAATTTTTTATCAGCAATCCTGTTTATATTATAGATATAAAAATCAGAAATATTTAATTAAATATGATTAAATATATCTAAGAGATGAATACATCTCCCCTCTTTTTATCGAAACAAAACTATGTAGTTGTGGGTAGCCAGAAGGTGGAATCTATTCAACTGATTGCACAACATACGACATCAATATTGGTTCTACGTTACGATAAATTTCGGTAACACAAGAAGGTATCAGTGATTTAAAAATACACATTTTGCATCAAATTGGAAAACAAATATCGGAACATTTTTCGTTTAATGCATAAGAGTTGAGCATTCGCAAAGTTATATTTTCGTAAACGTTTTAGCAAAAAGTAATAAAAATTACTGCTTTGCGAAGGAGGTACTTTTGGTATGAATACAGAGGAAACTGAAAGGAAAATTAACAAAGCAGAAAATCGAAATCAGAATTACGCCAAGACTACCCATCAATGGTTGTTTAAACATGCCTTTAAATTATACATGACATTTCAAAAACTTAGAGGGAACCTACTATCACAATATCTCTTTATAACTTGAGTAGTTAAGAATTAAAAAATACATTTATCTATCTGGATAATGCTAATACTATTTGACGAATAACAACGTTTATTTAACACTTGATATAACTAACTTCCAGCTCATCTTGATCTTCCTAATGAAATATTATCAAAAATACAGAATTAATTGAATATCTAATAACATTACAAGTAAAAGACCGAGGCATAAAGTGTGTGACAAATCTGATGAAGACTAAAAAATGTAAACAAAACATTTATGTACAACTATAAGAACTGCGATAGAGTGAGAAATGAAACTAGTTTGTCATTTTTAATGAAAGTTTTACAGTAAGTTATTGATTTATGATATTAGTAAATGTATAATGTTTATATTATATATTTAAATATGATTAAACTTTCATAACATTCATTACTTACGAACGCTTTTTCATCCATCGGAGCATAGCACAAGCCATTTTCTTTTTTGTGCTGGTGCACTTCAAATTAATCAATATAATTCAAAATTATTAAGAAAATGAAACACTTTGACTCGTTTTTCAAAATATATATATATATATCCAACAGTATTAATATATCACAGCAATATAATTCGTGATCATAAAATCTCCAAACACGCATTAAACGCAAAAAATCGCATTAAGGCAGAATGAAATATTTTCACTCTTACAATGACTTTTACAACAATACAAAATCGAATTTCTAAACTGTTTATTGTTACACTATATTTCATTCTTATGGAATCTTTCATGGTTGTTGAGGTATTTTAACTGTTAGTCTGCTTTAAATACAATTATAATTTCATATATATATATATACACATATATGTATATCTAAATATGTATTCCTAATAAATTACTTCGATATATTATATATAGGTGCATAATTATAAATAAATTACATTAGTTTTGATAATTTATATTTTCTAAATTATATATGCCAGCAGACTGTTTTAATTATTTATAAGTATCTGCTTGCTAATGATTGTATAATTAAGTAAATATTGTTTACATTTTGTAGTCTGACAATCATTAAAAAACAGGTACATTTTATCTTATGCTTACATTTGTTTGCTTCTCAAAAATTAGAAGCATTCAACATATTCGTCAGCTTAGGGTACTTGATATGGACAGGAAAACTATGTAAGACCATAGAGAACATCAACTCTGAGTTTCAGTTCAGAGTAGACTTCGGATATTTGAGAGACTTAAGTGTGATCTTCGCTCCTTAGATGCGCTTTCCATCCTATTTTCTTTAACCTCCTTACCACTTTGAAGTGATAACTATTGACTGTGCTTCAATATAATTGGAAGATCTTGCACAGGTATTTCGGGAAAGTTCCAGTATTTTAAAATGTTAGGAAACATTTTGGGAAAATATTTTAACAAAAAACCATCGGTTCTGTGTGCGTTCTCTCCACTACCAAATTTTACGCATGGAACAATATTAGATATTAGAAGTAGGTCTAAATGCCAATGTTAATAGCCTCCATTACCGAGGTTATGAATGCGGGACGAGAAAAGATGGAAAGAGATGGCAAATCATTTCAAAAAAAGATGGAATCTGTCAAAAGGAAATTGAGGCAAATCAAGAAGAAATGGAAAGTGGATAATAGAAAAAGGCGTTCAAGGATACGGAAGGCAGAATTGATATCGTTGCATAGAGAGTTGGAGAAATTGGAGAAATATTAGTATTTTCTGCTCTCAAGAAACAATTAAAAAAAGAACGTTTTTGCTGTCAAACACCCATCAGAATTTCTGCAACTATCCTCAAGGGAGTTAAGAGCTTACAAGTATTCATAATTAAAGCTGAACTCAATTCTGATGGCTTAAACTTGGTACCTATCTGTCTTCCAGGCTCTCTCTCAAGTTATCCACATATGATGGAAAGAACTACTGTCAAGACTGAATTCTCTATAATCTCAAAAGCAAACGGGTAGGATTCCGAAAATAAAGCCTAGAAATCTGGTCAATCCTCTAGCAGTAGACGTGGTGGATATCGCTCAAACTCTGCCCGAAAATCTGATGTTAGACTTCGGCGCGTGGGAGCTGCGATCTTGGAATAACGGTTTAAAAGACTGCACCACGCTGCAGTTAAAATCCTGCCAACAGAAGTCCAAGAAAACTCTCCATAAGCTCGCTCCTGATATCAAAGTGCTCTCTCATCTCGCCTTTTGGGCTACCCAACAGAAACATTGGAAGCACAATACCTGCAGTACTCCATCGGTGGGACATGAGAACCTGAGGTACACAAAGACCTGTGAACGAGGGTTCTCAAGTATTTAAAAAACGTTATAGAGTACGCCATGAAATAAGAGGCAGCCCATCACGGAAATTTTAGAAACGATCACCCAATCAGAACCGCTATAATCCAGGAGCCAATGGTTCAAGTGATTGCTCGTCTAGACAATTTAATCAGGCAAATCAGTACCTTCATGCGGAACAGGTGTGAGTACAAACCAACTTTAAAATACTAGAACTTCAGTGGTGAAGAACACCTACGAAGGAATTTCAGAACACATGAGGACACAGAAATTAATACCGCTTCCCAACAAGGAGGTAAGAAACGAAATTGTGGATATCTCCCAGAGGGAAATTTGAAACATATTGAGAAGCCCCATTTAATAGCGTTTCGTTTTTCTGAGTGGCGACAATAATGGACTTCTGATTTTGAGGCATATAAATGAAGATTCCGCAGTATAACAATCGATACCAGAGTCACATTACAATCATCAGAAAAGATCTGGCTCAGCGATTGAAAGATAAACGCATCTGGACGGTGCCCTGCGTGGATCTCCGGACTGTATCAGGTGATAAAATCGATATCGATGAAATTTTCAAATATAATGTCACGTTTGGATTTTCCGCCAACCATACATGCTATATGTGGCAAACAGCGAACTAATTGATTATAATAATGTAAGTTAAGTAAACTATGAGGATAGCCTTATAAAATTTCAAATTTTGCTTCTTCCTATCTGGATATATAAACAAAAGACGTTTCAAAACTTTACAGAGAGACTGAAATGTGGATGCGGAAAGAACGCGTTGTGATGATAGAGGGTGTTGTTGAGCTTGGCACATGAAAGTGATCCGCTGGCTTAAATCGTAAAATCATTTCCCACATAAATATCGCGCGATGAGTTGCTACACGAATAAGGAGCTCATTGACATGCATTTTATCTACGGGTTTGCGATGAAAACAGAGCAGCTGTCAAAAGATAACCAGGGCTGCTATACTACAAGGTTTTTCCTTGCATGACATCACTAACTACTAGTTTTCAAAAAGAACGCCGTAACCTACTCTCTTCGTTTCTTCCACTTCTGCAAGTAAATGACGTCAATGTTGGGAAGAGCGTAACCCTGTTGGTCTACTGACCCTAACAAAGGAGTATTCCCGAGCAGGTAGCAGTGGAATCAGCAAATGTTCCAGCGTATTTACCTGGAAATGTACGAGACTATATTGCTTCGGGCTTACCGGCATGATATGAGCAGAGAAAAGTATTTCAGATCTTCTGCAGTGGAAGAAGCTATAGTTTATATATTTGAAGACAATAATCCTGTTACGAACACGAGCGCTGTTAGACATGTATTCGGAGTGAGACGCCAACCGTTTGAATGACTCTAAATTAAAAATAAATGCATCCATAACATTTACAGAGAAGGCAGGTGTTGAAACCAGACGCTTATCCTTTGTCTGCAGACACCTAGAAAATCCTGACTACACTCTGTATGTCTTATTCACTAATGGGGCTGCACATTTGCATGTTCGAATAAGTTTACACCCACATCTTTGGATGCATGATAAGCTTTGGACGCATGATTAGCAAGAACGAGTCTACATTATTTTTTTTCGCTGACATAAAATAAAACTACTTAGTAGGACCATTCTACCTAGTCGCTTGAAACTCCTGCATCTTCCAACAAAATATTCTGCCGGAACCTTTTTCCGGTGTTTCTCTAGCCATTTGCACATAGATGTTTTTGCAACCCGATTGCTAGCTCAGGTTGTCCCATCCGTGTCTAGTTACGGCCGCATTACATTAGACCGGGTGCATGTGTTTCTTGGCCATCCCAACCACCATATTTGACATGCACGGATTTCTTCTAAGAGGATGACCTAAAGTAGCCGTCACTGAATGCGATGAAGATCTAGTGTCAAAGTGTCAGTTGCTGCTGGAAGTATGCACTAAATTCACTATAAATCTTTACTAATGTATGCCAATCCATGCACCGCTGCTGTGGATCTTGTATTATTATTGCTAGTCGTGCTTCCGAACACTAATGCAAAAAGTGGAGTCATTAAAATAATTATTTCTTTATCTATCTTTCTTACTTGCCTTCCTTATGTGACAACACCTACAAGCTCAATTTCAAATGCATACACATTTCTTTTGCGATCTTATGCACTCCGTTAATGTTCTGCTTATTTTGGTACCTTCTACCTGGCTTTACATTTTTGTCAGATCTTTTATCATCACCTTGGATAACAATTCAGCCATATTCAAGTTTATAGATAAAAACGAAGTTTAATTCGAATGAGCATATTTTGTCTAAACTCTGTAAGAAATATCTTACAGACATCATCTAGACAGTTTTATGCGAATAACAAAAAATTATAATCTCTACTAAATAATTAAATCCATCAAAATTTTTCTCTTTTTCTGTCGCATCATAATCTCAAAAAATAATTCTGTGCTGAGTTAATATGCTTAATTTATAAAGTCCTATAAGTAAAAGTGATATGTCTTCATTAACAAACAGCATTTCTATTATCCAAATTGGGATTAAGATTATTGCATGTGCTGTTATAGTATAATGCACAGCACTTTCAGATAACAGGTAGTAGAGTCATATTCAATTTCTGGAAAAGCAAAAGTTACATTTTTAAGGCTGTGTTTTTTACAGTACTTAATGACTCTAGATTTCAGAAACTGTTGCAGTGTGCTTCAACCACATTTTGGAATGACAGGTTGGTAAATAATGCAGATTCTTTACCAAAATATTGTTTTTTAATAGAAAATTTATTAATAAACAAGACAGCTCTTGCCTTAATTCTAAAACTGTTTCAGAAAATATTTTACTATATCGTCAATTTAGTTTAATATTCATATAATATTTTACTGTATCGTCAGTTTAGTGTAATATTATAAAATATTTTACTGTATCGTCAATTAGTTTTTTATTATTTCGGGTACGTTTCAGCAATTATATTTATAACAATATCACTTGCACAACTCGAAAATTCGACTCGAACAACTCAAATTTTGAATTATGACTATTGCGATTGCCTAAATCGTGTAATCAAAATTTTCTTATTATTTTTTTTTCCTACAGCAACACTAGGACATAGTTTAGTGCCGCAATATAGTCTGGTTCTTTAAGTAAACACTTCAAACTTAATTTCTGCTGCCTGATTTTACTCATAACTATTGGGAACAACAGATCCAATGCTTACAAGTTTTAGGGGAAAAAAGGTTGTGTTCCCCAAATTTTTTCTTCTACTTCATTTCACTTTTTGGCATGTTTTGCTTTGTGGAAAGCACGTGGAGTACAATCTCAAATGACGTAGATAAAAATAAATGCTGTGCGTGATGATATTACGAGTTACGATCGCAATGGGGAAGTGCTGGCAACGACCCTGTTTTAGAGGAATAACCTATAATACAAAAGCCAGTAGTGAATCTGTTACAGTCTTTAGTTTCTTGCGTAGACAGTCTGCAGTACCGATACTTCTTAGTTTGCGCCAGATGTTTGGCTGGAACATTGTTCATTCTGTTCATCAACAATGACCCATATTGAATTGTGCCAAAGTTTCTGCTTTGTTTAACTCAATTGTCGCGGTCCATCTCAGACTGTGCCATTATAACGCACTTGCTGTGATAAATCGTGTCTCTATTGCAGTGGTTTTCAAAGAGCAAATGTTTCCAATATTTTATGCGGGAGTCGAGAAGATGCATAATGAACATGTGTAAAACAAATAGCCATGAAGATTTGATTAAACTGCATTAATCCCTCATTTCACTTACCCTGCTGGGGTTGTATACACTGGTTTAGTATTATACGATGACAGTGGAGCATAAAATACACGGAGCGGCTGCCTGGTGCCGAAAGGGGTAGTCAATACTCTCCTGAAAGAGAGGTGGCTTCGGCCTTCCGAGTAGGCTGGCGTGGTAGCCAGTACTTCGACGCTTCGCTTAGCGCCCTGCGTGAAGCTTAATAGAACATGGGGCAACGATTAGATAATTCTTTAAATGATATACATTTTGTGCATTCTGAGTTATAATATGAATGAAATATAATACTGTTAAGTAAACCTAGTGCCAGAGTGTCGCTATGGTAAACAAATTGAATTTTTAAAGAATGCATTTATTCTATTGTGGTTTATGCGCTGTCGGCGAAGTAGGGTTAATTCAATCTAATAAGTTTAAATAAAATGCAAGAAAAAATGCGTATAATTTAATATTACGTACAAGGAAGTCACGTGGTGTATACATCAGATTTTTTTTATTGGCTTACCGCAACAATTGTCTGAATTCAGCATTATTTGTAACCTTGTGAGCCCAATAACCCCTGCCGCAGATGGGGATTAACTATTGGACAAGCCATGTTGCGCGACCTTGAACGGATGAAACTCATGTAACCTCATAACTAGTATCACTCTTTAATTTGCAAACAGTTCTGCCCACCATTATGTAGTGAAGTTTAATCATTTTACTAACTCAAAACTGTCCACTTACAGCTTCACAACTTATGACTCAGAAAAAAATAGCCCTACTGCAGTCTGCTGCTACCTAGAGCATGAAGAAGAGGCAAAAAAGCCCGTAACTGAAATTAGGCGTGCTTCCTAAAAGTTTTAGAAGAAAATGAGTCTATGTAAGAAACAGAGAGCTTACAAATAACGCTGAATTCAGACAATTGTTGCGATGAGCCAATAAAAAAACTTTTGTCTACACCACATGTCTTCCTTGTATGGAAAATTAAATTATACGCATTTTTCTTGCATTTTATTTAAACTTATTAGATTGAATTAAACCTACTTCGCCGACAGCGCATAAAACACAATAGAATAAATGCATTGTTTAAAAATTCACTTTGTTTACCATAGTGACACTCTGGCACTAGGTTTACTTAACAGTATTATATTTCATTCATATTATAACTCAGAATGCACAAAATGCATATCATTTAAATAATTATCTAATCGTTGCCACATGTTCTATTCAAATACTATAATAAAGCTAGAACAATGTATAAAAGAAATTAAGCAAATAAAACAAAAAAGAAACAGTTTTTTACAGACGATTGAGTATTTCTCATTTAATTAATTCAGTTCTTAGTTCGCGAGAAGGCAAAAATACATAAAAACTCAAAATATCTATATTAAAAATTACGAAGTAAATTTCAAACGTTTATTTCCTCGAAAAAATTCCAAAAAGAATTAAGCATGATTTAATTGGCAATAATAAATTAATGTGTTATCTTTGTTGTTAGGAAGCTAAATTCCTCTAGATTGGCAACAAATCCACTAGTCTCCTGTTTCAAATGTAAACATCAATGGCCGCTATTAAAAACAGGCTTAGCGGCAATTAAACAACTTTAAAATTGCTGATAATTCTAAAAATATTGCACACAGATTTACTAAAGGCATAAAATCCTTAACCGGAAGATAAAAACAATATAATTTAATCATTTTTAAGGAAACAAATGTACAATTTACAAACATATAAGAGTAAAGAAACTGAGATCACTGAGCCGGGTAACAGAGTGGATATATATATAGAAATATATTTATATACGTTTGGTGCGGCCGATTGCAACCAAAATAAGAGGTGCACATGTACATGTTATAGCAGTCCTATATACAAAATTTCAACGTTCTGAGGCTACTCGTTCTTGAGTTATGCGAGATACGTACGTACGTACACACGTACGTACATACGTTCGTACAGACGCCACGAAAAATTCTCTTCAGAATTAATTTTAAAGCAGTTTTATAATTTTTTTGAAGGAAAAGAGTATTTTATTCTGTCCTTACGTACAGATATCACGCAAAAACATCGTTAAATTGCATTCGATAGCGGTCAAAATGGATATTTTCGTTGAAATATGCTGCCTGAAACTTTTCGCGATTACAATACTTCCTTTTTACTTCGTACAAGGAAGTAAAAACATTGTTGTCTCTTTTACTTGTATATAGTGGCAAGTTTATACGCGATGCAGATCCGTCATGAAGAAGCCATGCCCTGTTGGAAACTGAGTAAATTGAGGCGAGCCACGTTTTAGAAGCCGGCTAACGTTTGGGAAAAATACAAGTATGTAAACTCTTCTGCCAGTAGTCTCTCTCTCCCACAGATGTTGCCAACGCTTCAATAATTCTGTCTCGAACTCAACTTTTATGATCGAGCACGGGAGAGGCACATCAAGCGTCCGAACGTGGGGGTCAGTTGCTGCATTTTTGGCTGTTGCATTTGAAATTTCATTACCCAGTGTTACAGTGTTAGCAAGTACCCACTGGCGTACAGGCTTATAGTATTTTGATGACATTATTAAGAGTTTTTGTATGGCCCTGACGAATGGATTTTACTGCATGTGCCTTGGATTACCTGAAGGGTAGAGGCCGACGCATATGCATAAGTCCTATCTCATAAACCTGTTTTCTCTTTAAGTCGGAGCACACGCACTTTTGCACTCTAGCGCTGAGCTAAGAGATGCAGAGGCGGCAGTCCTGAAATCATTTACAGCATTAGTAGGCTAGGTTTTATACCCTCGTAAATTGCTTAGGAAGAAAGGTCTTTGTGCTGAGCGTAGCAGGTTCTCCATTTTAGTAGTCATCGTTATGCCTCATACGGAGGATCCATACAGTGCGATATTCTCAGCATAGGATTGGGCGAGACAGATACAAGAAGATTACCTCACGGTTACTTCTCGCAAGTATCCCTATCAAAAATAAAAATAAATTTTCTAGTAAAAAGTAGTAGCAAATCATGGAAAGTTTTCATTTTATTTTCAGCGACTCTTAAGAAGTGTAAGATGCGCGCACAGAACATGGGAATGTTTATTGTTTTACATTACATTACATTCATATATGGCAACGTGCATTACTTTCAATTTTTAGAAATATTTACCAGGATTTGGAACAAAAATTCCGGAGAAAATTTATTCTACAATACGAAGTGTGCATCTGCATTTCAACAATCCATGAAATATATTATTTAAAAGGAGGGCACTGTCAATATGATTAATGAAAATATTATAAATAATTAATCATATTACATGAGTGAATAAGCAAGTATTTAAGAACAAGTAAATTTTTAGCATCTCCTGTCTACATATGCGAAGAGCAAGTCAACAACAGAAAATTATATCGTCTTCTTTCCATGTGTATATGTTGAATAAGATTTCCTTCCTTACTCTACTATTTTATTACCTTATATCTTTAACAAAGGAATAGTGGGTTCCGTTGACGTGGCTAATCAAATTTTCATTCAAGCGCGGTTAACTATTATTTGTGCTCTCAACCTGGTGACTTCGGATGCTGAGCGGATAGCTGATCCATTGTTTCGGCAATTTCCGAACAGGATTTAAAATTACCTTCTCGTAGAGTTCTTCTCTGAACGGAGTGGTTATTCAAAATATAGATTTATATGATAACTTAAGTGTTTAAAAAATTAGCGAAAACAAAAGAAGTATTAAAAGCACAATGTCTCTTTTTGATCATTTTTTGTTCCTGACTATCCGCAAATGCTGTAAACAATTTAATACGTTTAGATACAATCACATTTCACTGCAGTAATCCATTGTTTAAATCTGTTTTCCTATTGAATTTTTAGGTCATTTAAGAATTGAATTTTAATGAGCGCAGAACGCTTTTTAATTAACGTATAAGCAAAAACCAGCTTTCTGGACATAACAACACTTTTATGATATTTGATATCACATTCGATTCTGGCAACAACATAGTGTGTGTTAGAATAGAAAATTATATGATCTTTTATAATTAAGAATTTATTTAGATAAAAAATTCAATTACACTGAAGGAAAAGTCTCGGTCGTTTCCATTAAAAGTGTTTAGACTTTCCTAATGCAAATAAAAAAAGGGTTACGCATACAACATATGTACATGTAATTATGTTTCACACTAAACAAATTATTCCTCACGATTTTAGATGTGAAACTAAACTTTAATTTTTTTCTTTATATGGATAGCTACGATAGCTGAAAAACAAGCGTCAGACAAAAGAGCTGCAAACAACGATTTGTCGTTCTTGTTAGCTCTTGGTATCTCATATTCCAGTGTAAGTAATTTTGCTATTCATTGCATATAATTTTGTTGAAATTCATCACATCAACTTCTTTCTTTCCTGATGTGAAAGGAATTATCAAAAATGCAATTCAGAAGAATGAGGTAAGGGTTTCGAACACTATAAGCAGCAGTACTCATGAATTGTCTCGAACTACGGCTCGGAATGCTGTAATTTAAATATCGCAATGCATGACTGTAATACGACCCTAACTTCCCTTGGTGTGTACGATATACTATAGTGGCGTGATCAAATTTGTTTGCAGGTTGTCATAGAATGACATGCATAATCGATTTAATTAATTATTGTCATCAATTTTTAGTATTTGTTGCAAATTATCATTGTCACCGAATAATTATTGTTGCTTATCAGTGCATAGAAATGTTATGCAAAGTCTCCTAAATGAAGTCAATAAAATAAAATAAATAGAAAAAGGAACTTAGGATACGAAAATAGGATTAGGTCGTTACAGCAATAACGACCAAATCAAAATTCGTCTTCTGTTGTCGCAAAAAAACTTCAAATTGATGTTTATTTACTACTATTTAAAAAAAGGATGCCGAAGATTTCCCAGTTTATAAGTTACAAACAGAGTGAAAGAATAAATGTTTTAAAAACCTTGCACGTATGATTGAAGAAACAGAAAATTGCAAGAGAAATTGAGTAATACGCCTTCCTCAAAATGACTTATGTTTCATCTAATCGGCATTGTTTCAAAGCGTTGATACGGAGTTTGGTTTTAAATCAATCGACAGGGTACGTATAATAATAATTATCGCAATATAAGATAGTACATAATTTTTGCAAAACATACATCAGTACAAAGTCCGAAATTCGGACGTCCATTATCCGGAATGATCTAAAATCCGGACCTCAAAGGAACGAACTTTTTTTTGTATGCTTTACGCATGCGCATTTGATTTTTCCTTCCATAATAAAACATGCGGAGATTTTCACTTAAAAATTCCGATTCTTAATTTCACTTAGGCACTAATTAAAATACCTCGTTATGGGAAAACAATTATGTAAGCATAAATTTGTGAGATTAATAATTTGGCTCGTTAGGTAAGTATCTGCTTGTCATGCATTTCAAACCGAAACATTCACCCTGACGCCGACCTGGCGAGTCATTATTTATTATATTTTGCTTTCATCAACGCACGTTTATCACGACATGACAGCTTCAGTAATAACTCATGCAGTGAAATCTAAACTTTTTTTTTATATTAGCAATTAAATAACGTGTATATAGCAACCTTTTATGCTAAAATTACGCTTGGCGATGATTATAGATTTTTAAATGCTCTAAGAAATGTTGACGAGGAAAAAGTCAACAAAAATTTCTTTTCATTTGCTAAAAATAGATTTTGCTAATGAAACTCATAGGCCAAAATACATATAGTGCTATTTTAATTAAGAATAACTGATATGTTATTCACCATAAACCCAGAACATTCGGCAGAATGTGTCGGCACCAGACGCCAGAATTTAGGGAAGACGAAATTTTTGGAATTTGGGGAAGCACCCAGCGGCAAACGTAAGGGATGAGAAGTTTCTTTATGATTTAGTGAAAGCACTGGGATGCAAAGTTTAGGTGCGCTAAAAATTTAGAAATTAGGAAGGCGCCTTTTAGCAGAATTTAGGATCCGTAGAGACTGCGACAGGCGGTATTTAGCGCCGGCCCTTGATAAAGCGTTAAGTATATGTGGGAGTTTATTTATTCAGGACTCAGATTAATTTTAAGCATGCGCAAGAAATAAATATAGGTATAGAAATAACTAAACTAATACAATTCAGGCTTAATTTAGTAGGCAATAGGAGCAAGACAAAATTTAGCGAAACAACTTGGCTTTCGTCGCCAATCTTGTGATACACAGCCAATAATGTATAAATGTATGACGGAAGCTATTAAGCTAGGCTAAAAATACCTTTACTGAATTCTAAGGCATTTCAGTTAATGTAGCTGACTGCGCTGTTTCTTAATCTTCTAGTTTGATTCAGCTTATTATTTTTTGCAAACTGTTATTATTACGGCAAATTTATAAAACTAAGCTTAAACTTTCGATTATGTCGAAAAGAGTTTCCAATTCTGGAGTTGCCAAAGGATCTACAATGAGAAACAATGTTTCGATGTCCATTAAACAGAAAGTGGATGTAGCATCTGATTTCGAGAGTATCAGTGCACTTATATACCTGAGAACCTCTGTGAACGAGAGTAGAAGAGAATGTAATGTAACTGCGTAAATAGCGCATCGGTGCTGTCTTATGAGGGTTAGTTAGAAATAAATATTTGTGCCGTGACATAGTCTGTTGGGTTGCGTCATGCACTTCACTGAACCCACATCGCAAGACACAACATTTGGCGACGAGGATGGGATGAGAAGAAAATCGTTCCCCACTCGGCGCATTCGGTTACATGCGTAAGTAGTAGCAAAACCGAAACTTGGATTAGGGGATTCCACGAAAACTGCAAAAGGTAGGAAAGTTATTTGATTTTTATTTTGAAAGGATGGAGAAGTTAATTGAAGAATTAATAAAGCAGAATGAATCCTTAATGGTCGCATTGCAAGAGAAATCAAAACATACACAAGAAAAAATTTCTGTTTCTTTTGATAAGTTCGATGTCCTTGTCCGGAGCCTGTGGCTTCACGTTGCCATCTGAAGTAGCAGTTATATGAGGTTCATAGATTACCGGTGCAGACGGAACCTCGCTCCCTACCGATCTGATCTGATCAACAGTTAGCGACGAGGATGGGATGAGAAGAAAATTAAACTTTACTAAAAGTAAATTTTTTCAAAATGAGATTAAATTTTTAGGGCATAAAATTGATGCCGATGGATTTCATAAGATGGATGAAAAGATTTCGGCAATTGCTAATGTCCCTATGCCGAAAGGCGTCAAGACATCAAAAGCTTTTTGGGATTAGTGAGTTTTTATGCCAAATTTTGCCCTAATTTGGCAACTTTGGCATATCCCTTAAATAATTTAACAAAAAAAGATGATAAATGGAATTGGTAAAAAAACTGCCAAATCGCTTTTGAAAAAATGAAAAAGAAAATTTGTTCAGACAGAGTTTTAATGCATTACGAACCCACATTACCGTTAATGCTAGCTACTGATGCATCTCCGGTAGGTCTTGGGGCAGTGCTGTCGCATGTTTTGTCTGATGGAACAGAAAGGACTATAGCATTCGCATCGAGGACACTGACTAACACAGAGCAGAAATACGCCCAAATCGATAAGGAAGCACTGTCAATTGTTTGGGCTGTCAAAAATTTTATCTATATCTAAAGGGAAGACGATTTTTCTCTGGTGACAGATCATAAACCTTTAGTTGCTATTTTCAAATCTAAGAGAGGACTTCCTATCCTCACAGCCACCCGACGTTTACGTTATGCACTGATATCAGTTTAATATTGCGTATCGAAATATCAAGGAACACGCTAATGCTAACTGCCTGTCGCGCCTGCGTCTTAAGTCCGAAGATTTATGCATTAAGAATGATGTTGAAATATTCCAACTCTCCCAAATTGAAACTCTTTCGGTAACAGCTGGGAAGATAGCTCGGGCAACGCGAGCTGACGAAGAATTAAATAGTCTTTATATGAAATTAAAATCTGTAGAAAGTTTGAAACGTAGGGAAGCAGAGTACACCTTACACGATGACTGTATAATGAGTGGTCAGAGGGTAGTTGTTCCGAAAAAACTCCGAGTTAAAATTCTCGAAGAGTTACACTAAGGTCATTTAGGAATCGTTAAAATGAAGGCAATCGCCATATTTTACGTCTTTTGGAAGGGAATTGATCATGATATTGAAGACGTTTCGAGAAACTGTGTCGATTATATTATGTTCAAATCAGATCCAGTAAGGGCAAGGGTCAATCACTGGGAATATCCAAGTGCGCCTTGGAAACGCATTCACGTAGATTTTGCAGGCCATATTTTTGAACGAATGTTCTTGATTATCATTGACGCACATTCTAAATGGCTCGAAGTGTATACCTTAAAGTCAACAAATTCCTTTCAGACAATTGAATGTTTGAGAGACTGTTTTGCAAGATACGGACTGCCTTTAGTAGTAGTGAGTGACTATGGTCCTCAGTTAACATCGGGGAATTTGAAACTTTTATAAGGAATACTGGAATTAAACACAAAACGTGTGCTCCATTTAAACCAGCAAGTAACGGGCGAGCAGAGCGGTACGTTTACACCGTTAAACAAGCATTACGTACAATGCAAGGTTATCCAAGAAATATTAAGCAAAAACTTGCCATATTCCTCATGAATTATAGAAAGGCACCGAACATGGCAACCTTGTCAAGTCCAGCAATGTTATTCTTAAAAAGAGAAATTAGAACTCGAATTGATTTAGTTGTTCCAAATCTTGAAGAGTGGAAGAACGCATCCGAAGGAATAATTATGATCTCTAAGCCAGAAATTTTGAGATCGGAGAAAAGGTTGCCATTCGGGATTATAGATCGGCAAATTCCCGATCGAAAATTGGCAGAGTGACAAACAAGGATGGAGCGCTGCATTATACAATTGACGTTCAAGGAACTTTACTGCGCCGGCACGTCGATCAGATCAGATCGGTAGGGAGCGAGGTTCCATCTGCACCGGTAATCTATGAGCCTCGTATGGCTACTACTTCAGATGGCAACGTGAAGCCACAGGCTCCGGACAAGGACATCGAACAAAGCTGTGCACACTTAAGCCGGAGTTGAAACATCGTCATTTCCAAGGAAAACTGAGCCAATCATTCCAGTGAATTCTGATAAAGAGTTGCAGCAACCCCAGCCAGAACTTACACGATCTTCGCGCATCCGCAAAGCTCCTCGGAGATTAAATCTGTAAATAAGTGGGGAGGGATGTAGCATCTAATTTCGAGAGTATCATTACTCTTATATGCCTGAGAACCTCTGTGAACGAGAGTAGAAGAGAATGTAATGTAACTGCGTAAATAGCGCATCGCTGCTGTCTTATGAGTTAGAAATAAATGTTTGTGCCGTAAACTAGTCTGTTGGGTTGCGTCATGCACTTCACTGAAACCACACCGCAAAACACAACAGTGAAATTGCTGCAAAAAATTAATAAAGACATACCCGTCTCAAAATTATGTGAGGAGTATGGCATTGGAAAGTTAACTCTATATGACTTAAGAAAAAATAAAAAGGAGCTTGCTGAATTTTTTGTGGAAGAAACTTAAACAACTTACATTGAAAGAAATGCTTAATAAAGTAAACAAATAAATATTAAGCTTTTTTTTTTTTTTTTTTTTTTTTTTTTTTTTGTAAACTTTTGATACCCTTTAGATCATAATTGTTCTTTACCAGATTTAAATTGATTATTTCATATCCGTAAAAATCCGGAATCGCCGAAGTCCCGACGAGTCCGGAATTCGAACTTTGTACTGTATATCTAAAATATGCTACGTCAAGGGTAACATTTTTGAAAGGAATTATATCGTTTCATCACTCTATTTAAAAGTCGAAATTTTTTTCGCTATAACTTCTGTTTTTGAAATAAAGAAGGAAATATCCTAAAATGGCAGTTCAAAAAATCTATTAATAGATACTAATTCCAATAAATGGACACTCCTTATACTAGCGTCAGCAAAATTTCACATGAGATAAAAGTATCTTATATTCACTTTCGCTGTAGCAGTTAATCGTTGAATCACCTTTCAGGACGCGAGAAATGTCTTGATTCGAGTATATTTTAAAATCGTTAAGATATAAATTTCCCTCAAGATCTAGGCCAGCGATTTCTGATCTGTGCGAAATAGGAATTTTCTGTCATAGAGTTAATGGTGCGAATGTTCTGCGGCTTTTGGCTATCGTTAACAAGACTTTCTTGGCGACACAGTAATTCCTATCCGGTTTAGATAGGCATTTGCTTCAGTATGCCACAACACGTTCTTTACGGTTTATTCCTTGGTAGAAAAAGCACCAACACTCTAGTTGCTCGTAATCGTGTCAAGATTGAACGAGTTAAGTCACTTTCACTTCAGAGATAGGAACGCCGAAATAATCAAGATAATTCAAAACTATTACAAACGAAGAGTCGCTTTGACTCCTTTCTCAAATTAAGTATATCTGCAACTGTAGTATTAATATCTCTCAGCAATATAATTAGGGATCATAAAATCATCAAAATCGCATTAAACGCAAAATATTGCATTAGGCACAATGAATAAATTTCGCACTTACAATGATTTTTACAATATGAAAATTGAATGGAATTTCCAAACTAAATGTTGATTGTTACACGATATTTCATTCTTGAATCTTTCGCGGTTGTGAAAGACTTCTAACTGTTAACCGGTTTTAATCTAATTATAGTATCATATTTATGCACAGAATCTATGTCTATTAAATACGTATTTTTATACAATAACTTATTTTAACATGTTATATGTACATGTAGGAATATAATTCTAGATAAATTTTATTAGTCTATATAATTTGTATTTCCTTAATTATTTTTAGTAGCATACTTTCTTAAATATTTACAACTACCTGCTTGTTGCTACCTGCTGTATAATTAATCCAGTAGGGGTTATATTTTCTTAATTTGATAGTCATTAAAAATCAAATCAAATTTTCCTTATGGTTTATTTCCTTTCTCTTCAAAACTAGAAGCATCCAACATTTTGGTCACTTTAGGACACTTTACGTGGAACGTTAGGGCGTGGATTTGTAATAAATTCTTATTCAACTTCGCACTATACTTTAAATTGCCCGAATTTTATTTTATAACTCCGTTTAAAGTGCTTGTTCTGATTAATTTTGCAAATGGATTTCTTCACGCATAAAATTTCCAGAAATATTAGGTTAATATAACTTGGAAACAAATAAAAATTTTATAATTATAGAGCTTTTCTAAATTCTGAAAGCGTAATTATGTATTTTTTCATTTTATTTTCTTAGTGCTGTATAGCGCACTGAAGGTTATTTTACATTTGCATGACAATAAATATCTCTCATCTGCTTTACTTTTATCGAATACCCTAAACTAACCTAACATATTCTATTTCTTTCACCGTTACCGTTTACTTCCTGATGCAAAATAAAGGAAATATTGTAATCCGGAAAATCTAAACGTATCATATTTAAAAAACAATATCCATTTTGACTGTTTCGGAATCCATTTGGACGATTTACACTGGTGTGCAAAAATTACGGACGAGACGGTTTTTTCAATATAATTTTGTACAAAAGCTTTCCAAATCAACACATTTAATACCGTAAGATCCCCAATACGTAAGGACATGAGTAATGTAAGCAACACTTACGAAAAGAGAAATCAGAGGGATAAAAAGAAGCTTTATTGAAAAAGTAGCATGGAGCGCAATGCGACTGAAGGCCGAAACATCCCTGTGATGCGTGTCCAGCAAGAAACATCCGGTCTTTAATAGGGGATATGATCTCCCCTGACTGCTAGGCAGGTTTCACAGCGTCTGCCCATGCTGAGAATGAGGGTGTCAATGAGTTGTTGAGGCATTGCAGCCCATTCGTCTTGCAGGGCCAATCGAAGCTCCGGAATCGTTACTGGTGGTAAGGTACGAGCTGCCAAGCGTCTGCCTAGAAAATCCCATACATGCTCGATGGGATTGAGATCCGGAGATCGTGCCGGCCAATCCATACGTTCAATATCCTCACTCTCTAAGAGCTGTTCGGCAGCTACTGTGCGATGACATGGTGCATTGTCGTCCATGAAAAGGAACTGAGGACCCATAGCGCCTCTAAAAAGACGCACATATGGAAGAAGAATCTCGTTACAATAACGGGTGCCGTTGACTGAACCTGCGTCGAAGATGCGGCTTCCCCGCTCTCTCCAGATGAGTATGCGATGAGAATCGCTACTCAGACTGAATCTGCTCTCATCTGTAAAGAGTACTCGTCCCCATTCATTGTCTCTCCAATTCCGGTGTTCCCGGCACCATAGAGAACGCCTTCTTCGATGGGCAGGCGTTAGAGGTACACACCGTACACGGCGTCGTGCAAACAGACCACCACCGTGCAGTCTTCTGGCCACAGTAAAACGCGATATCGGTCGTCCAGTCGCCTGTGTCGTGTGTCTAGCGATTTCTCCCGCTGTCTGCCGCCTGTTTCTTCTGGCTGTAAGGCAATATACAGGTCATCTGCGGGTGTGGTTCCTCCTGGACGACCACTACAAAACCCCCGGAAAGCTGTTCCTGTAGTTTGAAATTGTCTCCAAAGTCGTGAAACGATGCTGTGAGCAATTTCGAACTCTGCAGCCACACTTGTCACACTGCGGCCTTCCTCCAGCTTCCCAATGATTCGACCTCGGGTAAAAGCATCCAGATGTCGTCTAACAGATTGATTATTCGCCATTTCTCGCTGAGGCAGCAACTCGTTGTGATTTTAACTGCTATACGGCGTGCAACCTCTTTGCCAGAAATACTGATCTTACACCGACAACATGCTTTATACTACTCAAACACTCCCCCTTTACGTCTACCTGCATATCTGCGCATGTGCTACCATACATCACCTTACTTAATCTCCTGATTGGTCTTTCTGTCCGCTCTGCCTCTTCGTTCAGCTGATATGCTAATTTTTCGACTTCGTCCTTAATTTTTGCACACCAGTGTATATCTGTGATATCTGTACATTAATTTGCGGACAGAATAAACTACACTTTTTATTTTCTAATTGGATATAAAATGGATTCAAAAGTTTATTTTCCATAACATCTGTATGTACGTACGTACATACATTTGCATATGTACGTACGTTTCAAAAGCGTTGAGCAGTAGAACGTCAAAATTTTATGTACGGAAATGCTGCAACTTTAAATTCCTGCACCTTATGTTTCATTTAGGAAACTGGCTTTTGGTATAGGTTTCATATAAAACTAATAACACGAGGAGGAGATATCTTTCCTGCATATTTCTCTCTTGGATTCTGCATTGAAACAGACAGCCCACCTACTAAGCAAACTAGCTTAATGTTACCTTCCTATCGTCAAATATTTAATTGTTAGCCTCTGTAAGATATGTTAAGCACACATTTGAAAACAATAGATATGTATAATGTCCTATTTGCTGAATATCACAGTTAGGCACTAATATATAGCTATATATCTATATCATTATATTTATCAGCCTATCTACGTATATAGATAAAACTAATTAAACTTGGTAATTTAAGATTTAAAAGGCCTTAATCCTTTTAATTTTCACAATTTCTTTTCGTGGGAGATAGTCATAAAAATTTATATATATAACACATATTAAGTGAACGTTTTCGCAGTTTTTTTTTTTTTAATTTCGCAATAGCAAACTCATGCTAATGCTATATGCTCATGCTATACTATGCTATTATATTTATCAGCCTGGATATAATGAACGAACAGTTAAGTTCTGGCCAATTTTTTAAAGAATTAACTGCATTTATACGGCTAAAGCGCACCTCGAATTTTGTAAAAATCGGATTTAAGGAACTTTACGATATCTTCCACTAAATGTTTTTAAAATTTATAATTCTTTTGTTAATTTCTCCACGGATAATATGCTAAAAGTATACATTTACAGTTTTTTTTTTTTTTTTTTTTTTTTTTTTTTTTTCAATTTCGCCTTTCTCTGTGTTCTAGACAAAGGTTACATGAGGCAATAGTAATACACAGTATTTGCAGAAACATGGCTAAGTGTTACTCAAATTACCATATGATTAATATCATAATTAGTATCATAATTAGTAAATAGAAAATTCGAGAGATTGAGTAAATAAATTCGAATCGGTTCTTTGATCCCTCTCAGGTCCTTTCAATACAGTATCTTCTGCATTTATTAGATTATGAATGCAACATTATTTTCTGGTTCTATTCAGAAAGCGCACGGCTAATTTATTCGGAATCTAAGGGTACATAAATACGAACCTGAAAATGTGGGATAGAGCAGATTTTTGTGTTTTAAATACAGTACCTATAATTTTACTAACCTTTTCGATTTACTGATATTTCAGCTGACACTATTTAGTAAGATATATTTGTTGAACTTAAATTAGTGTTTTGAGAGTAGGATTGATCTGTCATGTTCTAATATATTTTCGTTGGTATCTTTCTGTATCTGGATTATGGAATTTTAAGAATGTTATTTAATGATATATTAAGAGTTAAGGTTTCTCTACTTTTAGAAGACGCCGCGCGGACAGAAATTATATGACTTTCTTGTCCGAGAATTATGTAAAAGGGTCTTTTCACAAGATAAAGATATGACTATCTAGAAATGAACTGAGTTCAGGATAAAATTAATGAAAACTTGTTTCAAATTGATACAGGGGTACTAGGGGGGATTGCTTTTAACTTTACTTTAAAAATATTACAAATGCGGGAATGACCAACACTTCATTCCAATTTATTTAAATTTTCAAGACATAACGACTTAAAAACTTTTGAGAAAATGATATATTTGTATATATCTTGAGAAATGAAATGGTTTGTTTAAAATTTCATGACGGTAAGGATTGAATTACGAATATCAAGTTGTTTACACATAATCTTAAATTATTTTCTTTCTATAACTAATAACTTTTATATTCTTCGTCAATAAAATCTCAATTAGAATTACAACTCTAAACAAACAAAAAAAAAAACGTTGGTAGCCGAATTTTCGAAATTTATTACTATATAAATACAGTGAGGTCTTATAGAGTTATGCGATTTGTGCTTGCTTTCAAAATTTCCGGATAGTTTTAAGAAGCAATATTTAGAATTTACTCAAACTACTCTTGATTCGCTTCAAGACTATATATGTTTCATCCTAAACAACATTAAAGAATACGCGAAAGGTTTCTATAAAGCTTAAGCTATAAATCATTTAGTTAAAACTAACTATAGAATTCTTGTATTCGTGAAAGATGAAAAACTGTTTGACTGCTTCGCTTTTAGCAATAGAAACAGTATAATATTTATGGGATGATGAAACGGTTTTATGTGTTCAGCACAACGTCAAACCATCGAATCTTTAAATTTTTGTTTGAGAAAATGCGATTCAATGTATATGATCTGTTTAGTTTCTAGAAAAATCGAGTAATAGCATCTACGTAACAATCCATGTATATGCTTTCATGCGACGAACAATGCTGTGTTTTAGACCAGTGTCAAATATCGTTAAATACCAGACAAAATGTATAAGTGTAAATAACAAGAAATGCAGACTTAAAGGTTTGGGTGGTTAAGTAAATATGCAAATAATTCAAAAATATGTAATGAAATTTAATCTACTTAGATGATTTATTGCATATTAGATTAATTTCGAATATACAAAACTTAAGCACAAAGAACTAAAGCCAGCAGTTATTTAAATAATTTTATTGGACGCCATTTATTTTTTACAAAAATTCAAGACAAATCAATTTCAGCAAAAGGCGAAAATTTATCACAGAATTTTTAATTTTTTATTACAAAGTTCAGAACATTTTCTGAATTTTTTATGGATCTCATATTATTTTTCATATTCATTTGAAAGAAAATAACTGATGTTGTTACAATCTGTCAAATATTGTATTCTTCCTGTAAAAACTCAGACGGCAGACATCTATGACACTGGGTTTGAAAATATCCATGATGAACAAACAGCACAGCCGCCGGCCATCCGTCTTCAATGATGGCCTTATGGAAAAGGTGTGGCGAAGCATTCTGAAAAATCGTCGCTCTACGGTTGCATAACTCAGTAGCTATTTCCCGTGGATCCTTTAGATATTTATGGTCCGAGGGAAATTGATTTTTTGGATGACCCTCAGATTGTTTAAATAATCATTATCAAATGAACTAGTCATCCTCTCAATCAATATCTGACTCATTGAAATCATCTAAATATAAATGTCCTCAACAAATCCAATTAATATCATCCGCTAAAATTAAATCATTATCCAAGTCAACTATATAAACATAACGCAGCTATATAAACAAACACATCCTCATTTTATACCATCATATATATCATCATTGAAAACATAGCGAAATTGAGATAAATCATCTTCGTTCAAATCAACTAAAAAATCACTATCAGATAAATCTTCATTAGCAACAACACCACTCTCAATTGGTCTTTGTCTTCATCACCTGAACCATATAAATAATCATCTAATTTACTATCTAAATCCTACATATACATCGTAAATTTATCACCAGATAAATGAAAATCATCATTTAAATCATTTAAATAATTCTCATCATCCAAAACATATCATCAACTTAAACCGTCGTATAATCATCGTCAAGATAGATAAAATCCTAATCATCCAATTCACTTAAATGGAAACCAATATCAACCAAATATCTTCTTCTTCATCCTCATTTAACCATCGTCTTTATTGCCAAAACCTTCTAAATTATTATATAAATCGCTATCATATCAATTATAAAATCGTCATCAGTCAGATACATATCATCATGAAAATCATCTAAATATTCCTCACCACACAAAGCATATCATCAAGTTAAACCATCGTATATATCACGTCACCATCATTATCAAAACAATAAGATAAACCATCATCATCCATATCACTTGAATAAAAACATTATCATCTAAATCGTTATCGTCAACATCATTAAATCACGTAAAACAACAAAATCTTCATCTAAATCTGCATCATATGAATTACAATATCATCATCAGCTAAATCCGAATGTCATTAAATCATCTTAATAATCATTACCACCAAAATCACATCATCATTCTAAAAAAACATCCGTTATATCATCGTCACCATCATCATTGAAGTTGCCGTCAAAATAAAATAAATTCACCTAAATAAAAAGCACTACCACCTAAAGTTTTATTATCATCATACCCAATTAATCCATATTCTTCATCACTAAATCATATAATCACCAACACCTAAATAAAAAATTATCAACAGTTAAACTAAATCCTCATCCTTAAAACACCAGCTAAATTATATAAATCATCATCATTTAAATACTCATTGTTTTGGTGTTTTGCTTGTGTGACGTCAAAAGGAGCCAGTTTCATTCAGATACAGCCAGAAGGAAGTCGTCGGAAGTTCACTATTGTTGGTAGAGGAGTAGTAACCGACCCTGCTTAGGAGATGCCGGAGGCTTGAGTACGCTGCTGAGGCCTATGCCATCTTCGATCACGTGACACTCGGAAGTGACGTGAAGTGTTTGAATAACGTAATGTTTATAAAGTTTTGTTTTTGTGGCAACGAAAATATTTTTTTAAGTTTCATTTGTTCTGCCAACAATGAATTGTATTTTTTTTTCTTTCTGGCTACGGCAAATCTTCTTTGGTATGACACTAATAGTTTCCCTTTCATCATTAAATCTGAATTTTTTTTAATTGAGCATCTAAGTATTAATTATTTCTTCAGTTTGGATAGTCTTATTATAACTTTATTGAGCAAAATCGGAAAAGTTAATCGTTAAAGAAAATTGTTAAATGAAAGATAAAATTAAAAGTTAAAAAATTACATTTGTAAAAATTAAAAGAAAAAAGTAAATTTATATTTCAAGTTTCACCAGAATAGAAAAAAGATAAGGGATTATAAACAATAGAATACTTAACAGAAAAATAAAAATAAAAATAAAAATTGCCTTTACGGAAATAGAAAAAAGCAATATATTCAGCTTATAAAAGTCAATTTTACTTCTGTAAACTAAATAAAGTGAACATTTATAAACAACTTTTTAAAACTGCAAGAAGAAAAAATTAAAATTTTTAAAATAACATATTCTTTTGTAAAATGAAAAATGTTAAAATCCTTTTTAAAGTAAAAACAGTGAAAAGAAATTTTAAAGTTTTAAAAGTATTAAGTTTGTAAAATAAAATTATAAAGAGAAAATGATTTGTGATATCAGAAAGGGAAAGTAAAAGAACTGTCAAATAAAAATTGCATTTACACAAGTTGCAACTTTATAAGAGCTCCTTGTCCCCTTAAGCCTCCGGTGTCTCCCCATGACGGTCGGTAATTATTGTAAACTGGCTGTTAAAATTACAGTGGATTGAGCAAAGGGAGCCTGAGTTTTCATCCTGGAAAAAAAAATACTTTTATTACTCATCATATAGAAATATCAGTTGAAATGAATTTTTAATTTTCAGTCACATGCATGAGGAGATTTGAGAAGGTGTATATAGCTTACGTAAATATCCAAATTGAAAAACACTCCAAAAAGTTGACTGAACACCCTGTCCGCAAAAGTCCAGACCTGATCTTGTTCCTTTGTGTTAAGCATTGACTTCCAATAACAAAAGTGTTTTAAGAAAAGTAAATATTTGCGCTTCGGTATTTTTTAATTTAAAGACATGTAAATGCATTAGTTTTGTAAAAATTACGAAGTGCAGCTTTTGACATGTTCTTTCGACACTCATACTTTTATTAGGGAAAATTTTACACTCGTTATGAAAAAAGAAAAGCGCATTAAGCGTGAACATCGCGTGACAGAAGCTGACCGAGAGAGCTTATGGTAAAATCCGGCAACACATTGCGAGTTCATTCAGAAACTGAAAACCAAAGTAGTTGCATTTGTAAGTAACTAAAAGTAAAATATCATTTAAGAAAATGTCTCTTATATTAAGAGATTAATTGAAAGCATTTTGCATGCAGATTATCCACAAGAATATTCATCACTATAATGGTTTTCGAATTTGCTTATGAATCTAAAGTGTTAAAATTTCAAGAGAATATACATAATGTAATTTAAACTTTGGAAACTTCTAAATTATTTCTATGAAGATTGTCTATCTCATACTAAATGTAAAAAAAAAAAATATAAATAAGGACACTAGAAAATCGCTAGGAAATCGCAAAAGTATATCATTGAATGACATTTGGGCAAAAAATAAACTTCAAAGTTTCGTAATTTATTTATTAACCGACCACTCAACGCAAATTTAAAATGGTATCAGATATCGTAGAATATGAAAATAAGTAGCACGGTCTGTTTTAGACGTACAGCAGCCAAATGTTTTGTGTTTTCCTTCTTATAACAAGTACAAAATTTCCCTAAACAGAAATATAGGTCTTGGAGGAACTTCTAATAAATTACATGTTGTATTTTTGCAAGATTAATCGTTTAATTTTCGAAAACACAAATATTTGCGTCATTTAAAACAGTTTGGTAATGAGAGTATACACACGGCGCCAGAAATAAAAGAACGAGCAAAGGCTTTTGTAGATAGAGGGTATACTATTTGATGAAGTACACTTTCATACTATTGGATGAAGTATATTTTCTGTAGAAAAGTACCGAAAATGCGGTGCACAATTTTGTACTGAAAATGACCTAAATGGAGAAGATGAACTTAAATTAGTAAGTTATTTATTATGATTTAACTAGAAAAACGTAGATAATTCATGATTTTATTTTCACCTTTTTTTAATTAAACTAATTACGCATGGTGTAAAAAAACAAAAATAAAACCGACGTCATCACACAAATTAAATGATTAACGGTCTTTTATCGGAAATGAAAATTTTTATCACCAAAAGACAGAAGTCTTCTTTAACCTAAGCAAAATATTTTAAAAACTCCTTGACTTCTCTTAGCCGGTAAAAAAACTAGAATCAGTTCCTAAATTTGTCCTGTAATATCTCCGTAAATTTCAATAGTAAAAATGTGCGCATTTTTCTTACATATAAAAAATTGTTATATAATTAATTCTTGTATTAAACGTTTTTTGAAACTTCTTAAAATATTCATTTGCTATTCAAAATTCGATAAGTGTAACTAGACTGAGTAACGACTAAATGAAAGTACAACTCACACCCACATTTTTCGAACATCGTGTATCTGAAAGCATGATCGCATACAAATTCAGTTGTTCTACTGTTTAATTACTAGCATCAGATCTTTAATAATCGAAAAGAAATGAAATGCATGGGGTTTGGCAACACCATAAACTTCGCATCCCGCACCTGCGCTTATTGATCATAACTTAAGAAAAGCAAATAAATATGTAAATTAAACATTCGTTCCAGATATAGCGAAAATATCGGCGGAAAATTCTGTAATAATATTTGCTGTTAAGCTATCAGAAGAACAAGAATCTTTAAACCGATTTTTTTAATTATCATATCAGGAGTCAGAATTATTAATGAAATGTTTTTTCTTTCTGTAGTCTTTTGAAGAGAACATCGAAGAAGTAAACCGCGTTTGCTTAATAAAAATCCAGATGATTTAGTTTCCAGTCCAGTCTTAGTTAGTGCGTCCAGTTTTTTAGTAGTAAATATCGTTTCCGCTAAATGAAACAAACACAATGCTGGACAGTCAGTTTTCGAAAGAAAATCTAAATTGTGATGCAGTAAGGATGTTTGGTTTTGGTGAATCTAAATTGTGATGCAGCAAGGATGTTTGGTTTTGGTGAAAGGTGACTGAAACGTAAATGAAATTACAAAGAATAATGTGCCAAGGAATAAATGTGCATTGCATAAAGAACTAACGAAACGGTTTACAGTAGAAGAACATGTTGGAAACTGCATTGTAGAAAATCCCCAGAATGGATTTGTAAGAAGAAAAGGGCATACGTGTGTTTGCCTTTAAATAAGCTAAAAGGAGAACAAATATCTGTCAGTGGGAATGCATACAATTATAATGAATAGTATAGGAATTTTAGGAAAATTAGTTTTCTATACCTTTACTTTTCAAATGATTTAAAGAAGAAAAAAGTACAGAGGAGAACAACTCGGGGGTCTCGGTAATCAGAAAAATTTCGCCATCAAATATCGGTTATGAGGATGAATATAACCATAACGAATAGTACAGAAATACGATTAATTCGCGTTTGACTTATAGGCCTTATACTATTATAAAATTGCTTTATTATATAAATCAAAACGCATAGGATGAGAAAATTCTCTTAATATCTATTTAAGTAGTAACGTCAGGGGATTGTTCTTAAAAAAGTTAAAATGTTTGTTAAATAATACGCCCCTTCAAAATTAATCTATTATGGTCAGATATGATGTTCTCGAGGGCAGAACATTATGCCCATCTCCTTCAGACTATGATCTTGGAATGGTTAACAAATCTTTCGCAGTCTTAAACTAATAACGAAATGTGGTAGTGCTTGATCTTATATTAAGGTGATGGGATCAGATTATGTATAGTATGTGACATAGTGTCTAATATACTATGTGTTTGGGAAAAACGTCTTCACCAGGTTATTATACGGGCGATGCCATCAAAACAAACGCGAAGAAAACCAATATTTGCATCGAATAATTTACATTTCATAATAAAAATACCATTTTCTTTTTAGATAGCAAATTTGTGAACAACATTTTGTATCGTAACATTGCACTTCATTACTGCCAACTTTCAAATATGAAAAAAGGAAGGCCCTCGGGAGCCAAAGCGCTAATTTCTGGAAGAGGTTCGAGGTGCAAAGGCGGCACCATTTTGAAAGAAATAGAAATTGATTTACATTCGGTGTATAATGTGTGATTCACTTTATTAAACTATTTATATTGTAATTCTTACGTAAAATATACTAATATTTATATTTATTCTTTTGAAACTAATATTTATTTACATATTCTAAATGTTATGTTCTTTGGTTAATTTCCAGTTGTAATCTTGTATATTTACCCTGAGAAAATCCTGAGCAGAAAATGAAATTGTAATTTGTCAAGGTGCTTTTAAACACGGTAAAAGTAAATTCATAATTATTGTGCAAAAATTTAGTATGCGAATAAATTTAGTATTGCACACAAAATTAATCAGCCTAAAAATTTCTGTTTTGAACGTTTGTTTGAAACATGATACAAAGTTCTATAAATATCTGCAGCTGTTTCAGATATTTTAGGTTCATAAACTTTAAAAAGAATGATTATTTAGAATATCACTAGGAATGGAGGAATGAAATTTGTATAAATTACGTTTCATGAGTTCCATTATAAAATATATATATAGTGCAATATTTATTTCCACAATTTAACATTAGTAGCACAACTTAATTTTATTATTAAAAAGCACTTTCATTAGTAAAGATTAAAAATTAAAAACGTTCATAGACTGACAGTTTCCAATTAAACCGCAGAATTGGCATCTATGAATAGGCGCTAAAAACACAGATCTCCAGTACGAAAGTGTTTAATTACTTCCTATGAAAATAAATGCTGATAGTATAAAGTTAGCATGACTAATTACTAGTTAATAAAATATCATTTATACTTACCGAGCAAAATATTATCAAATGCTGTTCGTATGTTATGAATTCGATCAAGTTTTCTTCAAAAATGTTGCTGATAATAAATTTGGTTAAAGTAAGACAGGGATTAGGTTATTTGTTTATTTCTCTTTTTCGGATAGTGCTTTCTGTGGTGATTACATCAATACTTCAACAGTCCATCTCCAGTTTTGACTCTTTTTCCAGTTCATCCTTTCTCTTTTCCGGATTTGCCAGTTCTTTTCCGGTTCCAGCTTATTCTTCAGTTCAGGCTTCTTTTCCAGTTCTGGCTCCTTTTTCGGTTCTTGCTTCTTTTTAAGATCACATTGAGGGTTTTCCAGTCTGAAAAATAGTCAATGTATCATTATTTTTATTACTATAAATTAAAAAGTAACGCGGCGACGATGAAAATTTGAGATGTACAATACTTGTATATTTATAATATGTATAAAACTTCCTGCTCAGCCGTACAGTAAAAGTCTCCCTCGCAGATTTTTTGCCTGATAGAATTTCTTCTACAAAGCGCGATTTTGTTCTTTTCGTTGTTCTGACCTAATAACAACGAGAGAAGTCAAATCAGAGGACGCGAATTGTTTCCAATAGGTGACCTTCATGAGCCCCACATAAACCGCAGTAATTTGCAAAGGTTCGGTGCTTGCATTTTTCATTCCTTAATTTTTTTATAAATTGTAATAATAATAATAATAATAATAATAATAAACAGTTGGCTTAAAAGCAAAGTGAAACTGCGGCATTTGTAATTTAATTAAACAATTTATCACAACTAGGAACAAACGAAAAAAAGCATTTTTAGAAGATTTACAGGTCACATTCTTTCAGCATCAGGAAAAAAATCTCCTGTATTCAAAGGAGCTTACTCGTATATAAATTTAATAAATTTATGAAAATATTAAATATAAATTTTTGAATGAATTACTATGTCACACACATGCCAGATATTTCTACGTTCTACAAATTTTGTATAATTTACTTACGTATTTGGTATTTTAACGTTGTTCTTATAAAATTTTCCCTTTTTCTTATAAAATTTTCTTTGGCTGTTAACACTTTGGGTGACAACGAGGAATCTTACAGATTTTGCGAATGGATCTTCAGGTGGTTCTTCGGGGTTATAAATATCGAAGCTGTAAGACAAACATTTTTACTTTTATATTATAATGAAATTATTAAAATTTTGAAATAAAAATGAAATTATTAGTATTGCTATAAAAGTAATTTAAGAAAACTTCAAACTAAAATTATGAGCCAAGGAAAGAAATGTTTAATCAGTCCTTTCATGTTTAATCAGCCCAATTTCTATGTTTCTGAGGTGGTAAAATATTATTATTCCAGAGCTTTACACATCATTAATTTATCTACGGTTTTCCTCATTCAAGTTGTGTTTCTCGCAGGTCAATTGCTCTGCATCTCTGACTGCACACGTTACAAATTTTCATTGGTCATTTCAATCTTCAATAACATGTTGCTGGTCTACTTCCGGCAAAGCAGCACCAGGACTCTTGCCACGATATGTTTTTCAATTGAAAATTTTATTTTCGTTGCTCACTTGCATTCTTAAAAATTTTAATTTTTTATACATAGAGAAAGAAATCAAGCAAAGCAATACGAATAAGGAAAATCATTATCTCTTTTCCCTTACATTCCGCTAAATTTGTTGAAGGAAAAAGAGCTAAGTTTCTAAAAATGTATCTCCTTACTCTTTATACATATTATGTCTTTGTCAGTGTTTCTGATACACTTTAATGTATTTTACAATTTATTTAATGTTTGAATATTACAGCTTCCATGCTGAAATAGGTTCTCTATTTTCTTTCGAAGAAAGAAGAAGTAGAGTTCCGGAATTTTTTATATTGTAGGCCATATATTTCTTACTTTGAAGAGAAAGAGAAACAAAAGATATTTCCATATGGCAAGATGTAACATTTTATATATCCCGGCTTTTAAAACCCATCAGAGTCTAGCAGCAGTTGTGTCGTACGTAATTATGCACACAAGTATAGAGAGAAAGAGACGACGGGAAATCAGATGGTAAAGCATGGTCGAAAAGTCTCTCCTGGCCCGGTAAAAATAACACAAAACACAAGAAAGAAAGAACATGAGTTTATGCTTAGTACAGTAAAAATTAAAGAATAGGAACAAAATTAGACAATGATCGCCCTTCAAAGAAGGTATCCGAAATTAAGACCTGGACCCTTTTGCAGGCATCACATCTCCCGCACATGGAAGATCTACTGTTCTGGAAAATACTGAGCATGCCCAGAACTTCTCCAGCAGCTGCCACGATATATGCAACAAGTTACTCAGGACTTCTAACGGGCGTCTTGTACACCAATCTCTTGACATACCCCCAGAGGTTGTAGTGAGGTCTGGTGATCTTGCTAGCCAGTGTACTGCACTAACCCTACCAAACTCTTTTTGAGGATACCTTCCGAAGGAACATTGGAACAGTTTTTTTGATGACGATCGCTTGTTTTTTTCTTATTTGTTGGTTTCCGCTGCGCTAAGAATAATAAACATATATATTCCCCCTGTTCATGTCCTACTTTTTCTGTGCTTTCTGTCGTCACTATGGCGCCATGAATGCGTTTCCGACCATGCACGGCCGTACGTTTTTAAAATCGTTTTATGCTGTTGTATATATATATATATATATAATTAAAGTAAAAGAGACAAACGAAAAAAGACCTATATATATATAATATTAGGAATCCTGATTGCCCATAATGATCTATGTTGTGTAATAAAGAACGAATTTAGCAGATGAAGAAGATGTCATTTTGACATTTAATTTCAATTCACATTTGTAGCGACAATTAATTTGAAATTCTAATCTCACTTATTTCCAGAATATTAATATTTCTCATATTGTTGGAATAGGAAGAATGTAGCAGGACGGCGTGTCAGCGGGTACAGAAATAGAAGCAAACTGCATAGTTAACCAATATGGTAGTTTATTAAAAGATAGATTTGGTTCAGGAAATTTTAAATTCCCACTTATCTACGTCATCATTTTTATATAAAAATCTTGTGATGTGGATATATATATATATTTTTTATTTAATTAATTTTATTTTTTAATTAGTTATTAGTTTAAAATTACTTTATTTTATATATCTAAATTAATTGCAATGAACAGTTACAAGCTCGAAATGTTTATTATGTTATATTCTGAATACTCGATCTAAATAATAACATGAATCTGTAAATTTAGAAATATAGTCTAGTAGAAACAGATGAACTGAGAAATTTATTTTAGATTTTTTCCGAATAAAATATTGAATAGATTTAAGTGTTTTACTTAATTTATTTAACATATGCATATATCATATTTACGGATGTATACATATTATTCATAAAGGTAAAGTAATTTTCTGTCTTTGTTACTTTATTTATTCAACAGTTTGACTCTTACTTCTAATTCACAATTTTTGAAAACTGGGCGTTTAAACACTTTTATTTGTGTATTAACATTGTGTTTAGATACTTCATTAGTTAATGAAATAAAGTTTCTTCATAATAAAAGGTTTTACAAGAAATAATTTTAAATTCTTCTCAACGTGATTTTCCATATTAGGGTTTTGTAATCTACTTTTTTAATGAAGGAATGAAGAAAAATTACACAGTATAAATTTCAAAACGTATTAGTTTTCAGACAAGCGTTTTTGTCAAAACATTATTAAATCTTTAATCAAAGAGGATCTGAAATATTATCTTTTGTTTTATTATTTTTTGATAAATGACTTACGTGTCCGACACATCTTCAAATCTTAAACATCGGGGATCCATTTCTGCTAGTAATATTTCTGTGTACCATATTTCTCCATCTCCTCCTGGTTTTTCAAATACACGTCGATAATAAAACATTTCACGGCGAATCTTTTTCTCTTCGCTGAAATATTTTTATTTTACTAAATATATGCATTCATATATACGTAAGATATAACAAAACACGATGGCTGCTTTAAGAAAAGATTGGCGACCTCAAAACTAGCTATTCTAAATTTTATGTTCTCTCCCTTAATTCATCTGTTCTCCCAAATTCTAGATCTTTCCATGTTACATAACGCCTCTTGAAAAAGTTAACTAACACTAAAAATTAACCAGTCAAAGTTTAGAGTACTTTCTGCACATACTCATTATAAATACCGCTCACAGGTTAACTACATCATTCTTCCTTTCGCTAACTTCTGCTCTGCCAATTTCTCCAGCCTTTCTAAGATTTTACGGGCAATATTGACGCAATTGCAAATGCGTTTCAATTCATAGCGATTTTTCGAAGTAGCTTCGCACATTAATGGATGTTGTCCTCTACTGGCTGTCTAAGATGATGTTCGGCAGTCTCTCTGCAAGCGAACACATAGTGGTCCGGATCTCCTGCCATACCGCATGAGCTACGGTTATTTTCGCTTCGTCTGAAGCGATGCAGGTACGTCATGAAGAAGCCATGCTCTGTTCGAAACTTAGTGAAGTGAGACAAGTCACATTTTAAAAGCCCGCTGACGTCTGGGAAAAATCTGTAAACTCTTCAGCCAGTAGTCTGTCTCCCACGCATGTTGCCAACGCTTCAATAAATCTACCTCGAGCTCAGCTTTTATGATCGAGCACGGGAGAGGCACATCAAGTCTGCGAACGTGGGGGTCAGTTGCTGCACTTTTGACTGTTGCATTTGCAATTTCAGTATCCAGTATTACGGTGTCGGAAGGTACCTACTGGTGTTCAGGGTTATAGCATTTTGGGTTCAAGAGTTTAAGTGTGGCCTTGACGAGTGAAATTTTACTGCATGTACCTTGGATTGCCTGTAGGCTAAAGGCCGAGGTAAGTCCTATCCCATAAAATGTTTCTCTCTTTGAGTCGGAGCACACGCACTATTGCACTTTCGCGCTGAGCTAAGAGATGCAGAGGCGGCAGTCCTCAAACCACGTTTAGAGCATTAGTAGTCCAGGTTTTATATACTCGGGAAATCCTTAGAAGGAATGCTCTTTGGTGTCTTTGTGCTCAGCGTAGCAGAATCACCATTTTAGAAGTGATCGTTATGCCTCTCATCGAGGCTCCATACGGTGCAATACGCTCAGCAGATGATGGGACAAGGCAGATACAACAAGATTACCTCACGGTTACTTCCCGAAAGTATGCAAACCCCCAAATCATCGAAAGGTCCCATTTTACTTTAAGCGATTCTTAAGAAGAAACGCAAGATGCGAGCGCAGAACACCTGCACATCTAGAAGATCCTAAGATTTATATATAGCAATGCCCATTACTTTCAATTATAAGACAAATTTCCCGGGATTTGGAAAAAAAATGCCAGAAAAAATTTTATTCTACAATACCAAATTTTATTCTACAATACCAAGTGCACTTCAACAATTTATGAAATATATTACTGAAAAGGAACGCAATGGGATTAAAAGTAAATAATCATATTACATGAGTGAATATGCAAGTATTTAAGAGCAATTAAATTTTTAACATATCCTGTCCACATATGCAAAGATCCAGTCAAAACAGAAAATTATATCTTCTAATTTCAGTCTGTATATGTTGCATAAATTTTCCTTCCTTACTCTAATCAAATTTTCAGTCAAGCGTGGTTACTCAATATTTGTGCTCTCAACCTGATGGCTGCGTATGCTGAGCCGATGGGTAATCAATCGTTTCGGCAATTTCCGCACAGGATTTCAAATTATTTCCCTCTAGAGTTCTTAACTGAACGAGACGGGCTTTCAAAATATAGTGTTACGTTATTTTCTTCCTTCATGTTCGTACGGGGTTCGTAGATTTGGAGTGAATTACGGCGATACTTGATAAAATATCGAAACACACTTTATTTAGCCAATATTATTCAGGACAGCTCCAAAATCACGTTTACAATTGTCGAAGAACTACTATAGACACGCTGCAACAATCAGCGACACAGCCTTCAGGCAATCAGGCTATAACGATGAAAACAGCTTAACTGTAAAGCACCAGAGTACACCTCCCAACTCTGCTCGGTCGTTCTCGGAACGCCACTTACTTTCGAGATTCTCTACGCTACAACTCACGATGCATTCGACGATACCCTAGAGTACAGCTCCTGACTCCTCGGTTCAGTCGCTCCTGGAGCTCAACACACTCTCTCGATGACGCACTAACTGCGACTCACTGAGAGACTCTTTCGGTGCACTGGACGACCAATTTGGCACTAGGCACTCACTGATTAACTATAAACTCGATGGACTCCGCACTAATTACGTACCAGCAGGGTTTATAAAGCTTTTAGTTCGTGTTCGAGAACATTCTAGGCTGAACCGGTAAAAATTCCTTCAAGAAGGTTCTCCAACCGTCTATGGCAAATTGCCAATTTTGTCGCCAAATGTCGCCAAGAGAGCGATTTCGTGCCAGATGTCAAATGTGGCAATCCTGCCTTCCCTTCCCTTTGTCTGGCAACCCTAAAACTGTTTTGCGGAGAGCTATCTTAACGCGCCTGGACATTTCGTAATACTGCCCCACCTCAAGAACTGCACATCCCAGGCTACACAACCCTAAGGCAGAAGCCAAATTCGATACAAACAAAACGTAGTAAAACTATAGTGACGTGATCGAAGTTTATTTGCAAATAATCGTTGTTATCATTATTTACGCATAAGGATTATTTTTTCTTTTAATGTCAGTATTTTAAAGGAATAGCTGCTTTTGGCAACTTTTATGTTTCACGTTAAGGTACGTGACACGATATGTTGCCGCTACGTTAATTTTTTTATTGATATTTGGAAAATTTGTTATATTACATTAAATTTAAATCATGACCTCATTTGTATTACCTAAAGTGTTAAAGATCTTCGTTTCCTGGCTTGGAACTAAAAATTATTTTGTATCGGTGGTTGCTTGGAGAGAATGAACTGATTTTCTTCAAGCTGAAATGTTTCTATGCATTTCCTCTTCAGGCGTATTTTAAATTAACAGTACCTTAAGTTAACTTACCTTAAATTAACAGTTCGTTTTATATTCCTTTTTTTACTAAAATTTAATTATTTTATTTACAAAAATTTAGTTTTAGTCTACAGTTTCTTTCTCTTGACAGTTTAAACTTCTGTAGGTATTTAACGTATTTTATTTGAATTATTATTTTGCTACAGTTCTATTATTTTTTATTTTTTCAATTTACTAAAATACCGAAACGCAAAAAGGTATTACGGGAGATGAAGACGTGAAGCATTACAGAAAAATGAAGAAAATCGACTACCCCCATAGCACAAAACATCCTAAGGATGTCCTATTTAAGTCGCAATATCCCGGGATATACTTAGGATGTCCTAAGGATGTTGATTCTCAGATGTCCTGAGGAGATCGTAATTTAACATCCTGAGGATGTCTTATTTAAGTCGCTATGTCCAGGGATATGACAGGATGTCCTGAAGATGTTGATTCTCAGATGTCCTGAGGAGTTCACCAATTTCACATCCTGAGGACATTCATTTTGCATTGTCCGGAGGACTTTCGTTGTCAAACATTTTGAGGATATTTGTTCTCAAATTTACCAGTTTTAATTTTTTGACATTGCACATCTGAAACTTGCACATTATTTTATTTTTCATATGTATTTTACTAAGTTGTTTCTAAATGCTGTACATTAAAAATATTGATATGATTGATGATTTATTCTTGTTATTTTTTTATTAATTTTAACTGCTATTTTTTCTGAGGTTTTTAAAAATTTATTTAGTCATGGAAAAGATTTTTTTCAATGGATTAGCATTTTCTAGAATATTTGCAAAATTCTAAATAACATATATTTTTTTTATAAAAAATGTATAAATTACATGTATAATTACTTACAGATTACAAACCCTACTACAAATATAGGTAAAATTAGATATAGATATATTCAATTACGGAAACGAATTTTTTTTTAAATTTGGATATAGAGACATTAGGTATTTTTTTGGAAGCAGGAAACATGAAAAATTAGCAACTGCCTTCGCCGGGAATCGAAGGACGGACCTCTGGAATACCGGCTCAGTGTGCAGAACCACTACACCACGAAGACACGCTAGGTGTGGTGGTGGTGTATTTAATTATGGCAAAGCACACTAGGGCTATCTGCCTAAGGGGAGGGATGTCTTCGTGGAGGACTTTCTAAGGAAAACTGGCTCGTATACACGTTACACGTGGGGAAAACCACGAAAACACCCATGCAGCCAACCCGTTCGCGGGATTCGAACCTCGGATCGCACTACCAGGGTTCAGCGATTTTACCGCTCGGCCGCTGGTGGGCCGAAGACACGCTAGGAAAGCGGGAGAAATACCTTATATTACTTCTCTTTTTAAAGGCCGACTTTTTTTTAAGGGGATCCAATCACTAAATCCTGGGTGTGGATATACCTCATTCAACACCTTTTTAGTTCGGGCGCCACTGTAGAGACATTAGGATTTTTTTGGGAAGCCGTAGAGTTGAAAAATTAGCAACCGCCTTCGCCGTGAATCGAACCAAGGACCTCTGAAATACCGGCCCAGCGTGCAGAACTATTACACCACGAAGGCACGCTAGGAAAGAGGGAGAAATACCTCATGAGGAATTTTTTTTTCCTCTAATTACAGGACAGAAAATATTTTTCAATCGCGCGATCTGCTATTGATATTGAATTACAGTCGTGCGATAATTTCGCAGTAAAGATACATCTCTGATGACTATCCAAGATTCTAGAAACTTTGGTCTTATATAGAGATGGTCGTCTTATAGAAATAATGCTTAATATCAATATTTATGTATAATCTCAGAACTATTGGTCACTTTCAGAAGTGGTCGTTTGAGAGCCGATATTCTATATATTTATTTACTGATACTCTCAGATTCCAAAATTTGTTTATATTCTCAGAAATATTGGATGGAAGGTGGTCGTCCCATACATGCAAAATTTTACATTTCATTAAGAATGAATTCGGCATTATTTAACTATTTCCCTATTAATTAATTAATTAGATAAAGAAAAAATTAGGAAATAGTACTGTTTATTACGGAATAATGTAGGAAGTTCTACAGAACTATATTCTTTCGCGTCATTGCACATTGTATCCGGCAAACTACTAGTTCCTCGTATTCTTCCGCAAATCCGTAGACATCTGTCTGATTTGAAACGAAATCCAAAATGGCTGCGCCATGAGGTTAACTTGTATGGATATTTTTTGTTGCATGAAAGGTAAGTTCAGTTGCAATACTTGTATGTTTACTTTTTTTTCTTTTCGAATGTATGTTATTTATGTCATTTTGACAGTTAAATGTTTCACAGCTTTATGAATTGTTACCATTCTGTCGTGAATTACGCGTATCTCAATGGCTGGCTGTCTTTTCAAATATCTAATTTGCCCTGCTATCCAAATGTTTATGACTGAATTTTTTTTAGTCTAGTTTATGCATTCAGTTTCAAAATAATATGTGTGATCAGATTGCTTATTATTTTTTTGCAGCAATAAATTTATGTTAAATAGTTTGAACAATTGTATAAAAATAAGAGTTTGCATTGTTTTGTCCAAAATATGTATGGTTGAAACATTATCTTAATCTAGTGTGTAATTCAAGTTTTTTTGGGGGTACTGTTCTGTTATTGGGACCAGAATCGGAAATGTATGAACCTGTGTTCGTAAGTATGAGCATAGATGTGTATATGTAGACACACAAACATACAAATATACAAGCATACATAAATACAATTCTGAACCCGGTCCTGATAACAGAACAGTATCTTTTTTTAATCTTTTTTGAATATTTTATAGAAGGATTAAGCATTTTTCAAACTGCATATCATTTTAAGATTCAACTTGCAGGAAGACAAAATATGGTCATTCAATCAAATGCTTATGATTGCTTTTAACATTTTCTCATAAATATTGTTTGCATTTTTATTGTATTTTAGATACTTTAGTTATGTAAAGTGAACATGAGAATATTAGGAAAGCTCAAGAATATGAATAGCTACCATAATACAGATATTTTTTCATCGAGCCCATTGTTTTAGAAACCAATGCACCATTATTATATGCTGGCTTATTTTATAGTTATATGCAGTTTAACTTTATGTTCATGTTACTGTAGTATTGTCATTATAATAAAAGTATTGATAATTTTTGTTGAATCTTGCAAGTTGCCTAACATTCAGAATTATTACTACCGAATTTTAACGATAGGTTTTTTCGAGTTGACATAATCTGTCTGATAAATAAAATAAACTGGTGTTTAAATTATATGCATTTCTCTTAATGTTTCATTGAAAGTGAGATGGAAATATAAATGCTATCCAGAAAAGTGAATTCTTTTTGCCTGAAGTAACAAACTGTACTAAATGATTAATGTTTATATCATTTTAGAAATGTCAATATTAAAGTTTCTCCCCCTTCTCTTCTTTGATTTTGAAATAATTTATAATAAAATAATATATGCATAAGTGTAATTAATGTAAAGTGTCATTCAATAATATAATTTATTTTTAATGATATTTTTATATTATCTGGGTTTTCTTTTGGTGTTAGAAGGAGGAAAAGACTGTAATGTTTTAATTAAGGAAATAATTAAAACATTACAGTCTTTTAAATAACACAGTTACAGTAATGTTTATTGAAGCAATCAGTACTGTGTGATTGCCAGTGATTGAATAATGTTAAAATGCATTGTTCATAAGGAAATCTTTGTGTTATAGATTTTATTTTGACACAAGCTGAAATTTGAATTATTGGAAGCACTTTGAAAACCCGAATTATTTCCTGAATCATTAATCAGGCCAATATATAACATACAAATTTTCATACAAAATTATTTCTTTGAGCATATTATAAAGAGCTCATTTAATTTTATTATTTGTACAAATTTTAGACAAAAGTAGCATGTAACAGTTAAAGATTTATTGAAGCCTACTTGTTACTTGTGGTAACAAAGAAGTGTGAAAGATATTGCCACATTAGTGAACATGACGATCATTGATGCTTAGTTTAGTAATTTAATAATATATTGAGAAATGCTGGGAACTTTCAGAAGTAGACATTTTGAAAATGATGGGCTTGATAAGAAATTTACATGGTTTTATTATTTATTCTTTAGTTAAGAATGGATTTTAGATGTTCATGTGAAAGAATTCTGTTTAATTATATGTGAAAGAATTGTTAAAGTTTGGCATTTAAAAAAATGAATTAATAATATGCAATTATCTTTTTATTATACATATATTACTATATATTTCTAATGTGCTATGTAAATGTCAGTGCTAAACAATTGAGATACTATTGTCAGGGCAATCTTTTCTTATACATGAAAAATTCTGATACGTTCTTATCATCTGCCCTCACAGCTTCAACTTATGCTAAAACAGCAAGAGTATGCACACGATAATAGCAAACTATTAATATGCATACCACACACATGTATTTATATGCTTTATATTTAATCTTTATTTCTGAATAGTATTCCATTGGATGAAAAATATGTGAATATTGACCCAATGTGTATATTTGTGTGTGTGTGTGCATCCTAAAATTTCTTGTTTCTTATAAAGTGCTTATTTGAATTACTACTTGTGAACAGAGCAGTAGATATGAACCATAAACTAACCATTTTGCCAATTTTCACAGCTTATATGCATTTCTCAATAGATAGTCAGAAAGCACCAAAATTTGTAATAATGTTAAGTTTAAATGATGTTCTATACTTTTGTGTTAATTTTTCTATTCTATTAATTCTATTACTGTGTTATCAAACTTTCTGCAGGAATTTCAACTGGTTAAGATGTTATTACCATGTGGAGAAGAATTTGGTTTTCAAGCTAGAAAAAATTGCAGCTGAAGGATTTTGTAGAAGGTCAGTCAAACTGGTTTTAGTTAATTATAATTTAATTTTGGGTGAAGAATTCTCAAATTTATTTATCATAAGTGTCTAAAGGTCTTCTAAATTAAATTCTGCTTGTTTTTGAAATTTTTCATGACATTCATTCTTTGATTATTATTTTTTTTTTTTAATTTACTAACTTATATCCAGGTACATAATGTTGCATTTAATACCATATCTTAAATATTGTAAAATGTTATAATAATACATTTCACTTAAAAATGTGGTTGTGACAGTAAATTTTCTGTTACATTTAATCATATCTATAAACATTGGTATACATCATTTTTCAATAATCTGTATATTATTTTGTGCATTTCTTTTACATCCAAGATCTGGCATATGACTTGGGCCCACCAGTGACCGAGCGGTAAAGTCGCTGAACACTGGTAGTTCGGTCCGAGGTTCGAATCCCGCGAACAGGCTGGCTGCATGGGCGTTTTCGTGGTTTTCCCCATGTGTAATGTGTATACGAGCCAGTTTCCCTTAGAAAGTGCTCCACGAAGGCATCCCTCCTCTTAGGCAGATAGCCCTCGAGGCTTTGCCATACTCACACACACACACAATGGCATATGACTTGCTTTTCAAACTGATAACATGGTGTAATAATGTAATCTAATGGTTAAAGTTTACTATGGAACGGGCCAAATTTAATAAATTATTCTTTGATAGAAATTTATTCATGTGTTCAGTGTGTCTCATCTCTTTAAATTGCTAAAGTAAATTTTATGTAGTTGCATTTAGGAATTTTGACTGTATCAGAGTAACTTTGTTTCAGTTATTATAACATGCAAGGGAAAAAATTCATTCATAGCTCCGTTTTTAAAATTAGTTAATTAAAGTCCTTAATAAAGAGGGACGTTTTGTTGTTTTTAATGTCGATAGAGTTTAATTCAAAAATATGCCACATTAAGGGTTACTTTTTAACCTAATTTAAAATTTTCATTACTTTAACATGTCCAATAATTGTTATTTTAACTCCGATATTGTAATAATATCAAAATTCCTTACTTTTTGATAGGTAATCCAAATGTAAAACAAGAAAAGAAAAAATTAAAATCTAGAAGTATATTTATTTCATACCTCTAACAAATAAAAACAACACAAGCACTTTTTACTGTCTATCTGCATAGTGTGGCATGTCCCGTAAGACTGAGATTTGTATGGTCAAATCCATGTTTCAGTTAAAGGAAAATGCATGCACAGTCTTCTGATTTTCCCTTCGATTAAGGATTCTGTATATACTAGCATAAGAAATATATTAGTTAATGCAGTGTTATACATCAATATTTATAGACAATTATTGTGGCTATGTTTATTATAATTTTGTTCACTGTAATGGCTGGAGTGCCTAAACCATCATGCTGTGTAAACAAAACTCAAATCTTCATCTCTGCATACTGCTCCACTAGTGTTTAAACCACTGAAATGGTGATTATGGTAGAACATCTTTGGTAAAAATTTACTCTACTGTAACCCTTGGTGAATCGTTTCTTTTTTTTATATCAAGATTGTCACCTGAGAGGATCGGCACCAATTTCAAGGTGGCCGCTACACAAAACGAAAATAAGAAGTCAAAGACATACACAAACTCTGTGTCCATGTATACATCAACCTATTAAAACAGAGAACTGCACAAACTGGGCATTGTGCACTGCCTTAACTTTGTCCATGTACACATTGATCTATTTTCACTCTAAGAAAATCAGAAAGTTAAAAATATCATAGTTACCAGAAAAAATTTGCCACTGTCTTAACACACAGACAACCAAAAATACACAAACAGAGAGGAATAAGTTACCAAAAATACATATTTCCTAACATAAAAACATTAAACAACAAATCTTCTAACAAAAATTAACACACAGAGACAAAAAAATAAATGAAACGTCATTTTTTTAACATATCTTTTTTTTCACATTCATATGTTTAGGCTTCCCACCACCATCCTCCAGGTAAGCAATTCAATTCAATTTTTCGTCTGTTAGTCACCTCAGACATACTCAAACGATGGTACCCACACCAAAATAATAAATAGCATGTTCAAAATACAAGACCGTGCAACCAAACACAGCAATTGAAAAGAATGGTAAGAACCAAAAACCTGGGACCGTACAAAAGGTTTACTATTAAAAAAAGTAGCCCAAAACTAAATTTATCACAGCACGTTGGCAATATTTGCAGAAATAACTCCTTTTTATTGACAAAAAAAAAGTTTTTTTTTTCCCAAAGGCTACTTTCGCCAACATTATCAACATTAGGGTTACCGAAAAACTTATTTGACGCAATGGGCTTCCACATTTCACAAACAACCAATACCACTTTGCGATTTTTTTTCAGACAGAAACCAAGGTGTACCATACAGTAAAGATTAACCACATCTTCATTTACTACTGTTACAAGTACTTCTTTGGTAAATTTCTGCGGTTAAATTCAAAAGTTTAAAATTGCATTAACATGATCAGATTCAGAGTCATAGCTAGGGTTTTCAGCGCTCAGGGACAACTGAAGATTTTGCGCCCCCTACTGCTTGCCAAGGATGGAAAACATTTAATTCTAAAATGTTCTAACATCAGTTTGGCGCCCCTTGGATTCTGCACCCGGGGACAGATGCCCCCCTCTAGCTACGCCCCTAATCAGATTTTATTTTCTGCACGTAGCTAACAATTACTTATGTGTTGTCAGATAAATGTTACCAGATGCAGTTAATTATTTTTTACTTGCCAATCTCATGAGACAAGTTTTTTTTTGCTCCTGCAAGACTTTACTTTGTGTTGCAAAATAAATTCATTCTCACTCTTTTTGGACTTGCCTACACATTAAATTTAAAATAGTTTTATGAATAGGTAAGATGTGATTATCATAATTTTGTTTCTCTCTTTATCTTGGCAACTTTATATGTTGATTCAGTATCCAGGTTACCTACCAGTGGCTGATTGATAAAACTGCTCATATGTTCGTTCAGTTGGTGGTTTGAGTTTATTTTCTGACATAAAAAATTTTAGAAGGCATCCCCCATGTTTATTTTACTATCGAAAAATCAAATAATTGCTACTCTGTTTATAGGTACTAAATGTTAAAATATTTTAAATGCTTTCTTTAATTTGCATTCTAATAGTCATTTGTTTAAATTTAATTATGAATTATATTCACATATAGTAATTGTGAGTGTTTTTTTATTTTAGGTGCTGTGAAAGGCAATGACAGAGATCCAGTTTATCAAAAGTTCTTATATACATAAGAATACATGAATATAAGATTGTTTTTCATGAATTCAAATAAAATGTGATAAATTGGATTAATAAAAACCATTTTGAATTTTGAAAAGTGTTTTTCCTCTGTTAATCATAATATAGTGCCATAAATTTCTGAATGTGTTTATTTTTCATCCAAATAAATGGCTTTACAAAAATTTGTCATATTAATAGATATTGCATAATTTAGCATTATTATAAATATTTATTATAGCAGATTTAGCTGAACTACGTTTTTAGTCTCTTTGCAGATGAAGTCACAAAGGTAAGTGGTTAGACATTTTTCTGTATTCTCCATTAAGTAATTTTATCTGGTAAATTACCATTACGGTGAAAGAATAAGCTTTGCTTGAAGATACAAAAATTTGCAGACATTTCAAAAAATTGGTATACGTAAAAAAGTTCTTAAATTGCCACATATGCGAAACTGAAAATGTTATATATGAAATAGTTCAGAAATATAAATATTTTCACTATTTTTTAACTATAATTCACTGCATTTGTTATATATAATCACAGATTAAGGTAGCAGTGCTTTTCTCACTGTGATTTCTCGTGTATTTCGATTCATAAATACACGTACATAAATCCACGTATTTTGATTTCTCTTTTGAGACTGAATAAAAAATGAACTAAACATTCTCGTTGACATTGAGAGTTGAATAAAAGCTCACCTCAAAATAAAATGAATTAATAAATTTATGGAAAATTTTACATTGCATATATTGAGCAGAAAGAAACTGAATATACTTAATGGAATTAATAATTGGTAGAGTTGATAGCAGAATAAAATGCCTTAATTGCATGGTAAACAGTAGATCTTTTGAAGTTTTTCTATGTTGCGTAAAATGCAGATTTAAATTTTTTATATTGATTGTCATATAAATGGCAATTACTGTTTTATTTTGCTCTGAAATGAATGGTTAGTAATAAAATTCTGGATGAGACAACCTTTAACATGCGCTAGAATTTACAAAGTTTAATTTGGTGCTGATTTCAACGGGTAAATTTCATTTTACTGAATTTTGCTTAAAATAATACCAATGAACCGTTGCAAATTATTTTCAGAACTTTTTTTTTTAATCTAAAAGGGCTATTAGTTTTGAAATGTGACTTCATATCGTCAGTCGTAAACTTTCACTTTTCATTCAAGTCTTGCCATTTGGCAAAATTTAACATATTTACCTTTAAAATCTAATATATTATTGATTAACAAGCCAAGCTATTTAAAAGCATTACACACAGTTCTTAACAATGCTTTTTTTTTTTATTTTTAATCTGATTGATTTAAAATGCATTTAATTCGTGATATATCTAATTGAAAACATTTTAATATTTCTACATAATTACATGATATATTTCTTCATTTTTCAAATATATAGAAGATATATAACTTTCTGGTGTCAGTATCTTATAAAATGTTTTGCTATTTCCACTGCCCCGTCTGTATTGATAATCTATGCATTCATAAACTTTTAGCCTCTTTGAGTGACTGCTAAAATCTGAGGCCAGATTTTTTTTTTTTTTTTTTAATTTTGTGAGCAGAAGAGAATTTTAGAAGAGCTTCTTGAGTTACCTTTTGAATGATATAAAGAATTGTTAACATAATGTCAAATTTTTACAACTAAATATTAAATATATAAAAAAGCCTGCAGCATTCTCATGTTACGAAAACATATTTATTTATTCTGAGGCTAGGAATTGATTTAGTTTTAAAAATACAATTTATTCCTTTTAACAATTTCCCAACAGTGTCATCAAAACACTATAAATTCCTTACATGTTTTAAAGAAAGATGATTCATTTATGTAAAGATTATTAAATTGGTAATTTTATTATTCAATTTTTAATACAAATTAACTGAAATTAGAAACTGATTTTGTAAAATAATTTAATTATGAATAATTCAAGTTGGGGGCTATTGGATGTTTAAAAATGATCAAAAGATTTTTAATATCTTAAAAATAAAAGCAAAATTTTCAGTTTTAATATTTTGTATTAATAATTCATTTTAATTTCCTTGCTCGGTTTTAATATATTCACAAATTCAGATTTAAAAACAAAATAAGTTGTATAAATATTTTCAACATTTCTGATTTTTCCATAGTAACCATAGGAGAACGATTTGAGACTATCTGTGTAAAAAAAAAGTAGGTTTTAGATCATCACATCTTCACATACTTTCACTGGAATTTTCCTCTGTATATATACTGGGATGTGACACTAAGCAGTTGAGAGTATGTATTTAAGAGGTTAAAGGGATATTGTAACTAGTGTTTCAAATCCTGATAACATCCCATACGCTGTCGGTGGGACGTAGATAGGATGTCCTAAGGATATACTGGGATGTGACATTAAGCGCTCAGGAGGATGAGTTTAGGGGGAAATTGGGGTATTACGGGATGTCCTGAGGATGTAGTAAGTAGGACTTTAAATCCTAATAACATCCCATATGTAGTCGATGGGACATAGATAGGATGTTTTTAGGATATAATGGGATGTGCTTAGGAGGTTTGTGGGATGTCCTGAGGATGTGCGCATATCCCGCGAGCAACATCCTTGGGATATCCCAAGGATGTTTTTGTGCTATGTGGGTAGAAGATCCTACGGACAAGAAAAATTATATGCTCCAAAAACGAATGAAGATACGGCTAGAACCTCAGCAGGCAAGCAAAATGACCAGAAATGTTACGCATTCAAGAAACTGAAGGACAAACCAACAGGAGACAAGCAGAAGTTCAAGAAACTGAAGTAGAAGCGAAAAACAGGCTTATTTGACAATTGGAACAACAGAACATGCGTGATGAAGATAAGGAGAGGTTGCAAGTAGACGAAGGACATAAAACATTCATCATCGTCGTCAAATTCGAGTATAAATGCCAGAACAGGATACCACTTCATAAACAACTCAAGACGCTGCGCATCACAGAAAAGTTCGGTCCGAAGAAGCAATGTTTATGCGAGAAACCAAACTTTGCATAAATATAGCACAACATACACGTAGCACTCTTCACAATGCAGAAAGATGTGGACTCGAAGTTTAAGTTGAACAACACAGTAGTTGTTGACGGTGAGTGAACCCACAGTAAGTTGCATAGAACTCATAAACATACATAGATAGAACTCACAAATTTTACTTTGAACGCAGCCCAGTAGTAAAATTGTGGGTGGCCAGAAGGAAGAATGTATTCAACAGGCTGTACAGCATGCGATATCAGTATTGGTCTACGTTACGATAAATGTCGATAACACAAGCAGGTAATATACTTCCAGAGTTTTGACATAAGAACATATATATCAGTGTTTCAAACCTACAAATTTTGCATCAAATTGGAAAACAAATATCTAAAAATTTGCCTTTTCATGCATAAGAGTTCAGCATTCGAAAAATTATATTTTCGTAAACGCTTTAGCAGAAAATAATAAAACTTATTGCCTTGCGAAGGAGAACGAAATCAGAACTAACCCGAGGCTACCCGTCAATGGTTGTTTTAAACAGGCCGAATAAAACATAAATTTCCTCATGAGATACTATCAAAAATACAAAATTAATTGAATATCCAATAACACTACAATTAAGAAACCGAGGCATAAAGTGCACTGCAAATCAGATGCAAACAACAAAATGTAAACAAAATATGTATGTACTGCAATACAAAAGCAAAAGAGTCAGAAATGAAATAATGATGATATTTTTAATGAAAAATTTAATATAAATGTTTAATTCATAATATTAGTAAATATATAGTGTTTATATTATTTATAGAAACGTGCAGAACTTTCATAATATTCATTACTTACGAACGCTTTTTCATGCATCGAAGCATACCACAAGCCATTTTCAGTTGAGTGCTGGTGCACGTCAAAATAATCAAGATATTTCTAGATTATTACGAAAAATGAATCGCTTTGACTCGTTTCTCGAAACAAGTATATCTACAAATTCAGTATTAATCTCTCACAGCAATATAATTAAAGATCATAAAATCTCCAAACACGCTTTAAACGCAAAAAAATCGCATTAAGACAAAATGAAGAATTTTCACTCTTACAATGACTTTTACAACAATACAAAATAGAATAGAATTTCTAAACTAAATGTTTATTCTTACACCATATTTCATTCTTAGGAAATCTTTCACGGTTGTTGAGTAATTCTAACTGTTAACTGGTTTAAATACAATTATAACTTTATATGTATGCACAGAGATATATGTACAGGGTGTCCATTATTAAACTTGAAATTTGCGAGCAGTCTGTAGCAAAAACTAGGTGGGGGAATTTCATGAAAATTGGGTAATGGCAGAACGAAATGATGGGAATTTTATGAAGAGACAAAAAGAATAGCTTTCGAAATTCACATTTAGATAGCGTTGTGTATTGTAAACTGTTGTCGTATGCAAATTTCGTAACCATAGAAATCCTGTGCGTGCACAGCAGCCCTATAAAGATGCTAGAGGACTGTATACAACAACCCTTTAATGACCGCACTCATACTCATTTGCTAGTCAAGGAAGATGACATTGACTCTCCAGGAACGGGCTTTACTGGTCAAATTGTTTTACCAAAATGGAGACTCTGCAACCGAAACTTTGAAGAAATTTCGGTCTTTGAAGCGGTTACGAAAAGATTTACTCACTAGTCAAGGACTAACAAACATAATCAGAAAATTTGAAGCAACGGAAATATTGGGGATTCAGCCAGCAAGGGGAAGAAAGTATGTTGCAGTACAGGTAGTGGAAGATGTAGTTAAGCAAGTGGAGGAAGACAGATTACAAACCATCGCCAGCACTAGTGTTCCGCGTAATACAGCATCTGTTGACCAACCTGATTCCACGGTTCATAAGATTCTTCAAAATGTCTTATGCTACCTATGTTTAGTTATAAAATGTTTAATATTTATAAAATCTTATAGTGAACACCATGAAATATGTGGTAGTCCAGCAAGTTGCACAGACCATTACCCAATCAGAACTGTCCCAGCCCAGGAGCTATTATATCAAGTGACAGCTCGTGTAGATAATTTACTCAATGAAATAAGTGCTTTGAAGCCGAACAGGTGTGGTAAGAAACCAACCTTAAAATGCTAGAACAGCAGTGGGGAAGAAAACTTACGAAGGAACTCCAGAAAGCGCGAGGGCAAGTAAGATAAGGTTGCTAATCAACAAGGAAGCACGAAACAAAACCGAGAGTCCCATTTAAAAGCCTTTTTATTTCTGTTATGGATGGTAACATTAATGGACCTTTCATCATGAGGCACACAAATTAACTTCCTTTAGTATAGCAATCGATACAGGAATCACGTTACAATCACCCGAAAAGATCTAGCTCAACGTTTGAAAGGTTAACTCATCTGAACGCTTCCCTGTGTTGAATGTGTCCGGTGATAAAAGCGACATCGACGTAAAGATAAACGAGAATGTCCCGTTTATAATTTCCGCCAACCATCACATGGCTTATGCGCAAACAGTACCGACCCTTGCATTCTTGGATTAGACTTTCTAAGGAAATACAATTTTTAATTCTTTTAATTTCAAAAAACGAACTGCATTCATCCTCTGATGATGTAGTCCTGTTAGGAATTAAAAAGAAGTTAACGCCATCTGGAAAACCTCCCAAAAACGTCGAGTCGAGATCATAGCACTGAATAGAACATAATTTCCTCTTCCTGAATCATAGCTGAAAGCAGAAATTTCCGGTTCGGCATAATGAAATAGCTAAGAACTTTAAGTGCACGAAAGAAGTACTAGTGGCCTGCCTGTGCGTTCGTTGACTTATAAAGACCCATCATTCCGGTGACAGTTTGCAACGTAAGTGCTGAAGCTAATGCCATTAGGAAATGCGAAGTCGTTGCAGCACGTACTCCAGTGAACTGCCTTAAACGAACCAATAGTCCTTCTGTCTCTGTGTTTCGCAAACCTTAAATTCGGAATTTTTGCTGAACACATAATTAGGAGTTGGATACAGCAGTCTTGCAGAGAGTGTTCTTGAAGAATTTCAAGAGGTTTTCTGCTGTTTATCCTCTAATATAGTCCGAAAAATTTCGGGACAGCGTAGAATCGATACAAGTGATCATCTAGCAGTCACGAAACATCCAAGACGTCTATTGATTGCTACGCAGCAAGAAATAACAGACCTTACAAAGGACATGCAGCAAAGCACCGTTATGAAGGCTTCAGTGAGTCCTTGCGTAACTCCGAGTGACTAGTCGGAAAGAAGACAACTTTATCTCGATTGATTATCGTCTGTTGAACGACCTCACGAAGAAAGACAGCTACAATAATCCCAGAATTGGCTATATTGTCCATATTCGTTTTGGAAGCAAGTGGTTGAGAATATTTGAATAATGGAGCTGATACAGACAGTTACAGAGACATCCTGATAACTGAGAGAAGACGGAATTTAGTATCGGACAACAACTTTGGCAGTTTAAGATGATGTCGTTTGGATTTAGTAATGCGGCGGCGACATTCGAATGCCTAATGAAATCGTCCTGAGAATTATTTGATATGAAGCCTGTTGAGAAGTGTAGGGAACTAGACATTTTCCTGCAGACGATGTGGGGGGGGGAATATGTAAGATCGAAGAAAGCATAAAATCCGAACTTTTCAGATCGGTTTAGGGGTTCTGAGAGATGTCCAAGCGAGTTTCTCTCGTTAGATGTTGGATGTGCTTTGTAATGTTTTGCGCTTAACATTTAAAGTAGTTTGAACGAGTAATAAATAATTGTTCTATAGAGGAGACCTGTACGAGTAGATTTCTCGAATGTTCCAGATATGTAAAGAGCTTCTCCAGGAATATAAATTCTGTTAAAATATCCCTGGTATTTAGAGCATTCTATGCACAACGAACCCATTCGCACTCAACAATATCTTAAATTGATTTTATTTTGTCTGGACATTTAAAATGTATTCAAAACTAGAAACTTGAAAAACCTAGTGATCTAAAGTAACAAAACTTTGCGGGTTTAGATAAACAGATCTCTCAGTTTCTATCTGTAATGCGGCTGATAACAAAGTGCAACGCCACGTTTTAATTCTGCAATTCCTTCTATTTTGCTTAACACGTCTGCCACGAAAGCATTTCTATCTCTAGGTAGATATATAAGTCTTGCGAGAACTTTCCTACAATGAAATCAAACCAAAATATTTTTGATAGCAATTAGGTATATTGAAATAAATATATTATACTAGAAGCGAAGCAAATTTACAGAAGATGAAAAATGAAAACGTCATCAGCTGCAAAAATAAAAAATATTAAAGATGCGTATCAGAGCAGAGAAATTTTATGCAAAATCTGTGAAATGAAATAAATAAAATATATAAATACAGTAAGGAACGTAGGATCTGAAAATAGGATTAGGTCGTTACACATACAACGACAAAATGAAAATTCGTTCTTACAAGAAACTAGAAACTGATGTTTATTTATTACTCTTTAATAAAAGGATGCCGAGAATTTCTCAGTTTATAAGTTACAATCAAAGTGAAAAAAATTACTGGTTAAGAAACCTTGCACCATTGAGTAATACTCCTTCCTCGAAATCATTTATGTTTGAACTAGGCGACACTGTTCTCAAACAGATGATAAAAAGTTTGGTTATAAATGAATTGACAGGTTACGTATAATAATAATTATCGCTATTTAAGATAGTACGATCTTTTAAAAAAATACTACAACTATATCTAAAATATGTTACGTCAAGGATAACATTTTTGAAAAGAATTATATTGTTTCATCACTCTATTTTAAGTCGAAATTTTTTTCGCTCTACTTCTGTTTTTGAAAAAAGGAAGGAAATATCATGTAATCTGCTGACTATAACAGTTTAAAAAATCTATTAACAGATTTTAATTCCAATACATCGAATCTCCTTAAACTAGCATCAACGAAATTTCCTATGGATATTTTATATCCACTTTCGCTGTATCAGTTTTTTCTTGTAACAACTTTCAGGACGCGAGAAAAGTCATGTATCGAGTAAATTTTAAAATAGTTAAGATGTAAATTTCCCTCATGATCCAGGTCAGCGATGCCTGATCTGCGCAGAAATTTTCTATCATAGAGTTAATGGTGCAAACGTTCTGAGGCTTTTGGTCTGAGACACCTTCCTGATGACACAGTAATTCCTATCTGGTTTAGATAGACATTTGCTTCAGTATACCATGACACTTTCTTGACGGTTTATACCCTTGGTAGAAGAAAGCATCAACACTATAATTGCTCCCATCCGTGTCAAGATTGAACGGGTTACGCCCCTTTCAGTTCAATGCTGGTGATGCCAAACTAATCAAGATAATTCAAAATTATTACAAACGAAGAGTCGCTTTGACTGGTTTCTCAAAATAAGTAATCTGCAACTGCAGTATTAATATCTCTCAGCAATATAATTCGGGATCATAAAATCTCCAAAAGCGCATTAAACGCAAAAAATCGCATTAACGCACAATGAAGAAATTTCGCGCTTAGGATGACTTTTACAATATCAAAATTCAATGGAATTTCTAAACTAAATGTTGGTTGTTAAACAATATTTCTATCTCAGAATCAGAATCTTTCGCGGTTGTGGAGGACTTCTAACTGTTATCCGGTTTTAATCCAATTATAATATGTATATCTTATATATATGCAGCTTAAGTGTTTTTCACCGACAGCTCATTGGTTGCTTTCGCAACTGTAAATTGTTTTATTCCCCGTACATTTCAGCGCGTGAAGAATATTATGAGAAAGCTAAGCCGGAAAAATTAAAAATACAAGAGCAGGTGCATTTAATATTTAATAAATAAATTTAACATCTATATATAATAGCATTCGGAAATATGCAACCGGCAAAAATCGGCAATGATGAAAAAACATATAAAATAATAATGAAGTAAATATATATCTTCATTATATGCGGTTCAAGTGTCTGTTTGTCGTGGATAGTTTATTGGTTGCTTTCGTAACTGTACTAACCAATGGAGTGAAGTTGCCACGGTACAGGATTGCCGTTTCAATTGACACGTAGACAATTTCCTGTAAAACTTGCCTTTGCTATGACCATCCATAAGTATCAGGACCAAACGCTTAAGCGTGTTGCCATTTTTTGACCTGAGCCTGCATTTGGACATGGTCAAATTTATGTTGCATGTTCAAGAGTTCTTGAAAGAACGGACGTAAAATTAAAAATAATGGATGGTCTTCTGCAAGGCGAGCTGAAAAATGATGGAAAGATCTACACAAGAAATGTTGTGTACAAAGAGATCTTTGACGTGTGAATTAACATTTTATTATTTAAATCACCTTTATTTATCGAGCTAGCGGTGACTTTTAAGAAATGTACCGCCACCGCTTTCCTTCATTGCACTTTAAGCAATTAAGCAAGTAGAAGGGGAAAACCGCGTGGGGCAGTAAGCAAAGGGGCGTCCTCGCGACCTGTCCTGGGTAATTCAGTTTGAATTAGCAGACACCTTTGCACAAATCATTTTCATCGCGATTTATAATATCTAGAACAGCGATCATTTCGCATGACGGCCGGGCTTTCTAGTCCATATATATGCACAGACATCTATGTAATATCTAATCACGTATTTATATAATATGTTATATGTATATGTAGGCATATAATTCAAAATAAATTTTATTAGTCTATATAGTTTGTCTTTATTTTCTTAATTATTTGTAGTAGCATGCCTTTTTAAATGTTTAAAACTACCTGCTTGTTAATCAATGTATAAATAATTCAGTATGGTAATTTCGTAATTTGATAGTCATTAAAAATGAAATAAAATGCTTCTTACGGTTTCATTTCCTTCTCTTAAAAAATTACAAACATCCGGCATTTTGATCAATTTAGGTCCCTTCATATGGAACGTTAGAGCATTGTTTTGTAATAAATTCTTACTCTTTCGCACTATACATTTAATTACGCAAATTTTATTTTTGAACTGAGGTTAAAGTGACAGTTCTGATTAACTTTGCATTTTTTTCATTAATTTCTTTATGCATAAATTCTCCAGAAAAATGATGTTAATGTGATTTCAAAACAGATAATAAACATGATAATAATTATAGGTCTTTCGCACGTTCTGAAAACATAATTCTGTATATTTTATTTTAATTTTCTTATTAGTACAGTGTAGCGCACTGAAGATTATTTTTCATTTACATGATAGTCGGTAAATATAAAGCATGTGCTAATAGTGTTACGGAATTTGTATAATGTGACAGAGACATTCTGAAGAGAGTTTTTCTGTACCGGAAAATAAGGTTACAGGCGTACGTCTATTCAACATTGACGTAAATCTCCATCTTGCTCAATTGCGATAGAACTTATTACCGAGGCTTATGTGTTAATTTCCGAGGGTTTCTATATATCATGCAAATATAGGTATAAAGCCATACAGAAAACATCTTTGAATTATTGGAAGGCATTCTAGTCAGCGATCCCCACGAGACGTCGATGCTGTTTTAATGTAATCAATTAAGTGTGTCGCTATTTTTATATCATGGGAGGCAAACTCCTTACAGCAATAGCAGTTATATAACTCTCATTTCGAATCATTTTTCGTTCTATTTGATTTGAAACATTGTAGCATCTGTAATTTCTCAGGATCCGGGCCATGTCGGCTGGCCTAAATATTTATTAATATATTCTAACTCCCACCTGAAAAAGGAGCACTTCTCCAAATTAGACACAATGTTTAATCTCTGTAAAGTTCATTCTCCATCTCTTAAGATTCTGCTTTAGTTTCATAAAATATTTTTACTCCATTGCTGGGACAGCTATTATTTCTTAATTTACGTTTTTTAACATTATTTGACCAATTTCACATACATCTTGGGGAAAAAAAAAAAAAAAAAAAAAAAAACATAAATTTCCTAATGAGATACTATCAAAAACAGAAAAAATACAAAATTAATAGAATTTCTAATAACACTACAAGTGAAAGGACCGAGGCATAAAGTGTGCGATAAATCTGATGCAATCTTTAAAATGTAAACAAAAACATTTATGTACTGCAATAGAAATGCAATAGAGTTAGAAATGAAACTGGACCTAACATTTGTTCTCTGTAGTGTATATCTGCTTTTGTGTCTTCTTCAAATACACGCCGATAATAAAACATTTAACGGATAGCCTTTGCAAAGATTTCTTTGTGCTGAAACGGATTTTCTTTTGTGCTGAAAGTTTTTTTTTAAATTTTATTATTTCGTTGACTTAGTAAATTATTATTTATACGTTTTATCTCAAAAGTTGTAAGTTTTCTGCTTTCCTAATGCAAAAAAAAGAAAAAAATATTTACATATATAACATACATCTAATCAATTTGCACACTAAAATATTGTTCTTCACGTGTGTACTTACGTAAAATTTTGTATTAACAGAAATTTGCTATAAAACTGAAAAGCGAGATGTTATCCACGATATTGGATGAGAATTTAAATTTTTCCCTTTAAATGGATAGCTGCAATAGCTAGAAAACAAGCGTCAGACAAAAGTGGAGCTGCAAACAGCGATTTGTTGTACTTGTCAGTTTAGGGTATATCATCATTCAGTGTAAGTAATTCTGCTATTCAATGCATGTAGTTTTGTTGAAATTCGTCATATAAATTGCTTTATTTTCTGATGTGAAAGGAATTATTCCAAATAACGGTTTCGATCGCTATTTGCAGAATTTACTTGTAAATGATCTGGAACAGTGGCTCCTATTAACGTCATTTAAATCATTTAATACCCGACAAACCCCCAGGAGTATAGCGATATACAAGCGATTATAGTATAGCGATAAGATTCTTTAAAAAATAATCGTTGTCAACGAATGACATGCATATTCTATTTAAGTAATCATTGTGATCAATTTTTAATATTCGTTGCAAATAATCATTGTCATCGAATAAGCATTGTAAAGAATCATTCTCGTAGAACAATCGTTGAAATGAATCATTGTTATTATATGAGTTGCCATAGTCCCTGATGTATAAGGAACTGTACCCAAATTCTATTCAGATGAATCGAATATGTATTTCAATTTATCCTATGATCATTATTTACGGCAAGGATTCTGAAATGTTTTCGGCCTACGCCTCCTAATGAAAACTTGCGTAACAGTGAGAAAAAGAACATTTAAAAATACAATAAAAGCTTGAACCTTAGGGGAAAGGTCTGAATTTAGCTTCCTCTTACTTAAAAAATTGTTTTTAAAAGGCTTAAAAAATTGAATATTGTAAACAGGAATCTGCACTATAAACATCTCTGGGGGCATTTGCGTCTTTGTTTGTTTCTTTGTAATATCATCTATTCCGGAACGGAGGGGGAACTTTAAGTTTCGAAAGAGGTACTCCTGGATTTCAAAAATTCGTGATAAGCCATTTCGACCATTGTCATCTTTGTACGACAATCATTCGAGATATTACATAGAATCACTGAAAACGCTAATTTTAGCATTCATTTTTCCGAGTGGACGAAGTCTCGCGCGCTGGGGATGTATAGAATAATCACACATACTCCCTGGTATATGATTTGATGTCATATGTATATTAACCTATTTGTTTTTTGTTTGCTTAGGTTGTATTGGCAACAGTCGTTGTAGTTTTGTTTTGGTGTGATATGTAGAAATGTGCTGTTCCATATGCGTGATTAATTCCATCATTTAATAAAGCCTTTACTTAATTATCATCGGCCTCTGATTCACCTTTTTAAATCTTTACAGCAGAGCGTGGTTCTGATATTGAACACGCTAGAGGCGAAGCATTAATATATGTTTTGTGGAACTTATCTGCTTGGAACGGAATCGCGCGTTAAGTGAAATTTGAAAGAGCAGCACGTGAGGAAAACACAAAGTATTGTGTTGAGCCGTTTAACGGTAAAAACTTTTCTCTGTTTAAGCGCCGTGTTGGAGCTGTCTTTGCAGCGGAAGAACTTGATAAATATTTAGACGTTGAAGCGGATGAAACGAAAGTTGCTGAAATCAAAGATGCAAAAACGGCTTACGCATTGCTGCTAACCCTTCTAGATGATGCCATATTGGCGACCGTGTCGAGTGAATCTTCTGCATGTGAGATTAGGAGCTGTTTAAAGAATAAATACCATAAGGAGAGTGCTGTTAGTCAAATATTAGGACGAAAGAAATTATCGACACTGAAGAAACGCCGAGATTGCAGTATGCAGTCACATATTAAAGAACTGTTGGCGATCGTAAATGAACTGCAACTCTCGGGTGCTGAAGTCAAAGATATGGATGTGATTATTTAGTTGTTGATGTCGCTACCTGCTGAGTACGACATTATTAAATCGACGATTGAGAACCAGCCAAATGAAATGCTTACGCTGTACTTTGTTATGGAAAGAATCTTGAATTCTGAAGAATTGCAAGGTGAGAGAATTTCTTACGATTCTCGTGTTTCCGGCTCAAGTAATAACGTAGCTTTTAGCGCTGATAAGCGTGATATCATCTGACACAAATGTAAAACTAAAGGTCATATTGTCTAGCGTTGCAAGAAAAAATTAGTTTGTTTTGGATGTGGACGCCCAGGACATTACAGGAAGGATTGCAGATTTAAGCATAAATCAGATTACAGAGAATCGGCTACAGTAACATTCATGTTTGGCGAGCCTGTTGGAAATTTCATTCTGGATTCTGGCGCGTCTACACACATCTGTAATAAAGGTGAGTGGTTTGAAGAAATTAAACATTTTTCTGGAACTGTTGCTTGTGCTTCGAAAAATGATGTTTCAAAGGTACAAGGTATTGGTACAGTACCTGGAACATTAAATGGAAGAGAAATATTACTTAAAGATGTGTTATATGTGCTTGAATTGAACGGTTAATTAATGTCTGTGAAGAATATGCAAAAAGCAGGTTACAGTGTAATTTTTAAGAATCATGTAGCTGTTATTGAAAAGAGGAATAAAAAATTTGAGTTTGCTAAATCAGTGAGAAAGGACAGTATGTGAGTCAATTTGAACCTGTTAAAGCTTCAACATATATTTCAAATCATAGTGCAGAATTATGGCACAGGCGAATGTGGCACTCATCTGATAAAGTATTAAAAGAAATCTGTTTGCCAGTATCTGAGCCACCATCAAGCTTTTGTGAAGAGTGCATACTAGCAAAACTCCTATGAGCAAAAGCCCTAGAAGCAGAGAGCATGTGCCGATGAGAATGGTACACACTGACATATGTGGTCCCATTGATGCACCCACTAGGCAAGGTCAAAAGTATTTTGCTACAATCATAGACAATTTTTCTAGATTTACTGAAAGGCAAGTACGTGTCTGGTGAACTAGCTTGTTATTGCAAGAAAAATGGCATTATGATAGATCCTGCTCCTTCATATTCACCTCCTTTGAATGGTGTGGCTGAGAGAGCCAACAGATATCTTTTAGAGATGGCCCGAGCTCTAATACGTAAAGCAAAGCTTTGTAACTCCTTTTGGGGTTATGCTGTACAAACAGATGTATATCTGAAGAATAGAATTCCAAATCAGACTGTTGAAAATCTACCTGATGAGCTCAAATATGGGAAGCCTCCTGATTTGAATATTATTAAGGTGTTTGGATCTGATTCATACATGAGAGTTCCTGATAACTTAATCCAAAATCAAAAAAGATGATTTTTATTGGATACTCTACCATGGGTTATCGTTTACTGGACCCAGTCACAAATCATGTTGTGGTTTCTCGAAATGTGTTGTTGTTCAATGTTGTTCAATTGTTCAATGAAGAGAAAAAGAAATGTATCTCAGCTCAAGATGATTTTTCCATAGAAAGTAAAGATCTTGCTAAAAATGAAGTAATATGTAATTCAAGTGATGTAGAATCCAAAAATCTTGAAGAAAGTCGTGAAGAAATTATTAGGCAAAAAAGAAATACAAAATTACCTGTAAAGTTGAATTATTACTTTATGTATGAAGCTAATGTGGCAACTCTTGATACAGTAACATATGAGGATATAACAACATTGCCAAAAGAAGAGCACGTTCTATGGAGGAAAGCCATGGATGAGGAAATAGCTTCTCTTAACAAAAATGAAGTGTGGAAGTTAGTCAACTTGCCAAAGAATGAAAAGCGAATATCCTGCAAATGGGTGTTACGCATCAAACGAAACAATGTTTACAAAGCTAGACTGGCTGCTCGTGGCTTTGAACAGAAGCCAGGCATTGATTACTTTAAGACCTATGCTCCTGTAAATAATATATAATCACTTCGACTTGTTCTGGCTATCATTATTCAAAAGAATCTTGAAATCTATGCATTAGATGTAAAGACTGCATTTCTGAATGGTCTCCAAGAAACAATCTACATGGAACAACCAATGGGCTACAATGACAACAAGTGGTCGTGTTTGAAAATTTCTTAAGAGTCTTTATTGACTTAAGCAAGCACCGAGGCAGTGGGTCAAGAGATTTACTGATTTTATAATTCAGTTAAACTTTCAACAACTAAATTGTGGAGCATCTATTTTTTTGAGAAGAACTATACAGAGTTAAATATTTATTGTGCTGTATGCGGATGACTTGCTAATTGCTGGTTCTAATGCTTCAGAGGTAAGAATTGTGATAGAATTACTTAAAAATGAATTTGAGATGTCACAGGCTGAAGTTGCAAATGAATTTCTAGGAATAAGTTCTGAATATTCACAGAACAAACTTACTTTAGGCCAAAAGGCTTATGTTGGAAAATTGAGCCATCTGATACTTCCCTAGTGCCGAAGTCAATTTCATCAAATTTTGCGAATGGTGAAAGATTTCATGGCCCTTATCGCGAACTTGTAGGTGCTTTGCTGTACCTATCTATGACAACTCGTCCTGATATTCTGTTTTCTGTGAATTGTCTGAGTTAAATACAAGAGCAACCCACTAACAGTGCTTGGGCTGGTCTGAAGCAAATTTTTCGTTATTTAAAAGGGACATCTGAACTCAAATTATTATTTTCTAAATCTAATAGTGCTGATATTATGTTAAATGTTTATGTTGATACTGATTGGGGGTCAGATACATATGATAAAAAATCTATTTCTGGGTATATTATTTTCTTCAATGATTGTCCTGTGACTTTGTTAAAAAGCAAACATCTTTTGTTCTGTCCTCTACTGAGGCAGAAATTTTGGTTAAGCAATAGCTATCCAGGACCTAACTGTATTTTATAATGTATCTAAAGAACTTTTAGGAGTCGACAATATTAAAGTTTCAGTTTATGAGGATAATCAGTCTGTAATTAAAGCAATATTAAATAAAACTCATTGTGCTACACTAAAACATTTGGATATTAAATTAAAGTACATTAGGGATATTGTAAAATTGTATGATATAAATCTTGTATATGCTTCTAGTGAAAATCAGTTAGCTGATTTGTTTACAAAATGCTTGCCTAAACCAAGATTACGTTATTTAAGATATAAATGTAAAATCATATGTGATTAAGGGAGGGTGCCGCGAATAATCACACTTACTCCCTAATTTATGATTTGGTGTTATATGCATATTAACCATAATTGTTTTTTTTTCTCTTAGGTTGTATTGGCAACAGTCGTGGTAGTTTTCTTTTGGTGTGATATATAGAAATGTGCTGTTCCATGTGTGTGAGTAATTCCATCATTAATTAAAGCCTCTACTTAATTACCATCGGCCTCTGATTCACCTTTTTAAATCTTTACAGGAGATAAAAATGCTTTATTTGTGCCGCCTCTTCTCGCTTTCAAATCGTAGAGTTTGTTCGGAAGAAATTAGTACGTTTTAAAAAACACTATTGCCAAACATGAGACCTATTATTATATAATGATCATATTGTGAAGATGAACAAAACACGCGTTTCCATGTGACGTCATTGTATGCAGAAAATGTTTCGTTAATGTCAATATTTTAAATAAATAGCTGTTGTTGGCAACTTTTATGTTTCACGTTACGATAAGTGACACGTTATGTTATCGCTACTAATTCTTTGATTGTTATTTTGAAAATTTGTTATATTACATTAAATTTAAATCATGACCTTATACATATTACCTAAAGTGTCAAAGGTCTTTGTGTCCTCGCTTGGCAATCAAAAATTATTTATTAACCGATGGTTGTTTGGAAAGAATGAACTGATTCTCTTCATACTGAAGTATTTCTATGCATTTCCTCTTCAGGTGTAAACGAAACTTAAAACTTTTGCTTTGGTAGCAAGAAGCCACTTTGTGTACAATAACTCAAATGTACAGTTCATTTCATATTCAGTTCTTCAGTGCATTTTAATAATTTCTTCTAGAAAAATTTCATTTCATTTATCGTATAGTTCCTTTCTGAGTACAGTTTAAACTTCTGTAGGTATTTAACGCATTTTAGTTGAATTGTTAATTTACTAAAATTCTTTTCAATTTACTAATATGCCGAAACGCAAGACGACATTACGGGAGATGGATTAGGAAGCCAAAGAAGAGACGCACAAATGTTATGTGGAGCTACAGAAAAATGTGGAAAAACCACTAGAAGACCCAGCAGGTATGTACAAGTAAACTTACATGCTTCAAAATCGAATGAATGTACAACTGGACACTCAGTAGGCAAGCAGAATGACCAGAAATCTTACGCATTCAGGAAAACTGAAGAAAAAACTGATAGGAGACTCAGAAGACAAGCAGCAATTCAAGAAACTGCGTGCTCAAGAACCTGAAGCAGAAGCGAAAAGGAGGCTCACTAGACAAGTGGAACGTCAACAGAATATGCTTGATGAAGGGAAGAGGGAATTGCAAGTAGGCGAAGGACACAACACTCTCAGCATCATCGTCAAATTCGAGTGGAAGTGCCAGAACAAATTTTCACTGCATAAACAACTTAAGACGCTGCACATTACATACAAGTTCGATCTGAAGATGCAATGACCGTGGAAGAAACAAGCTTCGCTCGAATACAGCAGGACATACACGTAGCACTCTTCACAATGCAGAAAGATGTGGACTCGAAGTTTACGTTGAACAACACAGTGTTTGCACAGAACTCATAAACATATGTAGATGAAAAGTATATATTTTGCTTTGGCAGCAGCCCTCTACTAAAATGTATAAAATTCACATTGATATTTCAGAATACCTGAAAGGTTGTTACATTTCGCTCTACTTCTTCTTTACTGTTTACTTGAATTTTTTATCAGCAATCCTGTTTATATTATAGATATAAAAATCAGAAATATTTAATTAAATATGATTAAATATATCTAAGAGATGAATACATCTCCCCTCTTTTTATCGAAACAAAACTATGTAGTTGTGGGTAGCCAGAAAGTGGAATCTATTCAACTGATTGCACAACATACGACATCAATATTGGTTCTACGTTACGATAAATTTCGGTAACACAAGAAGGTATCAGTGATTTAAAAATACACATTTTGCATCAAATTGGAAAACAAATATCGGAACATTTTTCGTTTAATGCATAAGAGTTGAGCATTCGCAAAGTTATATTTTCGTAAACGTTTTAGCAAAAAGTAATAAAAATTACTGCTTTGCGAAGGAGGTACTTTTGGTATGAATACAGAGGAAACTGAAAGGAAAATTAACAAAGCAGAAAATCGAAATCAGAATTACGCCGAGACTACCCATCAATGGTTGTTTAAACATGCCTTTAAATTATATATGACATTTCAAAAACTTAGAGGGAACCTACTATCACAATATCTCTTTATAACTTGAGTAGTTAAGAATTAAAAAATACATTTATCTATCTGGATAATGCTAATACTATTTGACGAATAACAACGTTTATTTAACACTTGATATAACTAACTTCCAGCTCATCTTGATCTTCCTAATGAAATATTATCAAAAATACAGAATTAATTGAATATCTAATAACATTACAAGTAAAAGACCGAGGCATAAAGTGTGTGACAAATCTGATGAAGACTAAAAAATGTAAACAAAACATTTATGTACAACTATAAGAACTGCGATAGAGTGAGAAATGAAACTAGTTTGTCATTTTTAATGAAAGTTTTACAGTAAGTTATTGATTTATGATATTAGTAAATGTATAATGTTTATATTATATATTTAAATATGATTAAACTTTCATAACATTCATTACTTACGAACGCTTTTTCATCCATCGGAGCATAGCACAAGCCATTTTCTTTTTTGTGCTGGTGCACTTCAAATTAAACAATATAATTCAAAATTATTAAGAAAATGAATCACTTTGACTCGTTTTTCAAAATATATATATATATATCCAACTGCAGTATTAATATATCACAGCAATATAATTCGTGATCATAAAATCTCCAAACACGCATTAAACGCAAAAAATCGCATTAAGGCAGAATGAAATATTTTCACTCTTACAATGACTTTTACAACAATACAAAATCGAATTTCTAAACTGTTTATTGTTACACTATATTTCATTCTTATGGAATCTTTCATGGTTGTTGAGGTATTTTAACTGTTAGTCTGCTTTAAATACAATTATAATTTCATATATATATATATATATATATATATATATACACATATATGTATATCTAAATATGTATTCCTAATAAATTACTTCGATATATTATATATAGGTGCATAATTATAAATAAATTACATTAGTTTTGATAATTTATATTTTCTAAATTATATATGCCAGCAGACTGTTTTAATTATTTATAAGTATCTGCTTGCTAATGATTGTATAATTAAGTAAATATTGTTTACATTTTGTAGTCTGACAATCATTAAAAAACAGGTACATTTTATCTTATGCTTACATTTGTTTGCTTCTCAAAAATTAGAAGCATTCAACATATTCGTCAGCTTAGGGTACTTGATATGGACAGGAAAACTATGTAAGACCATAGAGAACATCAACTCTGAGTTTCCGTTCAGAGTAGACTTCGGATATTTGAGAGACTTAAGTGTGATCTTCGCTCCTTAGTTGCGCTTTCCATCCTATTTTCTTTAACCTCCTTACCACTTTGAAGTGATAACTATTGACTGTGCTTCAATATAATTGGAAGATCTTGCACAGGTATTTCGGGAAAGTTCCAGTATTTTAAAATGTTAGGAAACATTTTGGGAAAATATTTTAACAAAAAACCATCGGTTCTGTGTGCGTTCTCTCCACTACCAAATTTTACGCATGGAACAATATTAGATATTAGAAGTAGGTCTAAATGCCAATGTTAATAGCCTCCATTACCGAGGTTATGAATGCGGGACGAGAAAAGATGGAAAGAGATGGCAAATCATTTCAAAAAAAGATGGAATCTGTCAAAAGGAAATTGAGGCAAATCAAGAAGAAATGGAAAGTGGATAATAGAAAAAGGCGTTCAAGGATACGGAAGGCAGAATTGATATCGTTGCATAGAGAGTTGGAGAAATTGGAGAAATATTAGTATTTTCTGCTCTCAAGAAACAATTAAAAAAAGAACGTTTTTGCTGTCAAACACCCATCAGAATTTCTGCAACTATCCTCAAGGGAGTTAAGAGCTTACAAGTATTCATAATTAAAGCTGAACTCAATTCTGATGGCTTAAACTTGGTACCTATCTGTCTTCCAGGCTCTCTCTCAAGTTATCCACATATGATGGAAAGAACTACTGTCAAGACTGAATTCTCTATAATCTCAAAGGCAAACGGGTAGGATTCCGAAAATAAAGCCTAGAAATCTGGTCAATCCTCTAGCAGTAGACGTGGTGGATATCGCTCAAACTCTGCCCGAAAATCTGATGTTAGACTTCGGCGCGTGGGAGCTGCGATCTTGGAATAACGGTTTAAAAGACTGCACCACGCTGCAGTTAAAATCCTGCCAACAGAAGTCCAAGAAAACTCTCCATAAGCTCGCTCCTGATATCAAAGTGCTCTCTCATCTCGCCTTTTGGGCTACCCAACAGAAACATTGGAAGCACAATACCTGCAGTACTCCATCGGTGGGACATGAGAACCTGAGGCACACAAAGACCTGTGAACGAGGGTTCTCAAGTATTTAAAAAACGTTATAGAGTACGCCATGAAATAAGAGGCAGCCCATCACGGAAATTTTAGAAACGATCACCCAATCAGAACCGCTATAATCCAGGAGCCAATGGTTCAAGTGATTGCTCGTCTAGACAATTTAATCAGGCAAATCAGTACCTTCATGCGGAACAGGTGTGAGTACAAACCAACTTTAAAATACTAGAACTCCAGTGGTGAAGAACACCTACGAAGGAATTTCAGAACACATGAGGACACAGAAATTAATACCGCTTCCCAACAAGGAGGTAAGAAACGAAATTGTGGATATCTCCCAGAGGGAAATTTGAAACATATTGAGAAGCCCCATTTAATAGCGTTTCGTTTTTCTGAGTGGCGACAATAATGGACTTCTGATTTTGAGGCATATAAATGAAGATTCCGCAGTATAACAATCGATACAAGAGTCACATTACAATCATCAGAAAAGATCTGGCTCAGCGATTGAAAGATAAACGCATCTGGACGGTGCCCTGCGTGGATCTCCGGACTGTATCAGGTGATAAAATCGATATCGATGAAATTTTCAAATATAATGTCACGTTTGGATTTTCCGCCAACCATACATGCTATATGTGGCAAACAGCGAACTAATTGATTATAATAATGTAAGTTAAGTAAACTATGAGGATAGCCTTATAAAATTTCAAATTTTGCTTCTTCCTATCTGGATATATAAACAAAAGACGTTTCAAAACTTTACAGAGAGACTGAAATGTGGATGCGGAAAGAACGCGTTGTGATGATAGAGGGTGTTGTTGAGCTTGGCACATGAAAGTGATCCGCTGGCTTAAATCGTAAAATCATTTCCCACATAAATAGCGCGCGATGAGTTGCTACACGAATAAGGAGCTCATTGACATGCATTTTATCTACGGGTTTGCGATGAAAACAGAGCAGCTGTCAAAAGATAACCAGGGCTGCTATACTACAAGGTTTTTCCTTGCATGACATCACTAACTACTAGTTTTCAAAAAGAACGCCGTAACCTACTCTCTTCGTTTCTTCCACTTCTGCAAGTAAATGACGTCAATGTTGGGAAGAGCGTAACCCTGTTGGTCTACTGACCCTAACAAAGAACTATTCCCGAGCAGGTAGCAGTGGAATCATCAAATGTTCCAGCGTATTTACCTGGAAATGTACGAGACTATATTGCTTCGGGCTTACCGGCATGATATGAGCAGAGAAAAGTATTTCAGATCTTCTGCAGTGGAAGAAGCTATAGTTTATATATTTGAAGACAATAATCCTGTTACGAACACGAGCGCTGTTAGACATGTATTCGGAGTGAGACGCCAACCGTTTGAATGACTCTAAATTAAAAATAAATGCATCCATAACATTTACAGAGAAGGCAGGTGTTGAAACCAGACGCTTATCCTTTGTCTGCAGACACCTAGAAAATCCTGACTACACTCTGTATGTCTTATTCACTAATGGGGCTGCACATTTGCATGTTCGAATAAGTTTACACCCACATCTTTGGATGCATGATAAGCTTTGGACGCATGATTAGCAAGAACGAGTCTACATTATTTTTTTTCGCTGACATAAAATAAAACTACTTAGTAGGACCATTCTACCTAGTCGCTTGAAACTCCTGCATCTTCCAACAAAATATTCTGCCGGAACCTTTTTCCGGTGTTTCTCTAGCCATTTGCACATAGATGTTTTTGCAACCCGATTGCTAGCTCAGGTTGTCCCATCCGTGTCTAGTTACGGCCGCATTACATTAGACCGGGTGCATGTGTTTCTTGGCCATCCCAACCACCATATTTGACATGCACGGATTTCTTCTAAGAGGATGACCTAAAGTAGCCGTCACTGAATGCGATGAAGATCTAGTGTCAAAGTGTCAGTTGCTGCTGGAAGTATGCACTAAATTCACTATAAATCTTTACTAATGTATGCCAATCCATGCACCGCTGCTGTGGATCTTGTATTATTATTGCTAGTCGTGCTTCCGAACACTAATGCAAAAAGTGGAGTCATTAAAATAATTATTTCTTTATCTATCTTTCTTACTTGCCTTCCTTATGTGACAACACCTACAAGCTCAATTTGAAATGCATACACTTTTCTGTTGCGATCTTAAGCCTTCCGTTAATGTTCTGCTTATTTTGGTACCTTCTACCTGGTTTTACATTTTTGTCAGATCTTTTATCATCACCTTGGATAATAATTCAGCCATATTCAAGTTTATAGATAAAAACGAAGTTTAATTCGAATGAGCATATTTTGTCTAAACTCTGTAAGAAATATCTTACAGACATCATCTAGACAGTTTTATGCGAATAACAAAAAATTATAATCTCTACTAAATAATTAAATCCATCAAAATTTTTCTCTTTTTCTGTCGCATCATAATCTCAAAAAATAATTCTGTGCTGAGTTAATATGCTTAATTTATAAAGTCCTATAAGTAAAAGTGATATGTCTTCATTAACAAACAGCATTTCTATTATCCAAATTGGGATTAAGATTATTGCATGTGCTGTTATAGTATAATGCACAGCACTTTCAGATAACAGGTAGTAGAGTCATATTCAATTTCTGGAAAAGCAAAAGTTACATTTTTAAGGCTGTGTTTTTTACAGTACTTAATGACTCTAGATTTCAGAAACTGTTGCAGTGTGCTTCAACCACATTTTGGAATGACAGGTTGGTAAATAATGCAGATTCTTTACCAAAAAAATGTTTTTTAATAGAAAATTTATTAATAAACAAGACAGCTCTTGCCTTAATTCTAAAACTGTTTCAGAAAATATTTTACTATATCGTCAATTTAGTTTAATATTCATATAATATTTTACTGTATCGTCAGTTTAGTGTAATATTATAAAATATTTTACTGTATCGTCAATTAGTTTTTTATTATTTCGGGTACGTTTCAGCAATTATATTTATAACAATATCACTTGCACAACTCGAAAATTCGACTCGAACAACTCAAATTTTGAATTATGACTATTGCGATTGCCTAAATCGTGTAATCAAAATTTTCTTATTATTTTTTTTTCCTACAGCAACACTAGGACATAGTTTAGTGCCGCAATATAGTCTGGTTCTTTAAAGTAAACACTTCAAACTTAATTTCTGCTGCCTGATTTTACTCATAACTATTGGGAACAACAGATCCAATGCTTACAAGTTTTAGGGGAAAAAAGGTTGTGTTCCCCAAATTTTTTCTTCTACTTCATTTCACTTTTTGGCATGTTTTGCTTTGTGGAAAGCACGTGGAGTACAATCTCAAATGACGTAGATAAAAATAAATGCTGTGCGTGATGATATTACGAGTTACGATCGCAATGGGGAAGTGCTGGCAACGACCCTGTTTTAGAGGAATAACCTATAATACAAAAGCCAGTAGTGAATCTGTTACAGTCTTTAGTTTCTTGCGTAGACAGTCTGCAGTACCGATACTTCTTAGTTTGCGCCAGATGTTTGGCTGGAACATTGTTCATTCTGTTCATCAACAATGACCCATATTGAATTGTGCCAAAGTTTCTGCTTTGTTTAACTCAATTGTCGCGGTCCATCTCAGACTGTGCCATTATAACGCACTTGCTGTGATAAATCGTGTCTCTATTGCAGTGGTTTTCAAAGAGCAAATGTTTCCAATATTTTATGCGGGAGTCGAGAAGATGCATAATGAACATGTGTAAAACAAATAGCCATGAAGATTTGATTAAACTGCATTAATCCCTCATTTCACTTACCCTGCTGGGGTTGTATACACTGGTTTAGTATTATACGATGACAGTGGAGCATAAAATACACGGAGCGGCTGCCTGGTGCCGAAAGGGGTAGTCAATACTCTCCTGAAAGAGAGGTGGCTTCGGCCTTCCGAGTAGGCTGGCGTGGTAGCCAGTACTTCGACGCTTCGCTTAGCGCCCTGCGTGAAGCTTAATAGAACATGGGGCAACGATTAGATAATTCTTTAAATGATATACATTTTGTGCATTCTGAGTTATAATATGAATGAAATATAATACTGTTAAGTAAACCTAGTGCCAGAGTGTCGCTATGGTAAACAAATTGAATTTTTAAAGAATGCATTTATTCTATTGTGGTTTATGCGCTGTCGGCGAAGTAGGGTTAATTCAATCTAATAAGTTTAAATAAAATGCAAGAAAAAATGCGTATAATTTAATATTACGTACAAGGAAGTCACGTGGTGTATACATCAGATTTTTTTTATTGGCTTACCGCAACAATTGTCTGAATTCAGCATTATTTGTAACCTTGTGAGCCCAATAACCCCTGCCGCAGATGGGGATTAACTATTGGACAAGCCATGTTGCGCGACCTTGAACGGATGAAACTCATGTAACCTCATAACTAGTATCACTCTTTAATTTGCAAACAGTTCTGCCCACCATTATGTAGTGAAGTTTAATCATTTTACTAACTCAAAACTGTCCACTTACAGCTTCACAACTTATGACTCAGAAAAAAATAGCCCTACTGCAGTCTGCTGCTACCTAGAGCATGAAGAAGAGGCAAAAAAGCCCGTAACTGAAATTAGGCGTGCTTCCTAAAAGTTTTAGAAGAAAATGAGTCTATGTAAGAAACAGAGAGCTTACAAATAACGCTGAATTCAGACAATTGTTGCGATGAGCCAATAAAAAAAACTTTTGTCTACACCACATGTCTTCCTTGTACGGAAAATTAAATTATACGCATTTTTCTTGCATTTTATTTAAACTTATTAGATTGAATTAAACCTACTTCGCCGACAGCGCATAAAACACAATAGAATAAATGCATTGTTTAAAAATTCACTTTGTTTACCATAGTGACACTCTGGCACTAGGTTTACTTAACAGTATTATATTTCATTCATATTATAACTCAGAATGCACAAAATGCATATCATTTAAATAATTATCTAATCGTTGCCACATGTTCTATTCAAATACTATAATAAAGCTAGAACAATGTATAAAAGAAATTAAGCAAATAAAACAAAAAAGAAACAGTTTTTTACAGACGATTGAGTATTTCTCATTTAATTAATTCAGTTCTTAGTTCGCGAGAAGGCAAAAATACATAAAAACTCAAAATATCTATATTAAAAATTACGAAGTAAATTTCAAACGTTTATTTCCTCGAAAAAATTCCAAAAAGAATTAAGCATGATTTAATTGGCAATAATAAATTAATGTGTTATCTTTGTTGTTAGGAAGCTAAATTCCTCTAGATTGGCAACAAATCCACTAGTCTCCTGTTTCAAATGTAAACATCAATGGCCGCTATTAAAAACAGGCTTAGCGGCAATTAAACAACTTTAAAATTGCTGATAATTCTAAAAATATTGCACACAGATTTACTAAAGGCATAAAATCCTTAACCGGAAGATAAAAACAATATAATTTAATCATTTTTAAGGAAACAAATGTACAATTTACAAACATATAAGAGTAAAGAAACTGAGATCACTGAGCCGGGTAACAGAGTGGATATATATATAGAAATATATTTATATACGTTTGGTGCGGCCGATTGCAACCAAAATAAGAGGTGCACATGTACATGTTATAGCAGTCCTATATACAAAATTTCAACGTTCTGAGGCTACTCGTTCTTGAGTTATGCGAGATACGTACGTACGTACACACGTACGTACATACGTTCGTACAGACGCCACGAAAAATTCTCTTCAGAATTAATTTTAAAGCAGTTTTATAATTTTTTTGAAGGAAAAGAGTATTTTATTCTGTCCTTACGTACAGATATCACGCAAAAACATCGTTAAATTGCATTCGATAGCGGTCAAAATGGATATTTTCGTTGAAATATGCTGCCTGAAACTTTTCGCGATTACAATACTTCCTTTTTACTTCGTACAAGGAAGTAAAAACATTGTTGTCTCTTTTACTTGTATATAGTGGCAAGTTTATACGCGATGCAGATCCGTCATAAAGAAGCCATGCCCTGTTGGAAACTGAGTAAATTGAGGCGAGCCACGTTTTAGAAGCCGGCTAACGTTTGGGAAAAATACAAGTATGTAAACTCTTCTGCCAGTAGTCTCTCTCTCCCACAGATGTTGCCAACGCTTCAATAATTCTGTCTCGAACTCAACTTTTATGATCGAGCACGGGAGAGGCACATCAAGCGTCCGAACGTGGGGGTCAGTTGCTGCATTTTTGGCTGTTGCATTTGAAATTTCATTACCCAGTGTTACAGTGTTAGCAAGTACCCACTGGCGTACAGGCTTATAGTATTTTGATGACATTATTAAGAGTTTTTGTATGGCCCTGACGAATGGATTTTACTGCATGTGCCTTGGATTACCTGAAGGGTAGAGGCCGACGCATATGCATAAGTCCTATCTCATAAACCTGTTTTCTCTTTAAGTCGGAGCACACGCACTTTTGCACTCTAGCGCTGAGCTAAGAGATGCAGAGGCGGCAGTCCTGAAATCATTTACAGCATTAGTAGGCTAGGTTTTATACCCTCGTAAATTGCTTAGGAAGAAAGGTCTTTGTGCTGAGCGTAGCAGGTTCTCCATTTTAGTAGTCATCGTTATGCCTCATACGGAGGATCCATACAGTGCGATATTCTCAGCATAGGATTGGGCGAGACAGATACAAGAAGATTACCTCACGGTTACTTCTCGCAAGTATCCCTATCAAAAATAAAAATAAATTTTCTAGTAAAAAGTAGTAGCAAATCATGGAAAGTTTTCATTTTATTTTCAGCGACTCTTAAGAAGTGTAAGATGCGCGCACAGAACATGGGAATGTTTATTGTTTTACATTACATTACATTCATATATGGCAACGTGCTTTACTTTCAATTTTTAGAAATATTTACCAGGATTTGGAACAAAAATTCCGGAGAAAATTTATTCTACAATACGAAGTGTGCATCTGCATTTCAACAATCCATGAAATATATTATTTAAAAGGAGGGCACTGTCAATATGATTAATGAAAATATTATAAATAATTAATCATATTACATGAGTGAATAAGCAAGTATTTAAGAACAAGTAAATTTTTAGCATCTCCTGTCTACATATGCGAAGAGCAAGTCAACAACAGAAAATTATATCGTCTTCTTTCCATGTGTATATGTTGAATAAGATTTCCTTCCTTACTCTACTATTTTATTACCTTATATCTTTAACAAAGGAATAGTGGGTTCCGTTGACGTGGCTAATCAAATTTTCATTCAAGCGCGGTTAACTATTATTTGTGCTCTCAACCTGGTGACTTCGGATGCTGAGCGGATAGCTGATCCATTGTTTCGGCAATTTCCGAACAGGATTTAAAATTACCTTCTCGTAGAGTTCTTCTCTGAACGGAGTGGTTATTCAAAATATAGATTTATATGATAACTTAAGTGTTTAAAAAATTAGCGAAAACAAAAGAAGTATTAAAAGCACAATGTCTCTTTTTGATCATTTTTTGTTCCTGACTATCCGCAAATGCTGTAAACAATTTAATACGTTTAGATACAATCACATTTCACTGCAGTAATCCATTGTTTAAATCTGTTTTCCTATTGAATTTTTAGGTCATTTAAGAATTGAATTTTAATGAGCGCAGAACGCTTTTTAATTAACGTATAAGCAAAAACCAGCTTTCTGGACATAACAACACTTTTATGATATTTGATATCACATTCGATTCTGGCAACAACATAGTGTGTGTTAGAATAGAAAATTATATGATCTTTTATAATTAAGAATTTATTTAGATAAAAAATTCAATTACACTGAAGGAAAAGTCTCGGTCGTTTCCATTAAAAGCGTTTAGACTTTCCTAATGCAAATAAAAAAAAGGTTACGCATACAACATATGTACATGTAATTATGTTTCACACTAAACAAATTATTCCTCACGATTTTAGATGTGAAACTAAACTTTAATTTTTTTCTTTATATGCATAGCTACGATAGCTGAAAAACAAGCGTCAGACAAAAGAGCTGCAAACAACGATTTGTCGTTCTTGTTAGCTCTTGGTATCTCATATTCCAGTGTAAGTAATTCTGCTATTCATTGCATATAATTTTGTTGAAATTCATCACATCAACTTCTTTCTTTCCTGATGTGAAAGGAATTATCAAAAATGCAATTCAGAAGAATGAGGTAAGGGTTTCGAACACTATAAGCAGCAGTACTCATGAATTGTCTCGAACTACGGCTCGGAATGCTGTAATTTAAATATCGCAATGCATGACTGTAATACGACCCTAACTTCCCTTGGTGTGTACGATATACTATAGTGGCGTGATCAAATTTGTTTGCAGGTTGTCATAGAATGACATGCATAATCGATTTAATTAATTATTGTCATCAATTTTTAGTATTGGTTGCAAATTATCATTGTCACCGAATAATTATTGTTGCTTATCAGTGCATAGAAATGTTATGCAAAGTCTCCTAAATGAAGTCAATAAAATAAAATAAATAGAAAAAGGAACTTAGGATACGAAAATAGGATTAGGTCGTTACAGCAATAACGACCAAATCAAAATTCGTCTTCTGTTGTCGCAAAAAAACTTCAAATTGATGTTTATTTACTACTATTTAAAAAAAGGATGCCGAAGATTTCCCAGTTTATAAGTTACAAACAGAGTGAAAGAATAAATGTTTTAAAAACCTTGCACGTATGATTGAAGAAACAGAAAATTGCAAGAGAAATTGAGTAATACTCCTTCCTCAAAATGACTTATGTTTCATCTAATCGGCATTGTTTCAAAGCGTTGATACGGAGTTTGGTTTTAACTCAATCGACAGGGTACGTATAATAATAATTATCGCAATATAAGATAGTACATAATTTTTGCAAAACATACATCAGTACAAAGTCCGAAATTCGGACGTCCATTATCCGGAATGATCTAAAATCCGGACCTCAAAGGAACGAACTTTTTATTGTATGCTTTACGCATGCGCATTTGATTTTTCCTTCCATAATAAAACATGCGGAGATTTTCACTTAAAAATTCCGATTCTTAATTTCACTTAGGCACTAATTAAAATACCTCGTTATGGGAAAACAATTATGTAAGCATAAATTTGTGAGATTAATAATTTGGCTCGTTAGGTAAGTATCTGCTTGTCATGCATTTCAAACCGAAACATTCACCCTGACGCCGACCTGGCGAGTCATTATTTATTATATTTTGCTTTCATCAACGCACGTTTATCACGACATGACAGCTTCAGTAATAACTCATGCAGTGAAATCTAAACTTTTTTTTTATATTAGCAATTAAATAACGTGTATATAGCAACCTTTTATGCTAAAATTACGCTTGGCGATGATTATAGATTTTTAAATGCTCTAAGAAATGTTGACGAGGAAAAAGTCAACAAAAATTTCTTTTCATTTGCTAAAAATAGATTTTGCTAATGAAACTCATAGGCCAAAATACATATAGTGCTATTTTAATTAAGAATAACTGATATGTTATTCACCATAAACCCAGAACATTCGGCAGAATGTGTCGGCACCAGACGCCAGAATTTAGGGAAGACGAAATTTTTGGAATTTGGGGAAGCACCCAGCGGCAAACTTAAGGGATGAGAAGTTTCTTTATGATTTAGTGAAAGCACTGGGATGCAAAGTTTAGGTGCGCTAAAAATTTAGAAATTAGGAAGGCGCCTTTTAGCAGAATTTAGGATCCGTAGAGACTGCGACAGGCGGTATTTAGCGCCGGCCCTTGATAAAGCGTTAAGTATATGTGGGAGTTTATTTATTCAGGACTCAGATTAATTTTAAGCATGCGCAAGAAATAAATATAGGTATAGAAATAACTAAACTAATACAATTCAGGCTTAATTTAGTAGGCAATAGGAGCAAGACAAAATTTAGCGAAACAACTTGGGTTTCGTCGCCAATCTTGTGATACACAGCCAATAATGTATAAATGTATGACGGAAGCTATTAAGCTAGGCTAAAAATACCTTTACTGAATTCTAAGGCATTTCAGTTAATGTAGCTGACTGCGCTGTTTCTTAATCTTCTAGTTTGATTCAGCTTATTATTTTTTGCAAACTGTTATTATTACGGCAAATTTATAAAACTAAGCTTAAACTTTCGATTATGTCGAAAAGAGTTTCCAATTCTGGAGTTGCCAAAGGATCTACAATGAGAAACAATGTTTCGATGTCCATTAAACAGAAAGTGGATGTAGCATCTGATTTCGAGAGTATCAGTGCACTTATATACCTGAGAACCTCTGTGAACGAGAGTAGAAGAGAATGTAATGTAACTGCGTAAATAGCGCATCGGTGCTGTCTTATGAGGGTTAGTTAGAAATAAATATTTGTGCCGTGACATAGTCTGTTGGGTTGCGTCATGCACTTCACTGAACCCACATCGCAAGACACAACATTTGGCGACGAGGATGGGATGAGAAGAAAATCGTTCCCCACTCGGCGCATTCGGTTACATGCGTAAGTAGTAGCAAAACCGAAACTTGGATTAGGGGATTCCACGAAAACTGCAAAAGGTAGGAAAGTTATTTGATTTTTATTTTGAAAGGATGGAGAAGTTAATTGAAGAATTAATAAAGCAGAATGAAGCCTTAATGGTCGCATTGCAAGAGAAATCGAAACATAAACAAGAAAAAATTTCTGTTTCTTTTGATAAGTTCGATGTCCTTGTCCGGAGCCTGTGGCTTCACGTTGCCATCTGAAGTAGCAGTTATATGAGGTTCATAGATTACCGGTGCAGACGGAACCTCGCTCCCTACCGATCTGATCTGATCAACAGTTAGCGACGAGGATGGGATGAGAAGAAAATTAAACTTTACTAAAAGTAAATTTTTTCAAAATGAGATTAAATTTTTAGGGCATAAAATTGATGCCGATGGATTTCATAAGATGGATGAAAAGATTTCGGCAATTGCTAATGTCCCTATGCCGAAAGGCGTCAAGACATCAAAAGCTTTTTGGGATTAGTGAGTTTTTATGCCAAATTTTGCCCTAATTTGGCAACTTTGGCATATCCCTTAAATAATTTAACAAAAAAAGATGATAAATGGAATTGGTAAAAAAACTGCCAAATCGCTTTTGAAAAAATGAAAAAGAAAATTTGTTCAGACAGAGTTTTAATGCATTACGAACCCACATTACCGTTAATGCTAGCTACTGATGCATCTCCGGTAGGTCTTGGGGCAGTGCTGTCGCATGTTTTGTCTGATGGAACAGAAAGGACTATAGCATTCGCATCGAGGACACTGACTAACACAGAGCAGAAATACGCCCAAATCGATAAGGAAGCACTGTCAATTGTTTGGGCTGTCAAAAATTTTATCTATATCTAAAGGGAAGACGATTTTTCTCTGGTGACAGATCATAAACCTTTAGTGGCTATTTTCAAATCTAAGAGAGGACTTCCTATCCTCACAGCCACCCGACGTTTACGTTATGCACTGATATCAGTTTAATATTGCGTATCGAAATATCAAGGAACACGCTAATGCTAACTGCCTGTCGCGCCTGCGTCTTAAGTCCGAAGATTTATGCATTAAGAATGATGTTGAAATATTCCAACTCTCCCAAATTGAAACTCTTTCGGTAACAGCTGGGACGATAGCTCGGGCAACGCGAGCTGACGAAGAATTAAATAGTCTTTATATGAAATTAAAATCTGTAGAAAGTTTGAAACGTAGGGAAGCAGAGTACACCTTACACGATGACTGTATAATGAGTGGTCAGAGGGTAGTTGTTCCGAAAAAACTCCGAGTTAAAATTCTCGAAGAGTTACACTAAGGTCATTTAGGAATCGTTAAAATGAAGGCAATCGCCATATTTTACGTCTTTTGGAAGGGAATTGATCATGATATTGAAGACGTTTCGAGAAACTGTGTCGATTATATTATGTTCAAATCAGATCCAGTAAGGGCAAGGGTCAATCACTGGGAATATCCAAGTGCGCCTTGGAAACGCATTCACGTAGATTTTGCAGGCCATATTTTTGAACGAATGTTCTTGATTATCATTGACGCACATTCTAAATGGCTCGAAGTGTATACCTTAAAGTCAACAAATTCCTTTCAGACAATTGAATGTTTGAGAGACTGTTTTGCAAGATACGGACTGCCTTTAGTAGTAGTGAGTGACTATGGTCCTCAGTTAACATCGGGGAATTTGAAACTTTTATAAGGAATACTGGAATTAAACACAAAACGTGTGCTCCATTTAAACCAGCAAGTAACGGGCGAGCAGAGCGGTACGTTTACACCGTTAAACAAGCATTACGTACAATGTAAGGTTATCCAAGAAATATTAAGCAAAAACTTGCCATATTCCTCATGAATTATAGAAAGGCACCGAACATGGCAACCTTGTCAAGTCCAGCAATGTTATTCTTAAAAAGAGAAATTAGAACTCGAATTGATTTAGTTGTTCCAAATCTTGAAGAGTGGAAGAACGCATCCGAAGGAATAATTATGATCTCTAAGCCAGAAATTTTGAGATCGGAGAAAAGGTTGCCATTCGGGATTATAGATCGGCAAATTCCCGATCGAAAATTGGCAGAGTGACAAACAAGGATGGAGCGCTGCATTATACAATTGACGTTCAAGGAACTTTACTGCGCCGGCACGTCGATCAGATCAGATCGGTAGGGAGCGAGGTTCCATCTGCACCGGTAATCTATGAGCCTCGTATGGCTACTACTTCAGATGGCAACGTGAAGCCACAGGCTCCGGACAAGGACATCGAACAAAGCTGTGCACACTTAAGCCGGAGTTGAAACATCGTCATTTCCAAGGAAAACTGAGCCAATCATTCCAGTGAATTCTGATAAAGAGTTGCAGCAACCCCAGCCAGAACTTACACGATCTTCGCGCATCCGCAAAGCTCCTCGGAGATTAAATCTGTAAATAAGTGGGGAGGGATGTAGCATCTAATTTCGAGAGTATCATTACTCTTATATGCCTGAGAACCTCTGTGAACGAGAGTAGAAGAGAATGTAATGTAACTGCGTAAATAGCGCATCGCTGCTGTCTTATGAGTTAGAAATAAATGTTTGTGCCGTAAGCTAGTCTGTTGGGTTGCGTCATGCACTTCACTGAAACCACACCGCAAAACACAACAGTGGAATTGCTGCAAAAAATTAATAAAGACATACCCGTCTCAAAATTATGTGAGGAGTATGGCATTGGAAAGTTAACTCTATATGACTTAAGAAAAAATAAAAAGGATCTTGCTGAATTTTTTGTGGAAAAAACTTAAACAACTTACATTGAAAGAAATGCTTAATAAAGTAAACAAATAAATATTAAGCTTTTTTTTTTTTTTTTTTTTTTTTGTAAACTTTTGATACCCTTTAGATCATAATTGTTCTTTACCAGATTTAAATTGATTATTTCATATCCGTAAAAATCCGGAATCGCCGAAGTCCCGACGAGTCCGGAATTCGAACTTTGTACTGTATATCTAAAATATGTTACGTCAAGGGTAACATTTTTGAAAGGAATTATATCGTTTCATCACTCTATTTAAAAGTCGAAATTTTTTTCGCTATAACTTCTGTTTTTGAAATAAAGAAGGAAATATCCTAAAATGGCAGTTCAAAAAATCTGTTAATAGATACTAATTCCAATAAATGGACACTCCTTATACTAGCGTCAGCAAAATTTCACATGAGATAAAAGTATCTTATATTCACTTTCGCTGTAGCAGTTAATCGTTGAATCACCTTTCAGGACGCGAGAAATATCTTGATTCGAGTATATTTTAAAATCGTTAAGATATAAATTTCCCTCAAGATCTAGGCCAGCGATTTCTGATCTGTGCGAAATAGGAATTTTCTGTCATAGAGTTAATGGTGCGAATGTTCTGCGGCTTTTGGCTATCGTTAACAAGACTTTCTTGGCGACACAGTAATTCCTATCCGGTTTAGATAGGCATTTGCTTCAGTATGCCACAACACGTTCTTTACGGTTTATTCCTTGGTAGAAAAAGCACCAACACTCTAGTTGCTCGTAATCGTGTCAAGATTGAACGAGTTAAGTCACTTTCACTTCAGAGATAGGAACGCCGAAATAATCAAGATTATTCAAAACTATTACAAACGAAGAGTCGCTTTGACTCCTTTCTCAAATTAAGTATATCTGCAACTGTAGTATTAATATCTCTCAGCAATATAATTAGGGATCATAAAATCATCAAAATCGCATTAAACGCAAAATATTGCATTAGGCACAATGAAGAAATTTCGCACTTACAATGATTTTTACAATATGAAAATTGAATGGAATTTCTAAACTAAATGTTGATTGTTACACGATATTTCATTCTTGAATCTTTCGCGGTTGTGAAAGACTTCTAACTGTTAACCGGTTTTAATCTAATTATAGTATAATATTTATGCACAGAATCTATGTCTATCTAAACACGTATTTTTATATAATAACTTATTTTAACATGTTATGTTTACATGTAGGAATATAATTCTAGATAAATTTTATTAGTCTATATAATTTGTATTTCCTTAATTATTTTTAGTAGCATACTTTCTTAAATATTTACAACTACCTGCTTGTTGCTACCTGCTGTATAATTAATCCAGTAGGGGTTATATTTTCTTAATTTGATAGTCATTAAAAATCAAATCAAATTTTCCTTATGGTTTATTTCCTTTCTCTTCAAAACTAAAAGCATCCAACATTTTGGTCACTTTAGGACACTTTACGTGGAACGTTAGAGCGTGGATTTGTAATAAATTCTTATTCAACTTCGCACTATACTTTAAATTGCCCGAATTTTATTTTATAACTCCGTTTAAAGTGCTTGTTCTGATTAATTTTGCAAATGGATTTCTTCACGCATAAAATTTCCAGAAATATTAGGTTAATATAACTTGGAAACAAATAAAAATTTTATAATTATAGAGCTTTTCTAAATTCTGAAAGCGTAATTATGTATTTTTTCATTTTATTTTCTTAGTGCTGTATAGCGCACTGAAGGTTATTTTACATTTGCATGACAATAAATATCTCTCATCTGCTTTACTTTTATCGAATACCCTAAACTAACCTAACATATTCTATTTCTTTCACCGTTACCGTTTACTTCCTGATGCAAAATAAAGGAAATATTGTAATCCGGAAAATCTAAACGTATCATATTTAAAAAACAATATCCATTTTGACTGTTTCGGAATCCATTTGGACGATTTACACTGGTGTGCAAAAATTACGGACGAGACGGTTTTTTCAATATAATTTTGTACAAAAGCTTTCCAAATCAACACATTTAATACCGTAAGATCCCCAATACGTAAGGACATGAGTAATGTAAGCAACACTTACGAAAAGAGAAATCAGAGGGATAAAAAGAAGCTTTATTGAAAAAGTAGCATGGAGCGCAATGCGACTGAAGGCCGAAACATCCCTGTGATGAGTGTCCAGCAAGAAACATCCGGTCTTTAATAGGGGATATGATCTCCCCTGACTGCTAGGCAGGTTTCACAGCGTCTGCCCATGCTGAGAATGAGGGTGTCAATGAGTTGTTGAGGCATTGCAGCCCATTCGTCTTGCAGGGCCAATCGAAGCTCCGGAATCGTTACTGGTGGTAAGGTACGAGCTGCCAAGCGTCTGCCTAGAAAATCCCATACATGCTCGATGGGATTGAGATCCGGAGATCGTGCCGGCCAATCCATACGTTCAATATCCTCACTCTCTAAGAGCTGTTCGGCAGCTACTGTGCGATGACATGGTGCATTGTCGTCCATGAAAAGGAACTGAGGACCCATAGCGCCTCTAAAAAGACGCACATATGGAAGAAGAATCTCGTTACAATAACGGGTGCCGTTGACTGAACCTGCGTCGAAGATGCGGCTTCCCCGCTCTCTCCAGATGAGTATGCGATGAGAATCGCTACTCAGACTGAATCTGCTCTCATCTGTAAAGAGTACTCGTCTCCATTCATTGTCTCTCCAATTCCGGTGTTCCCGGCACCATAGAGAACGCCTTCTCCAATGGGCAGGCGTTAGAGGTACACACCGTACACGGCGTCGTGCAAACAGACCACCACCGTGCAGTCTTCTGGCCACAGTAAAACGCGATATCGGTCGTCCAGTCGCCTGTGTCGTGTGTCTAGCGATTTCTCCCGCTGTCTGCCGCCTGTTTCTTCTGGCCTGTAAGGCAATATACAGGTCATCTGCGGGTGTGGTTCCTCCTGGACGACCACTACAAAACCCCCGGAAAGTTGTTCCTGTAGTTTGAAATTGTCTCCAAAGTCGTGAAACGATGCTGTGAGCAATTCCGAACTCTGCAGCCACACTTGTCACACTGCGGCCTTCCTCCAGCTTCCCAATGATTCGACCTCGGGTAAAAGCATCCAGATGTCGTCTAACAGATTGATTATTCGCCATTTCTCGCTGAGGCAGCAACTCGTTGTGATTTTAACTGCTATACGGCGTGCAACCTCTTTGCCAGAAATACTGATCTTACACCGACAACATGCTTTATACTACTCAAACACTCCCCCATTACGTCTACCTGCATATCTGCGCATGTGCTACCATACATCACCTTACTTAATCTCCTGATTGGTCTTTCTGTCCGCTCTGCCTCTTCGTTCAGCTGATATGCTAATTTTTCGACTTCGTCCTTAATTTTTGCACACCAGTGTATATCTGTGATATCTGTACATTAATTTTCGGACAGAATAAACTACACTTTTTATTTTCTAATTGGATATAAAATGGATTCAAAAGTTTATTTTCCATAACATCTGTATGTACGTACGTACATACATTTGCATATGTACGTACGTTTCAAAAGCGTTCAGCAGTAGAACGTCAAAATTTTATGTACGGAAATGCTGCAACTTTAAATTCCTGCACCTTATGTTTCATTTAGAAAACTGGCTTTTGGTATAGGTTTCATATAAAACTAATAACACGAGGAGGAGATATCTTTCCTGCATATTTCTCTCTTGGATTCTGCATTGAAACAGACAGCCCACCTACTAAGCAAACTAGCTTAATGTTACCTTCCTATCGTCAAATATTTAATTGTTAGCCTCTGTAAGATATGTTAAGCACACATTTGAAAACAATAGATATGTATAATGTCCTATTTGCTGAATATCACAGTTAGGCACTAATATATAGCTATATATCTATATCATTATATTTATCAGCCTATCTACGTATATAGATAAAACTAATTAAACTTGGTAATTTAAGATTTAAAAGGCCTTAATCCTTTTAATTTTCACAATTTCTTTTCGTGGGAGATAATCATAAAAATTTATATATATAACATATATTAAGTGAACGTTTTCGCAGTTTTTTTTTTTTTTTAATTTCGCAATAGCAAACTCATGCTATTGCTATATTCATGCTAATGTTTTTAAAATTTATAATTCTTTTGTTAATTTCTCCGCGGATAATATGCTAAAAGTATACATTTACAGTTTTTTTTTTTTTTTTTTTTTTCAATTTCGCCTTTCTCTGTGTTCTAGACAAAGGTTACATGAGGCAATAGTAATACACAGTATTTGCAGAAACATGGCTAAGTGTTACTCAAATTACCATATGATTAATATCATAATTAGTATCATAATTAGTAAATAGAAAATTCGAGAGATTGAGTAAATAAATTCGAATCTGTTCTTTGATCCCTCTCAGGTCCTTTCAATACAGTATCTTCTGCATTTATTAGATTATGAATGCAACATTATTTTCTGGTTCTATTCAGAAAGCGCACGGCTAATTTATTCGGAATCTACGGGTACATAAATACGAACCTGAAAATGTGGGATAGAGCAGATTTTTGTGTTTTAAATACAGTACCTATAATTTTACTAACCTTTTCGATTTACTGATATTTCAGCTGACACTATTTAGTAAGATATATTTGTTGAACTTAAATTAGTGTTTTGAGAGTAGGATTGATCTGTCATGTTCTAATATATTTTCGTTGGTATCTTTCTGTATCTGGATTATGGAATTTTAAGAATGTTATTTAATGATATATTAAGAGTTAAGGTTTCTCTACTTTTAGAAGACGCCGCGCGGACAGAAATTATATGACTTTCTTGTCCGAGAATTATGTAAAAGGGTCTTTTCACAAGATAAAGATATGACTATCTAGAAATGAACTGAGTTCAGGATAAAATTAATGAAAACTTGTTTCAAATTGATACAGGGGTACTAGGGGGGATTGCTTTTAACTTTACTTTAAAAATATTACAAATGCGGGAATGACCAACACTTCATTCCAATTTATTTAAATTTTCAAGACATAACGACTTAAAAACTTTTGAGAAAATGATATATTTGTATATATCTTGAGAAATGAAATGGTTTGTTTAAAATTTCATGACGGTAAGGATTGAATTACGAAAATCAAGTTGTTTACACATAATCTTAAATTATTTTCTTTCTATAACTAATAACTTTTATATTCTTCGTCAATAAAATCTCAATTAGAATTACAACTCTAAACAAACAAAAAAAACGTTGGTAGCCGAATTTTCGAAATTTATTACTATATAAATACAGTGAGACCTTATAGAGTTATGCGATTTGTGCTTGCTTTCAAAATTTCCGGATAGTTTTAAGCAGCAATATTTAGAATTTACTCAAACTACTCTTGATTCGCTTCAAGACTATATATGTTTCATCCTAAACAACATTAAAGAATACGCAAAAGGTTTCTAGAAAGCTTAAGCTATAAATCATTTAGTTAAAACTAACTATAGAATTCTTGTATTCGTGAAAGATGAAAAACTGTTTGACTGCTTCGCTTTTAGCAATAGAAACAGTATAATATTTATGGGATGATGAAACGGTTTTATGTGTTCAGCACAACGTCAAACCATCGAATCTTTAAATTTTTGTTTGAGAAAATGCGTTTCAATGTATATGATCTGTTTAGTTTCTAGAAAAATCGAGTAATAGCATCTACGTAACAATCCATGTATATGCTTTCATGCGATGAACAATGCTGTGTTTTAGACCAGTGTCAAATATCGTTAAATACCAGACAAAATGTATAAGTGTAAATAACAAGAAATGCAGACTTAAAGGTTTGGGTGGTTAAGTAAATATGCAAATAATTCAAAAATATGTAATGAAATTTAATCTACTTAGATGATTTATTGCATATTAGATTAATTTCGAATATACAAAACTTAAGCACAAAGAACTAAAGCCAGCAGTTATTTAAATAATTTTATTGGACGCCATTTATTTTTTACAAAAATTCAAGACAAATCAATTTCAGCAAAAGGCGAAAATTTATCACAGAATTTTTAATTTTTTATTACAAAGTTCAGAACATTTTCTGAATTTTTTATGGATCTCATATTATTTCTCATATTCATTTGAAAGAAAATAACTGATGTTGTTACAATCTGTCAAATATTGTATTCTTCCTGTAAAAACTCAGACGGCAGACATCTATGACACTGGGTTTGAAAATATCCATGATGAACAAACAGCACAGCCGCCGGCCATCCGTCTTCAATGATGGCCTTATGGAAAAGGTGTGGCGAAGCATTCTGAAAAATCGTCGCTCTACGGTTGCATAACTCAGTAGCTATTTCCCGTGGATCCTTTAGATATTTATAGTCCGAGGGAAATTGATTTTTTGGATGACCCTCAGATTGTTTAAATAATCATTATCAAATGAACTAGTCATCCTCTCAATCAATATCTGACTCATTGAAATCATCTAAATATAAATGTCCTCAACAAATCCAATTAATATCATCCGCTAAAATTAAATCATTATCTAAGTCAACTATATAAACATAACGCAGCTATATAAACAAACACATCCTCATTTTATACCATCATATATATCATCATTGAAAACATAGCGAAATTAAGATAAATCATCTTCGTTCAAATCAACTAAAAAATCACTATCAGATAAATCTTCATCAGCAACAACACCACTCTCAATTGGTCTTCGTCTTCATCACCTGAACCATATAAATAATCATCTAATTTACTATCTAAATCATCAACATATACATCGTAAAATTATCACCAGATAAATGAAAATCATCATCTAAATCATTTAAATAATTCTCATCATCCAAAACATATTATCAACTTAAACCGTCGTATAATCATCGTCACTATCCTCATCGTCGAGATAGATAAATCCTAATCATCCAATTCACTTAAATGGAAAGCAATATCAACCAAATACCTTTTTCTTCATCCTCATTTAACCATCGTCTTTATTGCCAAAACCTTCTAAATTATTATATAAATCGCTATCATATCAACTATAAAATCGTCATCAGTCAGATACATATTATCATCAAAATCAAATATTCCTCACCACACAAAGCATATCATCAAGTTAAACCATCGTATATATCACGTCACCATCATTATCAAAATAATAAGATAAACCATCACCACCCATATCACTTGAATAAAAACATTATCATCTAAATCGTTATCATCAACATTATTTAATCACGTAAAACAACAAAATCTTCATCAAAATCTCCATCATATGAATTAAAATATCATCATCAGCTAAATCTGAATGTCATTAAATCATCTTAATAATCATTACCACCAAAATCACATCATCATTCTAAAAAACATCCATTATATCATCGTCACCATCATCATTGAAGTTGCCGTCAAAATAAAATAAATTCACCTAAATAAAAAGCACTACCACCTAAAGTTTTATTATCATCATACCCAATTAATCCATATTCTTCATCACTAAATCATATAATCACCAACACCTAAATAAAAAATTATCAACAGTTAAACTAAATCCTCATCCTTAAAACACCAGCTAAATTATATAAATCATCATCATTTAAATACTCATTGTTTTGGTGTTTTGCTTGTGTGACGTCAAAAGGAGCCAGTTTCATTCAGATACAGCCAGAAGGAAGTCGTCGGAAGTTCACTATTGTTGGTAGAGGAGTAGTAACCGACCCTGCTTAGGAGATGCCGGAGGCTTGAGTACGCTGCTGAGGCCTATGCTATCTTCGATCACGTGACACTCGGAAGTGACGTGAAGTGTTTGAATAACGTAATGTTTATAAAGTTTTGTTTTTGTGGCAACGAAAATATTTTTTTAAGTTTCATTTGTTCTGCCAACAATGAATTGTATTTTTTTTTCTTTCTGGCTACGGCAAATCTTCTTTGGTATGACACTAATAGTTTCCCTTTCATCATTAAATCTGAATTTTTTTTAATTGAGCATCTAAGTATTAATTATTTCTTCAGTTTGGATAGTCTTATTATAACTTTATTGAGCAAAATCGGAAAAGTTAATCGTTAAAGAAAATTGTTAAATGAAAGATAAAATTAAAAGTTAAAAAATTACATTTGTAAAAATTAAAAGAAAAAAGTAAATTTATATTTCAAGTTTCACCAGAATAGAAAAAAGATAAGGGATTATAAACAATAGAATACTTAATAGAAAAATAAAAATAAAATATAAATTGCCTTTACGGAAATAGAAAAAAGCAATATATTCAGCTTATAAAAGTCAATTTTACTTCTGTAAACTAAATAAAGTCAACATTTATAAACAACTTTTTAAAACTGCAAGAAGAAAAAATTAAAATTTTTAAAATAACATATTCTTTTGTAAAATGAAAAATGTTAAAATCCTTTTTAAAGTAAAAACAGTGAAAAGAAATTTTAAAGTTTTAAAAGTATTAAGTTTGTAAAATAAAATTATAAAGAGAAAATGATTTGTGATATCAGAAAGGGAAAGTAAAAAACTGTCAAATAAAAATTGCATTTACACAAGTTGCAACTTTATAAGAGCTCCTTGTCCCCTTAAGCCTCCGGTGTCTCCCCATGACGGTCGGTAATTATTGTAAACTGGCTGTTAAAATTACAGTGGATTGAGCAAAGGGATCGTTGCAAGATTAATCGTTTAATTTTCGAAAACACAAATATTTGCGTCATTTAAAACATTTTGGTAATGAGAGTATACACACGGCGCCAGAAATAAAAGAACGAGCAAAGGCTTTTGTAAATAGAGGGTATACTATTTAATGAAGTACACTTTCATACTATTGGATGAAGTATATTTTCAGTAGAAAAGTACCGAAAATGCGGTGCACAATTTTGTACTGAAAATGACCTAAATGGAGAAGATGAACTTAAATTAGTAAGTTATTTATTATGATTTAACTAGAAAAACGTAGATAATTCATGATTTTATTTTCACCTTTTTTTAATTAAACTAATTACGCATGGTGTAAAAAAACAAAAATAAAACCGACGTCATCACACAAATTAAATGATTAACGGTCTTTTATCGGAAATGAAAATTTTTATCACCAAAAGACAGAAGTCTTCTTTAACCTAAGCAAAATATTTTAAAAACTCCTTGACTTCTCTTAGCCGGTAAAAAAACTAGAATCAGTTCCTAAATTTGTCCTGTAATATCTCCGTAAATTTCAATAGTAAAAATGTGCGCATTTTTCTTACATATAAAAAATTGTTATATAATTAATTCTTGTATTAAACGTTTTTTGAAACTTCTTAAAATATTCATTTGCTATTCAAAATTCGATAAGTGTAACTAGACTGAGTAACGACTAAATGAAAGTACAACTCACACCCACATTTTTCGAACATCGTGTATCTGAAAGCATGATCGCATACAAATTCAGTTGTTCTACTGTTTAATTACTAGCATCAGATCTTTAATAATCGAAAAGAAATGAAATGCATGGGGTTTGGCAACACCATAAACTTCGCATCCCGCACCTGCGCTTATTGATCATAACTTAAGAAAAGCAAATAAATATGTAAATTAAACATTCGTTCCAGATATAGCGAAAATATCGGCGGAAAATTCTGTAATAACATTTGCTGTTAAGCTATCAGAAAAACAAGAATCTTTGAACCGATTTTTTTAATTATCATATCAGGAGTCAGAATTATTAATGAAATGTTTTTTCTTTCTGTAGTCTTTTGAAGAGAACATCGAAGAAGTAAACCGCGTTTGCTTAATAAAAATCCAGATGATTTAGTTTCCAGTCCAGTCTTAGTTAGTGCGTCCAGTTTTTAGTAGTAAATATCGTTTCCGCTAAATGAAACAAACACAATGCTGGACAGTCAGTTTTCGAAAGAAAATCTAAATTGTGATGCAGTAAGGATGTTTGGTTTTGGTGAATCTAAATTGTGATGCAGCAAGGATGTTTGGTTTTGGTGAAAGGTGACTGAAACGTAAATGAAATTACAAAGAATAATGTGCCAAGGAATAAATGTGCATTGCATAAAGAACTAACGAAACGGTTTACAGTAGAAGAACATGTTGGAAACTGCATTGTAGAAAATCCCCAGAATGGATTTGTAAGAAGAAAAGGGCATACGTGTGTTTGCCTTTAAATAAGCTAAAAGGAGCACAAATAGAAGTGAAAACTATTATGCCGTGTTGAGTTCGTGTGGTCAATCTTTTCACGGAATAATATAATTTTACGAGAAAGAAACACATTTTTTCTAAGATTCAACACTAGATTTTTTCTAATATTCGACACTTTCTAAAGAATTCTTTTCGAAATATTGCAACAAAAAATTCATAAATTTTCAAAGGTATTTTACTGAGCTAGGAAAACAAAAAAAAAATTTATATTATCCCATGATGCAAATATGGATGTAACTCCAAGAGGCTTGATATCCAGTAGGCTAGAGGAACAAAAATTGTTCACATAAAAACAACAGGTCACGAAATATCTTACCTCACCGTAGCGAACCCTTGCTTTGGGCAGCGCACTAAATTAAAATCCAAGCTTATCTTTAAAAGAAAAGCCTTGCTAAAATGCACTTTCCAGAAAGTGTCAGGTATGAAGGGAAAGGGTGCTACATTATAGAAAAGAATTGTTTCGTAAAAGCTTCCTGTTGCCTTAAATAATCATGAAAATCTAATACTTTGGGACATGTTCAGATTTCCTTTAAATGAAAGTATATTGTTCAAAGAGTGTAATACAGCCATGGCAGTTTATCCACGAGGATTAACGCCATTAGTTCAGCCTTTAGATGCATATAGCAATACACCATACAAACAAGTGGAATACACGAATGAAGACGAAGAAATATTTACAAAAGGAGGCCAAATGCGTCGTCCCAGTCTAGAAATATTTATTGGTTGAATGGATAATAAAAGAACGAAATATAATTTTTGTATGCCCATCGTACCTTATTTATAAATCTATCATTTTTATATCCCACGCATATCGCACAAAATAAATTTCGATCTTAAGTTTTAGATTAAATTTGCGCCTTATACACCGGCATACACGGTAATAAAAGTAACAGCAATTTCAATGATATGGACATTTACGGTACTTGCTCAAACATTATATTCGGTTTCTTTCTTCTACTTATTATAATGGAGTAAAACGTTTCGAAATTTCGAGGCCACGTTTTTCAATCTTTCTGTTGAGGAAAGAAATAACGTACTCAAAGCTTTTCCTCGAAAAATAAAATTCTGTATAAGATTTCTAATGCACAAGTGAAATTCGCTATGCTTTTGATATTATTTAAAATTTAGAAAAAAGAAGGAGGAGAGAAAAAAGAACTGATTTGGGAAACCAGAATATATATCCATTAAATATCTGTCAGTGGGAATGCATACAACTATAATGAATAGTATAGCAATTTTAGGAAAATTAGTTTTCTATACCTTTACTTTTCAAATGATTTAAAGAAGAAAAAAGTACAGAGGAGAACAACTCGGGGGTCTCGGTAATCAGAAAAATTTCGCCATCAAATATCGGGTATGAGGATGAATATAACCATAACGAATAGTACAGAAATACGATTAATTCGCGTTTGACTTATAGGCCTTATACTATTATAAAATTGCTTTATTATATAAATCAAAACGCATAGGATGAGAAAATTCTCTTAATATCTATTTAAGTAATAACGTCAGGGGATTGTTCTTAAAAAAGTTAAAATGTTTTTTAAATAATACGCCCCTTCAAAATTAATCTATTATGGTCAGATATGATGTTCTCGAGGGCAGAACATTATGCCCATCTCCTTCAGACTATGATCTTGGAATGGTTAACAAATCTTTCGCAGTCTTAACTAATAACGAAATGTGGTAGTGCTTGATCTTATATTAAGGTGATGGGATCAGATTATGTATAGTATGTGACATAGTGTCTAATATATTATGTGTTTGGGAAAAACGTCTTCACCAGGTTATTATACGGGCGATGCCATCAAAACAAACGCGAAGAAAACCAATATTTGCATCGAATAATTTACATTTCATAATAAAAATACCATTTTCTTTTTAGATAGCAAATTTGTGAACAACATTTTGTATCGTAACATTGCACTTCATTACTGCCAACTTTCAAATATGAAAAAAGGAAGGCCCTCGAGAGCCAAAGCGCTAATTTCTGGAAGAGGTTCGAGGTGCAAAGGCGGCACCATTTTGAAAGAAATCGAAATTGATTTACATTCGGTGTATAATGTGTGATTCACTTTATTAAACTATTTATATTGTAATTCTTACGTAAAATATACTAATATTTATATTTATTCTTTTGAAACTAATATTTATTTACATATTCTAAATGTTATGTTCTTTGGTTAATTTCCAATTGTAATCTTGTATTTTTACCCTGAGAAAATCCTGAGCAGAAAATGAAATTGTAATTTGTCAAGGTGCTTTTAAACACGGTAAAAGTAAATTCATAATTATTGTGCAAAAATTTAGTATGCGAATAAATTTAGTATTGCACACAAAATTAATCAGCCTAAAAATTTCTGTTTTGAACGTTTGTTTGAAACATGATACAAAGTTCTATAAATATCTGCAGCTGTTTCAGATATTTTAGGTTCATAAACTTTAAAAAGAATGATTATTTAGAATATCACTAGGAATGGAGGAATGAAATTTGTATAAATTACGTTTCATGAGTTCCATTATAAAATATATATATAGTGCAATATTTATTTCCACAATTTAATATTAGTAGCACAACTTAATTTTACTGTTAAAAAGCACTTTCATTAGTAAAGATTAAAAATTAAAAACGTTCATAGACTGACAGTTTCCAATTAAACCGCAGAATTGGCATCTATGAATAGGCGCTAAAAACACAGATCTCCAGTACGAAAGTGTTTAATTACTTCCTATGAAAATAAATGCTGATAGTATAAAGTTAGCATGACTAATTACTAGTTAATAAAATATCATTTATACTTACCGAGCAAAATATTATCAAATGCTGTTCGTATGCTATGAATTCGATCAAGTTTTCTTCAAAAATGTTGCTGATAATAAATTTGGTTAAAGAAAGACAGGGATTAGGTTATTTGTTTATTTCTCTTTTTCGGATAGTGCTTTCTGTGGTGATTACATCAATACTTCAACAGTCCATCTCCAGTTTTGACTCTTTTTCCAGTTCATCCTTTCTCTTTTCCGGATTTGCCAGTTCTTTTCCGGTTCCAGCTTATTCTTCAGTTCCGGCTTCTTTTCCAGTTCTGGCTCCTTTTTCGGTTCTTGCTTCTTTTTAAGATCACATTGAGGGTTTTCCAGTCTGAAAAATAGTCAATGTATCATTATTTTTATTACTATAAATTAAAAAGTAACGCGGCGACGATGAAAATTTGAGATGTACAATACTTGTATATTTATAATATGTATAAAACTTCCTGCTCAGCCGTACAGTAAAAGTCTCCCTCGCAGATTTTTTGCCTGATAGAATTTCTTCTACAAAGCGCGATTTTGTTCTTTTCGTTGTTCTGACCTAATAACAACGAGAGAAGTCAAATCAGAGGACGCGAATTGTTTCCAATAGGTGACCTTCATGAGCCCCACATAAACCGCAGTAATTTGCAAAGGTTCGGTGCTTGTATTTTTCATTCCTTAATTTTTTTATAAATTGTAATAATAATAATAATAATAATAATAATAATAAACAGTTGGCTTAAAAGCAAAGTGAAACTGCGGCATTTGTAATTTAATTAAACAATTTATCACAACTAGGAACAAACGAAAAAAAGCATTTTTAGAAGATTTACAGGTCACATTCTTTCAGCATCAGGAAAAAAATCTCCTGTATTCAAAGGAGCTTACTCGTATATAAATTTAATAAATTTATGAAAATATTAAATATAAATTTTTGAATGAATTACTATGTCACACACATGCCAGATATTTCTACGTTCTACAAATTTTGTATAATTTACTTACGTATTTGGTATTTTAACGTTGTTCTTATAAAATTTTCCCTTTTTCTTATAAAATTTTCTTTGGCTGTTAACACTTTGGGTGACAACGAGGAATCTTACAGATTTTGCGAATGGATCTTCAGGTGGTTCTTCGGGGTTATAAATATCGAAGCTGTAAGACAAACATTTTTACTTTTATATTATAATGAAATTATTAAAATTTTGAAATAAAAATGAAATTATTAGTATTGCTATAAAAGTAATTTAAGAAAACTTCAAACTAAAATTATGAGCCAAGGAAAGAAATGTTTAATCAGTCCTTTCATGTTTAATCAGCCCAATTTCTATGTTTCTGAGGTGGTAAAATATTATTATTCCAGAGCTTTACACATCATTAATATATCTACGGTTTTCCTCATTCAAGTTGTGTTTCTCGCAGGTCAATTGCTCTGCATCTCTGACTGCACACGTTACAAATTTTCATTGGTCATTTCAATCTTCAATAACATGTTGCTGGTCTACTTCCGGCAAAGCAGCACCAGGACTCTTGCCACGATATGTTTTTCAATTGAAAATTTTATTTTCGTTGCTCACTTGCATTCTTAAAAATTTTAATTTTTTATACATAGAGAAAGAAATCAAGCAAAGCAATACGAATAAGGAAAATCATTATCTCTTTTCCCTTACATTCCGCTAAATTTGTTGAAGGAAAAAGAGCTAAGTTTCTAAAAATGTATCTCCTTACTCTTTATACATATTATGTCTTTGTCAGTGTTTCTGATACACTTTAATGTATTTTACAATTTATTTAATGTTTGAATATTACAGCTTCCTATGCTGAAATAGGTTCTCTATTTTCTTTCGAAGAAAGAAGTAGAGTTCCGGAATTTTTTATATTGTAGGCCATATATTTCTTACTTTGAAGAGAAAGAGAAACAAAAGATATTTCCATATGGCAAGATGTAACATTTTATATATCCCGGCTTTTAAAACCCATCAGAGTCTAGCAGCAGTTGTGTCGTACGTAATTATGCACACAAGTATAGAGAGAAAGAGACGACGGGAAATCAGATGGTAAAGCATGGTCGAAAAGTCTCTCCTGGCCCGGTAAAAATAACACAAAACACAAGAAAGAAAGAACATGAGTTTATGCTTAGTACAGTAAAAATTAAAGAATAGGAACAAAATTAGACAATGATCGCCCTTCAAAGAAGGTATCCGAAATTAAGACCTGGACCCTTTTGCAGGCATCACATCTCCCGCACATGGAAGATCTACTGTTCTGGAAAATACTGAGCATGCCCAGAACTTCTCCAGCAGCTGCCACGATATATGCAACAAGTTACTCAGGACTTCTAACGGGCGTCTTGTACACCAATCTCTTGACATACCCCCAGAGGTTGTAGTGAGGTCTGGTGATCTTGCTAGCCAGTGTACTGGACTAACCCTACCAAACTCTTTTTGAGGATACCTTCCGAAGGAACATTGGAACAGTTTTTTTGATGACGATCGCTTGTTTTTTTCTTATTTGTTGGTTTCCGCTGCGCTAAGAATAATAAACATATATATTCCCCCTGTTCATGTCCTACTTTTTCTGTGCTTTCTGTCGTCACTATGGCGCCATGAATGCGTTTCCGACCATGCACGGCCGTACGTTTTTAAAATCGTTTTATGCTGTTGTATATATATATATATATATAATTAAAGTAAAAGAGACAAACGAAAAAAGACCTATATATATATAATATTAGGAATCCTGATTGCCCATAATGATCTATGTTGTGTAATAAAGAACGAATTTAGCAGATGAAGAAGATGTCATTTTGACATTTAATTTCAATTCACATTTGTAGCGACAATTAATTTGAAATTCTAATCTCACTTATTTCCAGAATATTAATATTTCTCATATTGTTGGAATAGGAAGAATGTAGCAGGACGGCGTGTCAGCGGGTACAGAAATAGAAGCAAACTGCATAGTTAACCAATATGGTAGTTTATTAAAAGATAGATTTGGTTCAGGAAATTTTAAATTCCCACTTATCTACGTCATCATTTTTATATAAAAATCTTGTGATGTGGATATATATATATATTTTTTATTTAATTAATTTTATTTTTTAATTAGTTATTAGTTTAAAATTACTTTATTTTATATATCTAAATTAATTGCAATGAACAGTTACAAGCTCGAAATGTTTATTATGTTATATTCTGAATACTCGATCTAAATAATAACATGAATCTGTAAATTTAGAAATATAGTCTAGTAGAAACAGATGAACTGAGAAATTTATTTTAGATTTTTTCCGAATAAAATATTGAATAGATTTAAGTGTTTTACTTAATTAATTTAACATATGCATATATCATATTTACGGATGTATACATATTATTCATAAAGGTAAAGTAATTTTCTGTCTTTGTTACTTTATTTATTCAACAGTTTGGCTCTTACTTCTAATTCACAATTTTTGAAAACTGGGCGTTTAAACACTTTTATTTGTGTATTAACATTGTGTTTAGATACTTCATTAGTTAATGAAATAAAGTTTCTTCATAATAAAAGGTTTTACAAGAAATAATTTTAAATTCTTCTCAACGTGATTTTCCATATTAGGATTTTGTAATCTACTTTTTTAATGAAGGAATGAAACGTTTGTTTGAAACTTGATACAAAGTTCTATAAATATCTGCAGCTGATTCAGATAATTTAGGTTCATAAACTTTAAAAAGAAAGATTATTTAGAATATCACTAGGAATGGAGGAATCAAATTTATATAAATTTACGTTTCATAAATTCCATTAAAAAATATATGTGCTGTGCAATATTTATTTCCACAATTTAATGTCAGTAGCAGAACTTAATTTTACTGTTGAAAAGCACTTTCATTAGTAAAGACAAAATTAAAAACGTTTCCAATTAAACCCAACAACTACCATCTATGAATAGGCAATGAAAACACAGATCTGCTTTACGAAATTGTTTAAATACTTCGTACGAAAATAAATGCTGATAGTTAGCATGACTAATTACTAGTTAATAAAATATCATTTATACTTACCGAGCAAAATATTATCAAATGCTGTTCGTATGCTATGAATTCGATCACGTTTTCTTCAAAAATGTTGCTGATAATAAATTTGGGTAAAGTAAAACAGGGATAAGGTTATTTGTTCATTTCTCTTTTTCGGGCCTTGCTTTCTTTGGAGATTATATCAATACTTCAACAGTCCATCTCCAGTTTTGACTCTTTTTCCAGTTCATCCTCTCTCTTTTCCGGATTTGCCAGTTCTTTTCCGGTTCCAGCTTATTCTTCAGTTCCGGCTTCTTTTCCAGTTCTGGCTTCTTTTTCGGTTCTTGCTTCTTTTTAAGATCACATTGAGGGTTTTCCAGTCTGCAAAATAGTCAATGTATCATTATTTTTATTACTATAAATTCAAAAATGAAAGTAACGCGGCGACGATTAAAATTTGAGATGTACAATACTTGTATATTTATAATATCTATAAAACTTTCTGCTCAGCTGTACAGTAAAAGTCTCCCTCGCAGATGTTTTGCCTAATAGAATTTCTTCTACAAAGCGCGATTTTGTTCTTTTTGTTGTTCTGACCTAATACCAACGAGAGAAGTCAAACCAGAGGGCGCGAATTGCTTCCAATAGGTGACCTTCATGAGTCCCACATAAACAGCAGTAATTTACAAAGGTTCGGTGCTTGTATTTTTCCTTTCTTAATTTTTTTATAAATTGTAATAATAATAAAAATAATAATAAACAGTTGACTTAAAAGCAAAGAGAAACTTCGGCATTTGTAATTTAATTAAAGAATTTATCACAACTAGGAACAAACGAAAAAAAGCATTTTTAGAAGATTTACAGGTAACATTCTTTCAGCATCAGGCAAAACATCACCTATATTTAAAGTAGCTTAAATTTAATAAATTAATGAAAATATAAAATATAAATTTTTGAATGAATTACTATTTCACACACATGCCATATATTTCTACGTTCTACAAGTTTCGCATAATTTACTTACGTATTTGGTATTTTAACGTTGTTCTTATAAAACTTTCCCTTTTTCTTATAAAATTTTCTTTGGCTGTTAACACTTTGGGTGACAACGAGGAATCTTACAGATTTTGCGAATGGATCTTCAGGTGGTTCTTCCGGGTTATAAATATCAAAGCTGTAAGACAAACATTTTTACTTTTATATTGTAATGAAATTATTAGTATTGCTGTAAAAGTAATTTAAGAAAACTTCAAACTATAAAATTATGAGCCAAGGAAAGAAAATAGATAGTAAGGTTCTTTCATGTTTAATCAGTCCTACTTCTATGTTTCTGAGGTGGTACAATATTATCATCCCAGAGCTTTACACATCATTAATATATCTCCGGTTTTCCTCATTCAAGTTATGTTTCTCGCAGGTCAGTTGCTTGGCATCTCTGACTGCACACGTTACAAATTTTCATTGGTCAGTCCATCTTCAATAACATGTTGCTGGTCTACTTCCGGCAAAGCAGCACTAGGACTTTTGCCACGATATGTTTTTCAATTGAAAATTTTATTTTTGTTGCTCACTTGCATTCTTAAAAATTTTAATATTTTATACATAGAGAAATAAAGAAATCAAGCAAAGCAAAACGAATAAGGAAAATAATTATCTGTTTTCCCTCACATTCCATTAATTTGTTGAAGGAAAAATGGCTAAGTTTTTAAAAATGTATCTTCTAACTCTTTATACAAATTATGTCTCTGTCAGTCTTTCTGCTACACATTAATGTATTTTACAATTTATTTAATTTTTGAATATTGACAGCTTCCTATACTGAAATAGTTTCTCTATTTTCTTCGAAGAAAGAAGAAATAGAGTTCCAGAATGTTTTATAATAGAGGCCATATATTTCTTACTTTGAAGAGAAAGACAAAAAAAGATATTTTCATATGGCAAGTTGTAACATTTTAAATATCCCAGTTTTTAAAATCCATCAGATTCTAGCAGCAGTTGAGTCGTACGTAATTATGCACATATATGTAGAGAGAAAGAGACGACGGAAAATCAGATGGTAAAGCATGGTCGAAACGTCTCTCCTGGCCCGGTAGAGACAACACAAAACAGAAGAAAGAAAGAACATGGGTTTATGCTTAGTACAGCAGAAATTAAAGAATAGGAACAAAATTACACAATGATCGCCCTTCAAAGAAGGTATCCGAAATTAAGACCCGGACAATTTTGCAGGCATCACATCTCCCGCACATGGAAGATCTACTGTTCTGGAAATTACTGAGCATGCCCACAAGTTCTCCAACAGCTGCCACGATATATGCAACAAGTTCCTCAGGACTTCTAACGGGCGTCTTGTACACCAATCTCTTGACATACCCCCAGAGGTTATAATGAGGTCTGGTCCAAGTGATATCTGGTGATCCTGCAAGCCAATGCACTGGACTAAGCCTACCAAACCCATGTTGAGGATACCTTCCGAAGGAACATTCGAACACTTTTTTTGATGACGATCGCTTGTTTTTTTTTTCTTACTTGTTGGTTTCCGCTGCGCTAAGAATAATAAACATATATGTTCCCCCTGTTCATGTCCTACTTTTTCTGTGCTTTCTGTCGTCACTATGGCGCCATGAATGCGTTTCCGACCATGCACGGCCGTACGTTTTTAAAATCGTTTTATACTGTTGTATATATACATAATTAAAGTAAAAAAGACAAACGAAAAAAAACCTATATATATATAATATTAGGAATCCTGATTGCCCATACTGCTCTATGTTGTGTAATAAAGAACGAATTTAGCAGATGAAGAAGATGACATATTGACATTTAATTTCAATTCACATTCGTAGCGACAATTTATTTAAAATTCTAATCTCACTTATTTCCAGAATATTAATATTTCTCATATTGATGGAATAGGACGAATGTAGCAGGACGGCGTGTCAGCGGGTACAGAAATAGAAGCAAACTGCATAGTTAACCAATATGGTAGTTTATTAAAAGATAGATTTGGTTCAGGAAATTTTAAATTCCCACTTATCTACGTCATCATTTTTATATAAAAATCTTGTGATGTGGATATATATATATATTTTTTATTTAATTAATTTTACTTTTTAATTAGTTATTAGTTTAAAATTATTTTATATATCTAAATTAATTGCAATGAACAGTTACAAGCTCGAAATGTTTATTATGTTATATTCTCAATACTCGAGCTAAACAATAACATGAATCTGTAAATCTAGAAATATAGTCTAGTAGAAACAGTTGAACTGAGAAATTTATTTTAGATTTTTCCGAACAGAATATTGGATAGATTTATGTGTTTTACTTAATTTATTTAACATATGCATACATCATATTTACGGATGTATACATATTATTTATAAACGTAAAGTAATTTTCTGTCTTTGTTACTTAATATATTCAACAGTTTGGCTCTTACTTTTAATTCACAAATTTTGAAAACTGGGCGTTTAAACAATTTTTTTTTTTTTTTGTGTGTATTAACATTGTGTTTAGATACTTCATTAGTTAATGAAATAAAGTTTCTTCATAAGAAAAGATATTACAAGAAATAAATTTAAATCCTTCACAACGTGATTTTCCATATTAGAGTTTTGTAATCTACATTTTTAATGAAGGAATGAAGAAAAATTACACAGTATAAATTTCAAAACGTATTAGTTTTCAGACTAGCGTTTTGTCAAAACATTATTAAATCTTTAATTAAAGAGGATCTGAAATATTATCTTTTGTTTTATTATTTTTTGATAAATGACTTACGTGTCCGACACATCTTCAAATCTTAAACATCGGGGATCCATTTCTGCTAGTAATTTTTCTGTGTACCATATTTCTCCATCTCCTCCTGGTTTTTCAAATACACGTCGATAATAAAACATTTCACGGCGAATCTTTTTCTCTTCGCTGAAATATTTTTATTTTACTAAATATATGCATTCATATATACGTAAGATATAACAAAATACGATGGCTGCTTTATGAAAAGATTGGCGACCTCAAAACTAGCTATTCTAAATTTTATGTTCTCTCCCTTAATTCATCTGTTCTCCCAAATTCTAGATCTTTCCATGTTACATAACGCCTCTTGGAAAAGTTAACTAAAACTAAAAATTAACCAGTCAAATTTAGAGTAATTTCTGCATATACTCATTATAAATACCGCTTCGTCTTTCGTTATTTTCGCTTCGTCTGAAGCGATGCAGGTACGTCATGAAGAAGCAATGCTCTGTTAGAAACTCAGTGAAGTGAGACGAGTCACATTTTAAAAGCCCGCTGACGTTTGGGAAAAATCTGTAAACTCTTCAGCCAGTAGTCTGTCTCCCACACACGTTGCCAACGCTTCAATAATTCTACCTCGAGCTCAGCTTTTATGATCGAGCACGGGAGAGGTACATCAAGTACATGCGAACGTGGGGGTCAGTTGCTGCACTTTTGATTGCTGCATTTGCAATTTCAGTATCCAGTATTACGGTGTAGGAAGGTACCTACTGGTGTTCAGGGTTATAGCATTTTGGTTTCTTTATTAAGAGTTTAAGTGTGGCCTTGACGAGTGGAATTTTACTGCATGTACCTTGGATTGCCTGAAGGCTAAAGGCCGAGGTAAGTCCTATCCCATAAAATGTTTCTCTCTTTGAGTCGGAGCACACGCACTATTGCACTTTCGCGCTGAGCTAAGAGATGCAGAGGCGGCAGTCCTCAAACCACGTTTAGAGCATTAGTAGTCCAGGTTCTATATATTCGGGAAATCCTTAGAAGGAATGCTCTTTGGTGTCTTTGCGCTCAGCGTAGCAGAATCTGAATTTTATAAGTGATCGTTATGTCTCTCATCGAGGCTCCATACGGTGCAATACGCTCAGCAGATGATGGGACAAGGCAGATACTACACGATTACCTCACGGTTACTTCCCGCAAGTATGCAAACCCCCAAATCATCGAAAGTTTCCATTTTACTTTGAGCGATTCTTAAGAAGAAACGTAAGATGCGAGCGCAGAACACCTGCACATATAGAAGATCATAAGATTTATATATAGCAATGCCCATTACTTTCAATTATAAGACAAATTTCCCTGGATTTGGAAAAAAAATGCCAGAAAAAATTTTATTCTACAATACCAAGTGCACTTCAAAAATTTATGAAATATATTTAAAATTTATGAAAAGTAAGGCAATGGGATTATAAGTAATTAATCATATTACATGAATGAATAAGCAAGTATTTAAGAGCAAGTAAAGTTTTAAAATCTCCGGTCCACATATGCAAAGATCCAGTCAAAACAGAAAATTATATCTTCTAATTTTCGTCTGTATATGTTGCATAAGTTTTCCTTCCTTACTCTATGCAAATTTTCAGTCAAACGTGGTTACTCAATATTTGTGCTCTCAACCTGATGGCTGCGTATGCTGAGCCGATGGGTAATCAATCGTTTCGGCAATTTCCGCAGAGGATTTCAAATTTTTTCCCTGTAGAGTTCTTCACTGAACGAGACGGGCTTTCAAAATATAGTGTTACGTTATTTTCTTCCTTCATGTTCGTACGGGGTTCGTAGATTTGGAGTGAATTACGGCGATACATGATAAAATATCGAAACACACTTTATTTAGCCAATATTATTCAGGACAGCTCCAAAATCACGTTTACAATTGTCGAAGAACTACTATAGACACGCTGCAACAATCAGCGACACAGCCTTCAGGCAATCAGGCTATAACGATGAAAACAGCTTAACTGTAAAGCACCAGAGTACACCTCCCAACTCTGCTCGGTCGTTCTCGGATCGCCACTTACTTTCGAGATTCCCTACGCTATAACTCACGATGCATTCGACGATACCCTAGAGTACAGCTCCTGACTCCTCGGTTCAGTCGCTCCTGGAGCTCAACATACTCTCTCGATGACGCACTAACTGCGACTCACTGAGAGACTCTTTCGGTGCACTGGACGACCAATTTGGCACTAGGCACTCACTGACTAACTGTAAACTCGATGGACTCCGCACGGAACTAACAAACTAATTGCGTACCAGCAGGGTTTATAAAGCTTTTAGTTCGTGTTCGAGAACATTCTAGGCTAAACCGGTAAGAATTCGTTCAAGAAGATTCTCCAACTGTCTATGGAAAATCGCCAATTTTGTCGCCAAGAGGGCGATTTCTTGCCACATGTCAAATGTGGCAACCCTGCCTTCCCTTCCCATTGTCTGGCAATCCTAAAATTGTTTTGCGGGGAGCTATCTTAACGCGCCTGGACATTTAGTAATACTGCCCCACCTCAAGAACTGCACATCCCAGGCTCCACAACCCTTGGGCAGAAGCCAAATTCGATACAAACAAAACGTAGTAAAACTATAGTGACGTGATCGAAGTTTATTTGCAAATAATCGTTGTTATCGAATGACATGCATAATCGATTTAATTAATCATTGTCATCAATTTTTAATATTCGTTGCAAATTATCATTGTCATCGAATAATCATTCTCGCAGAACAATCATTGAAATGAATCATTGTCATATAAATTGCTATAGTCCCTGATTTATGAAGAACTGTATCCAAATTCTATTCAGAAGAATCGAATATGTGTTGCAATTTATCTTATGGTCATTATTTACGCACAAATGACGCAAAATCCTAATGACGCAAATAAAAACTTGAATAACAGTGAGAAAAAGAATATTTAAAAATAGAATAAAATCTTGAACCCTAGGAGACAATGTTTGAATTTAATTTCCTCTTATTTAAAAGAAATATAATGTTTTTAAAGTGCTTAAAAAATTGAATATTGTGAATAGAAATCTAAACTATAAATATCTGCGGGCATCTGTCTCTTTGTTTGTTTCTTTGAAACATAATCTTCTCCGGAAGAATTGGAGTTTCGAAAGTGTTACTCCCCGGATTCGAAAAATCTGTGATAAGCCATTTCGACCATTGTTTTCTTCCTACGGCTATCATCCGAGATATTATATGTATATACAATCTCTGAAAGCGCTAATTTTCGCATTAATTTCTCTGAGTGATCGAAGTCTCTCGCGCTGGAGATAAAAATGCTTTATTTGGAAAAGTGTTCCTCCTTCTCTCTTTCAAATCTTAGAGTTTGTTCATCAGAAATTTGTAAGTTTTAAAAAATATGAGAAGCGTAGTATTGCCAAATATCAAACAAATTATTATTATTTATGGTCATATTCTGAAGTTGAACAAAGCGCGTGTTTCCATGTGACGCCACTGTATGTCGAAATTATTTTGTTAATGTCAGTATTTTAAAGGAATAGCTGCTTTTGGCAACTTTTATGTTTCACGTTAAGATACGTGACACGATATGTTGCCGCTACGTTATTTTTTTTATTGATATTTGGAAAATTTGTTATATTACATTAAATTTAAATCATGACCTCATTTGTATTACCTAAAGTGTTAAAGATCTTCGTTTCCTGGCTTGTAACTAAAAATTATTTCGTATCGGTGGTTGCTTGGAGAGAATGAACTGATTTTCTTCAAGCTGAAATGTTTCTATGCATTTCCTCTTCAGGCGTACATAGAACTTACCTTAAATTAACAGTTCGTTTTATATTCAGTTTTTTACTAAAATTTAATAATTTTATTTACAAAATTTTAGTTTCTTTTAGTCTACAGTTTCTTTCTCTGTACAGTTTAAACTTCTGTAGGTATTTAACGTATTTTATTTGAATTATTATTTTGCTACAGTTCTATTATTTTTTATTTTTTCAATTTACTAAAATACCGAAACGCAAAAAGGTATTACGGGAGATGAAGACGTGAAGCATTACAGAAAAATTAAGAAAATCGACTAGAAGATCCTACGGACAAGATAAATTATATGCTCCAAAAACGAATGAAGATACGGCTAGAAACTCAGCAGGCAAGCAGAATGACCAGAAATGTTACGCATTCAAGAAACTTAAGGACAAACCAAAAGGAGACAACAGAATATGCTTGATGAAGATAAGGAGAGGTTGCAAGTAGACGAAGGACATAAAACATTCATCATCGTCGTCAAATTCGATTATAAATGACAGAGCAGGATGCCACTTCATAAACAACTCAAGACGCTGCGCATCACAGAAAACGTCGGTCCGAAGAAGCAATGGTTATGCGCCAAACCAAACTTTGCATAAATATAGCACAACATACACGTAGCACTCTTCACAATGCAGAAAGATGTGGACTCGAAATTTAAGTTGAACAACACAGTAGTTGTTGACGTTGAGTGACAGTGATTTGACGGTGAGTGAACCCACAGTAAGTTGCATAGAACTCACAAACATACATAGATAGAACTTACAAATTTTACTTTGAACGCAGCCCACTAGTAAAATTGTGGGTGGCCAGAAGGAAGAATGTATTCAACAGGCTGTACAGCATGCGATATCAGTATTGGTCTACGTTACGATAAATGTCGATAACACAAGAAGGTAATATACTTCCATATTACCAGTTTTGACATAAGAACATATATGTCAGTGTCTCAAACCTACAAATTTTGCATCAAATTGGAAAAAAAATACCTAAAAATTTGCCTTTTCATACATAAGAGTTCAGCATTCGAAAAATTATATTTTCGTAAACGCTTTAGCAGAAAATAATAAAACTTATTGCCTTGCGAAGGAGAACGAAATCAGAACTAACTCGAGGCTACCCGTCAATGGTTGTTTTAAACAGGCCGAATAAAACATAAATTTCCTCATGAGATACTATCCAAAATACAAAATTAATTGAATATCCAATAACACTACAATTAAGAAACCGAGGCATAAAGTGTACTGCAAATCAGATGCAAACATAAAATGTAAACAAAATATGTATGTACTGCAATACAAAAGCAAAAGAGTCAGAAATGAAATAATGATGATAATTTTTAATGAAAAATTTAATATAAATGTTTATTTCAGGATATTAGTAAATATATAGTGTTTATATTATTTATTGAAACGTGCAGAATTTCATAATATTCATTACTTACGAACACTTTTTCATCCATCGAAGCATACCACAAGCCATTTTCAGTTGAGTGCTGGTGCACGTCAAAATAATCAAGATAATTCTAGATTATTACGAAAAATGAATCTCTTTTACTCGTTTCTCAAAACAAGTATATCTAGAAAGGCAGTATTTAAATCTCACAGGAATATAATTAAGGATAATAAAATCTCCAAACACGCATTAAACGCAAAAAAATCGCATTAAAGCACAATGAAGAATTTTCACTCTTACAATGACTTTTACAACAATGCAAAATAGAATAGAATTTCTAAACTAAATGCTTATTGTTACACCATATTTCATTCTTATGGAATCTTTCACGGTTGTTGAGTAATTCTAACTGTTAACTGGTTTAAATACAATTATAAATTTATATGTATGCACAGAGATATATGTACAGGGTGTCCATTATTAAACTTGAAATTAGCGAGCAGTCTGTAGCAAAAACTAGGTGGGGGAATTTCATGAAAATTGGGTAATGGCAGAACGAAATGATGGGAATTTTATGAAGGGACAAAAAGAATAACTTTCGAAATTCACATTCAGATAGCGTTGTGTATTGTAAACTGTTGTCATATGCAAATTTCGTAACCATAGAAATCCTGTGCGTGCACAGCAGCCCTATAAAGATGCTAGAGGACTGTATACAACAACCCTTTAATGACCGCACTCATACTCATTTGCTAGTCAAGGAAGATGACATTGACTCTCCAGGAACGGGCTTTACTGGTCAAATTGTTTTACCAAAACGGAGACTCTGCAACCGAAACTTTGCAGAAATTTCGGTTTTTGAAGCGGTTACGAAAAGATTTACTCACTAGTCAAGGACTAACAAACATGATTAAAAAATTTGAAGCAATGGAAATATTGGGGATTCAGCCAGCAAGGGGAAGAAAGTATGTTGGTAGTGGAAGGTAGTGGAAGATGTAGTTAAGCAAGTGGAGGAAGACAGATTACAAACCATCGCCAGCACTAGTGTTCTGCGTATTACAGCATCTGTTGACCAACCTCGTTCCACGGTTCATAAGATTCTTCAAAATGTCTTATGCTACCTATGTTTAGTTATAAAATGTTTAATATTTATAAAATGTTATAATGAAATATGTGGTTGTCCAGCAACTTGCACAGACCATTACCCAATCAAAACTGCCCCAGCCCAGGAGCTATTAGATCAAGTGACAGCTCGTCGAGATAATTTACTCAATGAAATAAGTGCTTTGAAGCCGAACAGGTGTGATAACAAACCAACCTTAAAATGCTAGAACAGCAGTGGGGAAGAAAACTTACGAAGGAACTCCAGAACGCACGAGGGCAAGTAAGATAAGGTTGCTAATCAACAAGGAAGCACGAAACAAAACCTAGAGCCCCATTTAAAAGCCTTTTAGATTTCTGTTATGGATGGTAACATTAATGGACCTTTCATCATGAGGCACACAAATTAACTTCCTTTAGTATAGCAATCGATACAGGATTCACGTTTCAATCACCCGAAAAGATCACGTTACAATCACCCTCAACGTTTGAAAGGTAAACTCATCTGAACGCTTCCCTGTGTTGAATGTGTCCGGCGATAAAAGCGACATCGACGGAAAGTTAAACGAGAATGTCCCGTTTGGAATTTCCGCCAGCCATTACATGGCTTATGCGCAAACAGTACCGATCCTTGCATTCTCGGATTAGACTTTCTAAGGAAAATTTTTAATTCTTTTAATTTCAAAAAACAAACTGCATTCATCCTCTGATGATGTAGTCCTGTTAGGAATTAAAAAGAAGTTAACGCCATCTGGAAAACCTCCCAAAAACGTTGAGTCGAGATCATAGCACCGAATCGAACATAATTTCCTCTTCCTGAATCAACGCTGAAAGCAAAAATATCCGCTACGGCATAATGAAATAGCTAAGAACTTTAAGTGCACGAAAGGAGTAGTAGTGGCCTGCCTGTGCGTTCGCTGACTTATCAAGAACCGTCATTCCGGTGACAGTTTGCAACGTAAGTGCTGAAGCTAATGCCATTAGGAAATGCGAAGGGGTTGCAGCACGTACTCCAGTGAACTGCCTTAAACGATCCAATAGTCCTTCTGTCTCTGTGTTTCGCAAACCTTAAATTCGGAATTTTTGCTGAACACATAATTAGGAGTTGGATACAGCAGTCTTGCAGAGAGTGTTCTTGAAGACTTTCAAGAGGTTTTCTGCTGTTTATCCTCTAATATAGCCCGAGTAAGTTCGGGACAGCGTAGAATCGATACAAGTGATCATCTAACAGTCACGCAACATCCAAGACGTCTATTGATTGCTACACAGCAAGAAATAACAGACCTTACAAAGGACATGCAGCAAAGCAACGTTATGGAGTTTTCAGTGAGTCCTTGCGAAACTCCGAGTGACTAGTCGAAAAGAAGACAACTTTATCTCGATTGACTATCGCCTGTCGAACGACCTCACGAAGAAAGACAGCTACAATAATCCCAGAATTGACTATATTGTCCATATTCATTTTGGAAGCAAGTGGTTGAGAATATTTGAATAATGGAGCTGATACAGACAGTTAAAGAGACATCCTGATAACTGAGAGAAGACGGCATTTAGTATCGGACAACAACATTGGCAGTTTAAGCTGATTTCGTTTGGATTTAGTAATGCGGCGGCGTCATTCGAATGCCTCATGAAAGCGTCCTGAGAATTATTTGATATGAAGCCTGTTGAGAAGTGTAGGGAACTAGACATTTTCCTGCAGACGATGTGGGGGGAAATATGTAAGATCGAAGAAAGCATAAAATCCGAACTTTTCAGATCGGTTTAGGTTTTCTGAGAGATGTCCAAGCGAGTTTCTCTCGTTAGATGTTAGATGTGCTTTGAAATGTTTTGTGCTTAACATTTAAAGTAGTTTGAACGAGTAATAAAAAATTGTTCTGTAGAGGAGACCTGTATGAGTAGATTTCTCGAATGTTCCAGATATGTAAAGAGCTTCTCCAGGAATATAAATTCTGTTAAAATATCCCTGGTATTTAGAGCATTCTATGCACTACGAACCCGTTCGCACTCAACAGTATCTTAAATTAATTTCATTTTGTCTCGACATTTAAAATGTATTCAAAATTAGAAACTTGAAAAACCTAGTGATCTAAAGTAACAAAACTTTGCGGGTTTAGATAAACGGATCTCTCAGTTTCTATCTGTAACGCGGCTGATAACAAAGCGACACGCCACGTTTTAATTCTGCAATTCCTTCTATTTTGCTTAACACGTCTGCCACAAAAGCATTTCTATCGCTAGGTAGATATATAAGTCTTGCGAGAACTTTCCTACAATGAAATCAAACCAAAATATTTTTGATATCAATTAGGTATATTGAAATAAATATATTATACTAGAAGCGAAGCAAATTTACAGGAGATGAAAAATGAAAAGGGAACGTCATCAGCTGCAAAAATAAAAAATATTGAAGTTGCGTATCAGAGCAGAGAAATTTTATGCAAAATCTGTGAAATGAAATAAATAAAATATATAAATACAGTAAGGAACGTAGGATATGAAAATAGGATTAGGTCGTTACAGCAAAAACGACCAAATCAAAATTCATCTTCCGTTCTTACAAGAAACTTGAAACTGATATCTATTTATTACTCTTTAATAAAAGGATGCCGAGAATTTCTCAGTTTATAAGTTACAATCAAAGTGAAAAAAATTGCTGGTTAAGAAACCTTGCACCTATGATTGATGAAACAGAAAATTTTACGAAGAAATTGAGTAATACTCCTTCCTCGAAATCATTTATGTTTGAACTAGGCGACACTGTTCTCAAACAGATGATAAAAAGTTTGGTTTTAAATGAATTGACAGGTTACGTATAATAATAATTATCGCTATTTAAGATAGTACGATCTTTTAAAAAAGTACTACAACTATATCTAAAATATGTTACGTCAAGGATAACATTTCTGAAAAGAATTATATCGTTTTTTTTTTTTTCGCTCTACTTCTGTTTTTGAATAAAAGAAGGAAATATCATGTAATGTGCTGACTATAACAGTTTAAAAAATCTATTAACAGATATTAATTCTAATACATCGAATCTCCTTAAACTAGCATTAACGAAATTTCCTATGGATATTTTATATCTACTTTCGTTGTAGCAGTTATTTCTTGTAACAACTTCCAGGACGGGAGAAACGTCATGTATCGAGTAAATTTTAAAATAGTTAAGATTTAAATTTTCCTCAAGATCCGGGTCAGCGATGCCTGATCTGCGCAGAAATTTTCTATCATAGAGTTAATGGTGCAAAAGTTCTGAGGCTTTTGGTCTGAGACACCTTCCTGATGACACAGTAATTCCTATCTGGTTTAGATGGACATTTGCTTCAGTATACCACGACACGTTCTTGACGGTTTATACCCTTGGTAGAAGAAAGCATCAACACTATAATTGCTCGTATCCGTGTCAAGATTGAACGGGTTACGCCATTTTCAGTTCAATGCTGGTGATGCCAAACTAATCAAGATAATTCAAAATTATTACAAACGAAGAGTCGCTTAAACTGGTTTCTCAAAATAAGTAATCTGCAACTGTCGTATTACTATCTCTCAGCAATAAATTCGGGATCAATAAATCTCCAAAAGCGCATTAAACGCAAAAAATCGCATTAACGCCAATGAAGAAATTTCGCCCTTAGGATGACTTTTACAATATAAAAATTCAGTGGAATTTCTAAACTAAATGTTGGTTGTTAAACCACCGCTTTCCTTCACTGCAAAGCAATTAAGCAAGTAGAAGGGGAAAACCGCGTGGGGCAGTAAGCAAAGGGTTGTCCTCACGACCTGTCCTGGGTAATTCAGTTTGAATTAGCAGACACCTTTGCACAAATCATTTTCATCGCAATTTATAATATCTAGAACAGCGATCATTTCGCATGACGGCCGGGCTTTCTAGTCATATCTATGCACAGATATCTATGTAATATCTAATCACGTATTTATATAATATGTTATAGGTATATGTAGGCATATAATTCAAAATAAATTTTATTAGTCTATAGTGTCTTTATTTTCTTAATTATTTGTAGTAGCATGCCTTTTTAAATGTTTAAAACTACCTGCTTGTAATCACTACCTGCTTATATCATTTAAAACTACCTGCTTAATCAATATATAAATAATTCAGTATGGTTTATATTTTCGTAATTTGATAGTCATTAAAAATGAAATAAAATTTTTCTTACTGTTTCATTTCCTTCCCTTCAAAAATTACAAACATCCGGCATTTTGATCAATTTAGGTCCCTTGATATGGAGCGTTATTGCATTGTTTTGTAATAAATTCTTACTCAGTTTCGCACTATACATTTAATTACGCAAATTTTATTTTTTAACTGAGGTTAAAGTGACAGTTCTGATTAACTTTGCATTTTTTCATTAATTTCTTTATGCATAAATTCTCCAGAAAAATGATGTTAATGTGATTTCAAAACAGATAATAAACATGATAATAATTATAGGTCTTTCGCACGTTCTGAAAGCATAATTCTGTATTTTTTATCTTAATTTATTTTAATTTTCTTAGTACAGTGTAGCGCACTGAAGATTATTTTACATTTACATGATAGTCGGTACATATAAAGCAAGTGATAATTGTGTTACGGAATTTGTATAATGTGACAGAGACATTCTGAAGAGAGTGTTTCTGTACCGGAAAATAAGGTTACAGGCGTACGTCTATTCAACATTGAGGTAAATGTCCATCTTGCTCAATTGCGATAGAACTTATTACCGAGGCTTATGTGTTAATTTTCGACGGTTTGTATATATCATGCAAATATAGGTATGAAGCCATACAGAAGACATCTTTGAATTATTGGAAGGCATTCTAGTCAGCGACCCCTCACGAGACGTCGATGCTGTTTTAATGTAATGAATTAAAAATGTCGCTATTTTTATATCATGGGAGGCAAACTCCTTACAGCAATAGCAGTTATATAACTCGAAACATTTCGAATCATTTTTCGTTCTTTGTGATTTTAAACATTGTAGCATCTGTAATTTCTCACGATCCTGGCATGTCGGCTGGCCTAAAAATTTATTAATATATTCTAACTCCCACCTGACAAAGGAGCACTTCTCCAAATTAGACACAATGTTTAATCTTTGTAAAGTTCCTGCTCCACCTCTTAAAATTCTGCGTCAGTTTCAGAAATTATTTTTACTCCATTGATGGGACAGCTATTATTTCTTAATTTACCTTTTTTAACATTATTTAACCAATTTCACATACATCTTGGAAAAAAACATAAATTTCCTAATGAGATACTATCAAAAACAGAAAATATACAAAATTAATAGAATTTCTAATAACACTACAAGTGAAAGGACCGAGGCATAAAGTGCGGGATAAATCTGATGCAATCTTTAAAATGTAAACAAAAACATTTATGTACTGCAATAGAAATGCAAAAGAGTTAGAAATGAAACTGGACCTAACATTTGTTCTCTGTAGTGTATATCTGCTTTTGTGTCTTCTTCAAATACACGCCGATAATAAAACATTTAACGGATAGCCTTTGCAAATATTTCTTTGCGCTGAAACGGATTTTCTTTTGTGCTGAAATTTTTTTTTTATTTTATTATTTCGTTGACTTAGTAAATCATTATTTATACGTTTTATCTCAAAAGTGGTACGTTTTCTGCTTTCCTAATGCCAAAAAAAAAAAAAAAAATTTACATATATAACATACATCTAATCAATTTTCACACTAAAATATTATTCTTCACATGTGTACTTACGTAAAATTTTGCATTAACAGAAATTTGCTATAAAACTGCAGCGAGATGTTATCGACGATATTGGATGAGAATTTAAAATTTTTCCCTTTAAATGGATAGCTGCAATAGCTAGAAAACAAGCGTCAGACAAAAGTGGAGCTGCAAACAGCGATTTGTTGTACTTGTCAGTTTAGGGTATATCATCATTCAGTGTAAGTAATTCTGCTATTCAATGTATGTAGTTTTGTTGAAATTCGTCATATAAATTGCTTTATTTTCTGATGTGAAAGGAATTATTCCAAATAATGGTTTCGATCACTATTTTCAACAGTTACTTGTAAATGATCTGGAACAGTGGCTCCTAATAACGTCATTTAAATCATTTAATACCCGACAAACCCCCAGGAGTATAGCGATATACAAGACTGACTTGATCGAAGATTTTTTGAAAAATAATCGTTGTCAACGAATGACATGCATATTCGATTTATGTAATCATTGTGATCAATTTTTAATATTCGTTGCAAATAATCATTGTCATCGAATAATCATTGTAAAGAATCATTCTCGTAGAACAATGGTTGAAATAAATCATTGTTATTATATGAGTTGCCATAGCCCCTGATGTATAAGGAACTGTACACAGACTCTATTCAGAAGAATCGAATATGTATTGCAATTTATCCTATAATCATTATTTACGGCAAGGATTCTGAAATGTTTTCGGCCTGCGCCTCCTAATGAAAACTTGCGTAACAGTGAGAAAAAGAACATTTAAAAATACAATAAAAGCTTGAACCTTAGGGGAAAAGTAGGAATTTAGCATCCTCTTACTTAAAAAAATGTTTTTGAAAGGCTTAAAAAATGAATATTGTAAACATCTTTGTGGGCATTTGCGCCTTTGTTTGTTTCTTTGTAATATCATCTATTCCGGAACGGAGGGGGAACTTTAAGTTTCGAAAAAGGTACTCCTCAATTCCAAAAATTCGTGATAAGCCCTTTCGACCATTGTCATCTTTCTACGACAATCATTCGAGATATTACATAGAATCACTGAAAACGCTAAATTTAGCATTCTTTTTTCCGAGTGGCCGAAGTCTCGCGCGCTGGGGATGTTGAGAATAATCACACTTACTCCCTGGTTTATGATTTGATGTCATATGTATATTAACCTAACTGTTTTTTGTTTGCTTAGGTTGTATTGGCAACAGTCGTTGTAGTTTTGTTTTGGTGTGATATGTAGAAATGTGCTGTTCCATATGCGTGATTAATTCCATCATTTAATAAAGCCTCTACTTAATTATCATCGGTTCTGATTCACCTTTTTAAATCTTTACAGCAGAGCGTGGTTCTGATATTGAACACGATAGAGGCGAAGCATTAATATATGTTTTGTGGAACTTATTTGCTTGGAACGGAATCGCGCGTTAAGTGAAATTTGAAAGAGCAGCACGTGAGGAGAACACAAAGTATTGTGTTGAGCCGTTTAACGGTAAAAACTTTTCTCTGTTTAAGCGCCGTGTTGGAGCTGTCTTTGCAGCCAAAGAACTTGATAAATATTTAGACGTTGAAGCGGATGAAACGAAAGTTGCTCAAATCAAAGATGCAAAAACGGCTTACGCATTGCTGCTAACCCTTCTAGATGATGCCATATTGGCGACCGTGTCGAGTGAATCTTCTGCATGTGAGATTAGGAGCTGTTTAAAGAATAAATACCATAAGGTGAGTGAAGTTAGTCAAATATTAGTACGAAAGAAATTATCGACACTGAAGAAACGCCGAGATTGCAGTATGCAGTCACATATTAAAGAACTGTTGGCGATCGTAAATGAACTGCAACTCAGGGGTGCTGAAGTCAAAGATATGGATGTGATTATTTATTTGTTGATGTCACTACCTGCTGAGTGTGACATTATTAAATCGACGATTGAGAACCAGCCAAATGAAATGCTTACGCTGTACTTTGTTATGCAAAGGATCTTGAATTGTGAAGAATTGCAAGGTGAGAAAATTTCTTACGATTCTCGTGTTTCTGGTTCAAGTAATGACGTAGCTTTTAGCGCTGATAAGCGTGATATCATCTGCCACAAATGTAAAACTAAAGGTCTTATTGTCTAGCGTTGCAAGAAAAAATTAGTTTGTTTTGGATGTGGACGCCCAGGACATTACAAGAAGGATTGCAGATTTAAGCATAAATCAGATTACAGAGAATCGGCTACAGTAACATTCATGGTTGGCGAGCCTGTTGGAAATTTCATTCTGGATTCTGGAGCGTCTACACACATCTGTAATAAAGGTGAGTGGTTTGAAGAAATTAAGCATTTTTCTGGAACTGTTGCAGGTGCTTCGAAAAATTATGTTTTAAAGGTAGAAGGTATCGATACAGTACCTGGAACATTAAATGGAAGAGAAATATTGCTAAAAGATGTGTTATGTGTGCTTGAATTGAACGGTTAATTAATATCTGTGAAGAATATGCAAAAAGCAGGTTACAGTGTAATTTTTAAGAATCATGTAGCTGTTATTGAAAAGAGAAAATTTGAGTTTGCTAAAGTCAGTGAGAATGGACAGTATGTGAGTCAATTTGAACCTCTTAAAGCTTCAACATATATTTCAAATCATAGTGCAGAATTATGGCACAGGCGAATGTGGCACTCATCTGATAAAGTATTAAACGAAATGGGTTTGCCAGTATCTGAGCCACCATCAAGCTTTTGTGAAGAGTGCATACTAGCAAAACTCCTATGAACAAAAGCCCTAGAAGCAGAGAGCATGTGCCGATGAGAATGGTACACACTGACATATGTGGTCCCATTGATGCACCCACTAGGCAAGGTGAAAAGTATTTTGCTACAATCATAGACAATTTTTCTAGATTTACTGAAGGGCAAGTACGTGTCTATTGAACTAGCTCGTTATTGCAAGAAAAATGGTGTGATAGATCCTGCTCCTTCATATTCACCTCCTTTGAATGGTGTGGCTGAGAGAGCCAACCGATATCTTTCAGAGATGGCCCGAGGTCTAATACGTGAAGCAAAACTTCCTAACTCCTTTTGGGGTTATGCTGTACAAACAGATGTATATCTGAAGAATAGAATTCCAAATCAGACTGTTGAAAATCTACCTGATGAGCTCAAATATGGGAAGCCGCCTGATTTGAATATTATTAAGGTGTTTGGATCTGATGCATACATGAGAGTTCCTGATAACTTAATCCAAAATCAAAAAAGATGATTTTTATTGGATACTCTACCATGGGTTATCGTTTACTGGACTCAGTCACAAATCATGTTGTGGTTTCTCGAAATGTGTTGTTGTTCAATGTTGTTCAATTGTTCAATGAAGAGAAAAAAAATGTATCTCAGCTCAAGATGATTTTTCCATAGAAAGTAAAGATCTTGCTAAAAATGAAGTAATATATGGTGTATTTAATTTAATTATGGCAAAGCACACTAGGGCTATCTGCCTAAGGGGAGGGATGCCTTTCGTGGAGGACTTTCTAAGGGAAACTTGCTCGTATACACGTTACACATGGGGAAAACCACGAAAACGCCCATGCAGCCAGCCCGTTAGCGGGATTTAACCGCGAAAACGCTCATACAGCCAGCCCGTTCGCGGGATTCGTACCTCGGACCGAACTACTACTGAAGTAATATATGATTCAAGTGATGTAGAATCCAGAAATCTTGAAGAAAGTCGTGAAGAAATTATTAGGCAAAAAGGAAAAACAAAATTACCTGTAAAGTTGAATGATTACTTTGTGTATGAAGCTAATGTGGCAACTCTTGATACAGTAACATATGAGGATATAACAACATTGCCAAAAGAAGAGCAAGTTCTATGGAGGAAAGCCATGGATGAGGAAATAGCTTCTCTTAACAAAAATGAAGTGTGGAAGTTAGTCAACTTGCCAAAGAATGAAAAGCGAATATCCTGCAAATGGGTGTTACGCATCAAACGAAACAATGTTTACAAAGCTAGACTGGCTGCTCGTGGCTTTGAACAGAAGCCAGGCATTGATTACTTTAAGACCTATGCTCCGGTAAATAGCACATCATCACTTCGACTTGTTCTGTCTATCATTATTCAAAAGAATCTTGAAATCTATGCATTAGATGTAAAGACTGCATTTCTGAATGGTCTGCAAGAAACAATCTACATGCAACAACCAATGGGCTACAGTGACAACAGTGGTCGTGTGTGAAAACTTCTTAAGAGTCTTTATTGAGTTAAGCAAGCACCGAGGCAGTGGTTCAAGAGATTTACTGATTTTATAATTCAGTTAAACTTTCAACAACTAAACTGTGGAGCATGTATTTTTGTGAGAAGAACTATACAGAGTTAAATATTTATTGTGCTGTGTGCGGATGACTTGCTAATTGCTGGTTCTAATGCTTCAGAGGTAAGAATTGTGATAGAATTACTTAAAAATGAATTTGAGATGTCCCAGGCTGAAGTTGCAAATGAATTTCTAGGAATAAGTTCTGAATATTCACAGAACAAACTTACTTTAGGCCAAAAGGCTTATGTTGGAAAATTGAGCCATCTGATACTTCTCTAGTGCCGAAGTCAATTTCATCAAATTTTGCGAATTGTGAAAGATTTCAGGGCCCTTATTGCGAACTTGTAGGTGCTTTGCTGTACCTATCTATGACAACTCGTCCTGATATTCTGTTTTCTGTGAATTGTCTGAGTCAAATACAAGAGCAACCCACTAACAATGCTTGGACTGGTCTGAAGCAAATTCTTCGTTATTTAAAAGTGACATCTGAACTCAAATTATTATTTTCTAAATCTAATAGTGCTGATATTACGTTAAATGTTTATGTTGATACTGATTGGGGGTCAGATACATATGATAGAAAATCTATTTCTGGGTATATTATTTTCTTCAATGATTGTCCTGTGACTTTGTTAAAAAGCAAACATCTATTGCTCTGTCCTCTACTGAGGCAGAAATTTTGGCTTTAGCAAAAGCTATCCAGGACCTAACTGTACTTTATAATGTTTCTAAAGAACTTTTAGGAGTCGACAATATTAAAGTTTCAGTTTATCAGTTTATGAGGATAATCAGTCTGTAATTAAAGCAATATTAAATAAAACTCATTGTGCTAGACTAAAACATTTGGATATGAAATTAAAGTATATTAGGAATATTGTAAAATTGTATGATATAAATCTTGTATATGCTTCTAGTAAAAATCAGTTAGCTGATTTGTTTACAAAATGCTTGCCTAAACCAAGATTACGTTATTTAAGATATAAATGTAAAATCATATGTGATTAAGGGAGGGTGTTGCGAATAATCACACTTACTCCCTAATTTATAATTTGGTGTTATATGTATATTAACCTTAAATGTTTTTTTTTTCTCTTACGTTGTATTGGCAACAGTCGTGGTAGTTTTCTTTTGGTGTGATATATAGAAATGTGCTGTTCCATGTGTGTGATTAATTCCATCATTTAATAAAGCCTCTACTTAATTATCATCGGCCAAAGTTTCACATTTTTAAATCTTTACAGGGGTTAAAAATGCTTTATTTGTGCCGCCTCTTCTCGCTTTCAAATCGTAGAGTTTGTTCGGAAGAAATTAGTACGTTTTAAAAAACAGTATTGCCAAACATGAGACCTATTATTATTTATGGTCATATTCTGAAGATGAACCAAGCACGCGTTTCCATGTGACGTCATTGTATGCCGAAAATGTTTCGTTAATGTCAATATTTTAAATAAAAAGCTGTTGTTGGCAACTTTTATGTTTCACGTTACGATAAGTGACACGTTATGTTATCGCTACTAATTCTTTGATTGTTATTTTGAAAATTTTGTTATATTACATTAAATTTAAGTCATGACCTTATACGTATTACCTAAAGTGTCAAAGGTCTTTGTGTCCTCACTTGGCAACCGAAAATTATTTATTAATCAATGGTTGCTTGGAAAGAATGAACTAATTCTCTTCATACTGAAGTATTTCTATGCATTTCCTCTTCAGGTGTACACGGAACTTAAAACTTTTGCTTTGGTAACAAGTAGCCACTTTGTGTACAATGACTTAACAATTCATTTTATATTCAGTTCTTCAGTGCATTTTAATAATTTCTTCTAGAAAAATTTCATTTCATTTATTGTATAGTTCCTGAGTACAGTTTAAACTTCTGTAGGCATTTAACGTATTTTTGTTGAATTATTACTTTACTAAAATTCTATTCAATTTACTAAAATGCCGAAACGCAAGACGACATTACGGGAGATGGATTAGGAAGCCAAAGAAGAGAAGCACAAATGTTATGTGGAGCTACAGAAAAATGTGGAAAAACCACTAGAAGACCCAGCAGGCATGTACAAGTAAACTTACATGCTTCAAAATAGAATGAATGTACGACTGGAGACTCAGCAGGCAAGCAGAATGATCAGAAATCTTACTCATTCAGGAAACTGAAGAAGAAACCGATTGGTGGCTCGGAAGACAAGCAGCAATTCAAGAAACTGTAGCAGAAGCGAAAAGAAGGCTCATTAGACAAGTGGAACGTCAACAGAATATGTTTGATGAAGAGAAGAGGAAATTGCAAGTAGAAGAAAGGACACAACACTCTGAGCAGCATCGTTAAATTCGAGTGTAAATGCCAGAACAAATTGCCACCGCATAAACAACTTAAGACTCTGCACATTACAGAGAAGTTCGGTCTGAAGAAACAATGGCTATGCGAGAAACAAGCTTCGCTTAAGTACAGCACGACATACACGTAAGCTAGAAGATGGAATGTATTCAACTGATTGCACAGCATACGACATCAGTATTGGTTCTACGTTACGATAAATTTCGGTAACACAAGAAGGTACGTCCAGAGTTTTGACATAAGAACATACCCATCAGTGTTTTAAAAATACACATTTTGCAACAAATTGGAAAACAAATATCGGAAAATTTGCCGTTTCATGCATAAGAGTTCAGCATTCGCAAAGTTATATTTTCGTAAACGTTTTAGCAAAAAATAATAAAAATTAATGCTTTGCGAAGGAGGTAATTTTGGTATGAATTCAGAGGAAACTGAAAGTAAATTTAACAAAACAGTAAAAACGAAATCAGAATTACACCGAGACTCCCCGCCAATGGTTGTTTTAAAAATGCCTTTAATAAATATATAACATTTCAAAACCTTAGAGGGAACCTACTATCACAATATCTTTATAACTTCAGTTTTTAAGAATTAAAAAATACATTTATCTATCTGGATAATGCTAATACTATTTGACGAATAACAACGTTTATTTAACACTTGATATAACCAACTTCACGCTGATCTTGAACTTCCTAATGAGATACTACCAAAAATAGAGAATTAATTGAATTTCTAATAACACTACAAGTAAAAGACCGAGGCATAAAGTATGTGACAAATCTGATGCAAACTACAAAATGTAAACAAAAAATTTATTTACTGCAATAAGAAATGCGATAGAGTGAGAAATGAAACTATTTTGTGATTTTTAATGAAAAATTTACGATAAGGTATTGGTTTATGATATTAGTACGTGTATAATGTTTATATTATTTATTTAAATATGATGAAACTTTCATAACATTCATTACTTACAAATGCTTTTTCATCCATCGCAGCATAGCACAAGCCATTTTCTTTTCTGTGCTGGTGCACGTCAAATTAATCAATATAATTCAAAATTATTAAGAAAATGAATCACTTTGACTCGTTTTTAAAAATATATATATCTCTCCAACAGCAGTATTAATATATCACAGCAATATAATTCTTGATCATAAAATCTCCAAACACGCATTAAACGCAAAAAATCGCATTAAGGCAGAATGAAAAATTTTCACCCTTACAATGACTTTTACAACAATACAAAATTGAATTTTTAAACTGATTATTGTTACACGATATTTCATTCTTAGGGAATCTTTCATGGTTGTTGAGGTATTTTCACTGTTAACTGCTTTAAATACAATTATAATTTCATATATATATATACACACAGACATATATGTATATCTAAATATGTATTCCTAATAAATTACTTCGATATATTATATGTAGGCGCATAATTCTAAATAAATTACAGTAGTTTACATAATTTATATTTTCTTAATTATATATGCCAGCAGACTGTTTTAATTGTTTATAAGTATCTGCTTGCTAATGATTATATAATTAAGTAAATATTGTTTACATTTTGTAGTCTGACAGTCTTTAAAAAATAGGTACATTTTATCTTATGCTTTCATTTGTTTGCTCCTCAAAAATTAGTAGCATTCAACACATTCGTCAGTTTAGGGAGCTTGCTATGTACAGAAAAACTATGTAAGACCATGCGACATGCGACATGCGACGGAGGACGTGGGCACCATCCCTCTACCATTAGGGTTAATTGGTATAGCGCCACGTCCACCTGTGTCTAGTGAAACGTGCCAAGGTCACTGAGTCCACAAAAACGCCTCGCACCGACCACTGAAACCCAGCGTCTGATGCAGGCCACATTGCATCAGCTATACCCTTGCGGCCACTGGGAAATTATTTTACAAATATTGTAGAAAATGACATGGCTAAACAAGGGTCATCACTGCTGCTGCAGGCTGAATTATCAGACATTAGTATGCACAAGTTGCTGAATTATATACCAGATTACTAAATTATATATTGGAGTACAATATGGTATAGAATCATGTAATGCATAGTAAGATTATGCTAATGCTCAAAATACATATTGAAACAGGAAGTATTATACATATTGAATTATGACACTTACTGTATCTGAACATACTAAGATATGATATACATGATGAGGTTATACAGATACTTCTGAGACTTGAAATACATGGTGAAACATTAAATACTGTACATACTGAACATGAGCATACTATGACTGAGCATATTGAAACATGAAATATATAGTGAGATATTACTGATTACGCTAATTACACGAGATACCTGATGAAACATGAAATACTGTACGTACTGAGACAGAAAACATACTATAACAAAGCATACCGGAACGTGAAATGCATGGTAAGATTATACTGATATAAGATACTGAATTATATACAGGATTGCTGCATTATATACAAGAGAGATATTTGTATAACAAACATAGAAGGCATAGTGAGATTGTACTGAGACTTGAAAAACATGTTGGAACAGGAAATGCTGAACATACTGAAACATATAACATACTATAATTGTACATTCTAATACGTGAAATACATAATGTACTGCTACAAAGTACTGAGTTATATACGGAATACTTAATTATATCCAGGAGAGATATACATATGTCAATATTGAATTGTATGGAAAGGTTATACTGGTGCTTGAGGTACATAGTAAAGCACATTGTATCTGAGCATTCTGAAACACGAGGGTAACATAATGAGGATATACTGAAATAAGATACTGATACTAATACTTATGTTATACTGATATTTGAAAGACAGAGAAACATGGGAAACTGAACATACTGAAACATGAAACATGCTGTTACTGAATAAAATGTGACATGAAGTACCTTGTGAGTTTATACTGATGCAAGATGCTAAATTAGATACCGGATTACTGAGTTATACAAGGAGGATATATGAATTACAAATTTGAAATACATAGTAAGGTAATTGATACATAGAAAGGGTGACATTATGCTGACATAAGATAATAAATTATATACAGGATTACTGAATTAAATATGGGAGAGAAATACGTATTATAATGTTAAATACGTAGCAAGATATGCAGACAGACGCTACAAGAATACATAAACAAAACAGTTCACTTGGTGACAGGATATAGGAGTGTGTAATAATGGCGTATATAAATTACAGACTTGAGATGCATGGTGCGGTGATATTGAAACATAGAGAGGGTGAGATTATACTGATACGAGATAGTGAGTTATATACATGATTACTGAATTAAATACCGGGGGAAAATACGCATTGCAAATTTAATACGTATAGTGAAATTGCAGACTGGCGTTACAAAAATACGAAGATAACAGTGCATTGGTGGCAGAATATAGGAGTACATAAAGCATACATTTGGTATTTCATGTGTACATATGATGCTGCTGACTGTGATTACAGATGCTGCCATTACTGCGTTTTATGAAGACAAAGTACTTGTATACTACTGCCGCATACATAATAAGTTAGAGCCATTCATATGTGCAGTTACAATTATATAATGCTGCCAGTGAGCTCCCTTTAGCTGGTATGGGAATGTTGCAGGATGCACTAAGTACTCTTAAATGGTTTACACTTGGCATAGGTTTGTTCCTAAGCCCATAAGCTTGTCAACAATTTTTGTAATGCTGTGTTTGAGATGTCGCTGCTTAATTATGAACCTGCTGAAGGCTAATCTGTTTGTCTCTGGGAACGGGATGTGTAGATCCTCCGTTAGTGAGCATTTTTCGACATAGTGTTCTGGCGTTCCCAGTTCACCGCAGCAACATAAGGAGGTAGTCGTCTTGCCGAATCTTTCAAAGTAGACTGGGAACGGGCCATGCCCGGTAATATAGTAGACCAGTTGTGGATTTACTATAAGACGTTCTGGATCAACCTTTGGCAGATGCGCATACGCACGACGTCCTGTCTCATCGTTGTTCCATGCCTCTTGCCACAGTGTGAAAGCGACCTGTTTCAAGCTCTTTTTTAGATATGAGGTGGGCCATGGAATTTGCAGTGTCTCTGCATCATTATATGTAAGACCATAGAGAACATCAGCTCTGAGTTTTTCAGTTCAGAGTAGACTTCGGATTTTTGAGAGACTTAAATGTGATCTTCGCTCCTTAGATGCGCTTTCCATCCTATTTTCTTTAACGTCTTTACTACTTTGAAGTGGTAACTATTGACTGTGCTCCATTATAATTGGAAGATCTTGCACAGGTATTTCGGGAAAGTTCCAGTATTTTAAAATTTTAGGAAACATTTTGGGAAAATATTCTAACAATAAACCGTCGGTTCTGTGTGCGTTCTCTCCACTACCAAATTTTACGCATGGAACAATATTAGATATTAGATGTAGGTCTAAATGCCAATGTTAATAGCCTCCATTACCGAGGTTATGAATGCGGGACGAGAAAAGATGGAAAGAGATGGCAAATCATTTCAAGAAAAGATGGAATCTGCCAAAAAGAAATTGAAGCAAATCAAGAAGAAATGGAAAGTGGATAATAGAAAAAGCTATCGAGGATATGGAAGGCAGAATTGATATGGTTGTTGGAGACATTGCAGAAATATTAGTATTTTCTGCTGTCAAGAAACAAATCAAAGAAAGAGTTTTTGCTGTCAAACACCCATGAGAATTTCTGCAGATGTCGTCAAGGGAGTTAAGAGCTTACAAGTATTCATAATTAAAGCTGAACTCAATTCTGATGACTTAAACGTGGTACCTATCTGTCTTCCTGTCTCTCTATCAAGTTATTCACATATGATAGAAAGAACTACTGTGAATACTGAGTTCTCTATAATCTCAAACGCAAACGGGTAGGATTCCGACGATAAGTAAAGAAATCTGGTCGCTCCTCTGACATTGGACGTGGTGGATATCATTCAAACTCTGCCCGAAAATCTGAAGTTTGATGCTCCATTAGGTGCGTTGGAGCTATGGGAATAACGGTTTAAAAGACTGCACCAATCTGCAGTTAAAATCCTGCCAAGAGAAGTCCAAGGAAACACTCCATAAGCTCGCTCCTGATATCAAAGTGCTCTCTCATCTCGCCTTTTGGGCTACCCAACAGAAAAATTGGAAGTACAATACCTGCAGTATTCCATCGGAGAGACATGAGAACCTGAGGTACACAAAGACCTGTGAATGAGGGTTCTCAAGTATTTAAAAAACGTTATAGAGTACGCCATGAAATAAGAGGCAGCCCATCAAGCAACTTTTAAAACCCATCACCCAATCAGAACCGCTACGATCCAGGAGCCAGTGGTTCATGTGACTGCTCGTCTAGACAATTTAATCAGGCAAATCAATACCTTCATGTAGAACAGGTATGAGTACAAACCGACTTTAAAATACTAGAACTCCAGTGGTGAAGAACACCTACGAAGGAATTTCAGAACACATGAGGACACAGAAATTAAAACCTCTTCCCAACAAGGAGGCAAGAAACGAAATTGTGGATATCTCCCAGAGGGAATTTTCAAACATATTGAGAAGCCCCATTTAATAGCGTTTCGTTTTTCTGTTATGAGTGGCGACAATAATGGACTTTTGATTTTGAGCCATATAAATGAAGATTCCGCAGTATAACAATCGATACAAGAGTCACATTACAATCATCAGAAAAGATCTGGCTCAGCGATTGAAAGATAAACGCATCTGGACGGTGCCCTGCGTGGATCTCCGGACTGTATCAGGTGATAAAATCGATATCGATGAAATTTTCAAATATAATGTCACGTTTGGATTTTCCGCCAACCATACATGCTATATGTGGCAGACAGCGAACTAGTAGATTATAATAATGTAAGTTAAGTAAACTATGAGGATAGCCTTATAAAATTTCAAATTTTGCTTCTTCGTATCTGGATATATAAACAAAAGACGTTTCAAAACTTTACAGAGAGACTGAAATGTGGATGCGAAAAGAACGCGTTGTGATGATAGAGGGTGCTGTTGAGCTTGGCACATGAAAGTGATCCGCTGGCTTAAATCGTAAAATCATTTCCCACATAAATATCGCGCGATGAGTTGCTACACGAATAAGGAGCTCGTCGACATGCATTTTATCTACGGGTTTGCGATGAAAACAGAGCAGCTGTCAAAAGATGAACCAGGGCTGCTATACTACAAGGTTTTTTCTTGCATGACATCACTAACTACTAGTTTGCAAAAAGAACGCCGTAACCTACTCTCTTCGTTTCTTCCACTTCTGTAAGTAAATGACGTCAATGTTGGGAAGAGCGTAACCCTGTTGGTCTACTGACCCTAAACAAAGAAATATTCCCGAGCAGGTAGCAGTGGAATCAGCAAATGTTCCAGCGTATTTACCTGGAAATGTACGAGACTATATTGCTTCGGGCTTACCGGCCTGATATGAGCAGGGAAAAGTATTTCAGATCTTCTGCAGTGGAAGAAGCTATAGTTTATATATTTGAAGACAATTATCTTGTTACGAACACGAGCGCTGTTAGACATGTATTCGGAGTGAGACGCCAACCGTTTGAATGACTCTAAATTAAAAATAAATGCATCCATAACATTTACAGAGAAGGCAGGTGTTGAAACCAGACGCTTATCCTTTGTCTGCAGATACCTAGCAAATCCTGACTACACTCTGTATGTCTTATTCACTAATGGGGCTGCACATTTGCATGTTCGAATAAGTTTACACCCACATCTTTGGATGCATGATAAGCTTTGGACGCATAATTAGCAAGAACGAGTCTACATTATTTTTTTCGCTGACATAAAATAAAACTACTTAGTAGGACCATTCTACCTAGTCGCTTGAAACTCCTGCATCTTCCAACAAAATATTCTGCCGGAACCTTTTTCCGGTGTTTCTCTAGCCATTTGCACATAGATGTTTTTGCAACCAGATTGCTAGCTCAGGTTGTCCCATCCGTGTCTAGTTACGGCCGCTATTACATTAGACCGCGTGCATGTGTTCCTCGGCCATCCCAACCACCATATTTGACATGCACGGATTTCTTCTAAGAGGATGACCTAAAGTAATCGTCATTGAATGCGATGAAGATCTAGTGCCAAAGTGTCAGTTGCTGCTGGAAGTATGCACTAAATTCACTATAAATCTTTACTAATGTATGCCAATCCATGCACCGCCGCTGTGGATCTTGTATTATTATTGCTAGTCGTGCTTCGAACACTAATGCAAAAAGTGGAGTCATTAAAATAATTATTTTTTTTAACTTTATCTATCTTTCTTACTTGCCTTCCTTATGTGACAACACCTACAAGCTCAATTTCAAATGCATACACTTTTCTTTTGCGATCTTAAGCATTCCGTTAATGTTCTGCTTATTTTGGTACCTTCTACCTGGCTTTACATTTTTGTCAGATGTTTTATCATCACCTTGGATAACAATTCAGCCATATTCAAGTTTATAGATAAAAACGAAGTTTAATTCGAATGAGCATATTTTGTCTAAACTCTGTAAGAAATATCTTACAGACATCATCTAGACAGTTTTATGCGAATAACAAAAAATTATAATCTCTACTAAATAATTAAATCCATCAAAATTTTTCTATTTTTCTTTCGTATCATAATCTCAAGAAATAATTCTGTGCTGAGTTAATATGCTTAATTTATAAAGTCCTATAAGTAAAAGTGATATGCCTTCATTATCAAGCAGCATTTCTATTATCCAAATTGGGATTAAGATTATTGCATGTGCTGTTATAGTATAATGCACAGCACTTTCAGATAATAGGTAGTAGAGTCAGATTCAATTTCTGGAAAAGCAAAAGTTACATTTTTAAGGCTGTGTTTTTTACAGTACTTAAAGACTCTAGATTTAGAAAACTGTTGCAGTGTGCTTCAACCACATTTTGGAATGACAGGTTGGTAAATAATGCAGATTCTTTACTAAAAAAATGTTTTTTAATAGAAAATTTATAAATAAACAAGACAGCTCTTGCCTTAATTCTAAAACTGTTTCAGAAAATATTTTACTATATCGTCAATTTAGTTTAATATTCATAAAATATTTTACTGTATCGTCAGTTTAGTGTAATATTATAAAATATTTTACTGTATCGTCAATTAGTTTTTTATTATTTCGGGTACGTTTCAGCAATTATATTTATAACAATATATACATTGTTTACGAACTGCATCACTTGCACAACTCGAAAATTCGACTCGAACAACTCAAATTTTGAATTATGATTATTGCAATTGTCTAAATCGTGTAATCAAAATTGTCTGATTATTTTTTTTTCCTACAGCAACACTAGAACATAGTTTAGTGCCGCAATATAGTCTGGTTCTTTGAAGTAAACACTTCAAACTTAATTTCTGCTGCCTGATTTCACTTCTAACTATTGGGAACAACAGATCCAATAGTTACAAGTTTTAGGGGAAAAAGGTTGAGTTCCCCAAATTTTTTCTTCTACTTCATTTCTCTTTTTAGCATGTTTAGCTTTGTGGAAAGCACGTGGAGTACAATCTCAAATGACGTAGATAAAAATAAATGCTATGCGTGATGATATTACGAGTTACGATCACAATGGGGAAGTGCTGGCAACTACCTTGTTTTAGAGGAATTACCTATAATACAAATGCCAGTAGTGAATCTGTTACAGTTTTTAGTTTCTTGCGTAGACAGGCTGCAGTACCGATACTTCTTAGTTTGCGCCAGATGCTTGGCTGCAACATTGTTCATTCTGTTCATCAACAATGACCCATCTTGAATTGTGGCAAAGTTTCTGCTTTGTTTAACTCAATTGTCGCGGTCCATCTCAGACTGTGCCATTATAACGCACTTGCTGTGATAAATCGTGTCTCTATTGCAGTGGTTATCAAAGAGCAAATGCTTCCAATATCTTATGCGGGAGTCGAGAAGATGCATAATGAACATGAGTAAAACAAATAGCCATGAAGATTTGATTAAACTGCATTAATCCCTCATTTCACTTACCCTGCTGGGGTTGTATACACTGGTTTAGTATTATACGATGACAGTGGGGCATAAAATACACGGAGCGGCTGCCTGGTGCCGAAAGGGGTAGTCAATAATCTTCTGAAAGAGAGGTGGCTTCGGCCTTCCGAGTAGGCTGGCGTGGTAGCCAGTACTTCGACGCTTCGCTTCGCGCCCTGCGTGAAGCTTAATAGAACATGGGGCAACGATTAGATAATTCTTTAAATGATATACATTTTGTGCATTCTGAGTTATAATATGAATGAAATATAATACTGTTAAGTAAACCTAGTGCCAGAGTGTCGCTATGGTAAACAAATTGAATTTTTAAAGAATGCATTTATTCTATTGTGGTTTATGCGCTGTCGTTGAAGTAGGTTTAATTCAATCTAATAAGTTTAAATAAAATGCAAGAAAAATTGCGTATAATTTAATATTACGTACAAGGAAGTCATGTGGTGTACACATCAGATTTTTTTTATTGGCTCACCGCAACAATTGTCTGAATTCAGCATCATTTGTAACCTTGTGAGCCCAATAACCCTTGCCGGAGATGGGGATTAACTATTGGACAAGCCATGTTGCGCGACCTTGAACGGATGAAGCTCATGTAACCTCATAACTAGTATCACTCTTTAATTTGCAAACAGTTCTGGCCACCATTATGTAGTGAAGTTTAATCATTTTACTACAACTCAAAACTGTCCACTTACAGCTTCACAACTTATGACTCAGAAAAAAATAGCCCTACTGCAGTCTTCTGCTACCTAGAGCATGAAGATGAGGCAAAAAAGCGCGTAACTGAAATTAGACGTGCTTCTTAAAAGTTTTAGAAGAAAAAGAGTCTATTTAAGAAACAGATAGCTTACAAATAATGCTGAATTCAGACAATTGTTGCGATGAGCCAATAAAAAAAATCTGATGTGTACGCCACATGTCTTCCTTGTACGGAATATTAAATTATACGCATTTTTTCTTGCATTTTATTTAAACTTATTAGATTGAATTAAACCTACTTCGTCGACATCGCATAAAACACAATAGAATAAATGCATTCTTTAAAAATTCACTTTGTTTACCATAGTGACACTGTGGCACTAGGTTTACTTAACAGTATTATATTTCATTCATATTATAACTCAGAATGCACAAAATGTATATCATTTAAAGAATTATCTAATCGTTGCCACATGTTCTATTCAAATACTATAATAAAGCTAGAACTATGTATAAAAGAAATTAAGCAAATAAAACAAAAAAGAAACAGTTTTTCACAGACGATTGAGTATTTCTCATTTAATTAATTCAGTTCTTAGTTCGCGAGAAGGCAAAAATACATAAAAGCTCAAAATATCTATATTAAAGATTACGAAGTAAAATTCAAACGCTTATTTCCTCGAAAAAACTCCAGGAAGAATTAAGCATGATTTAATTGGCAATAATAAATCAACGCGTTATCTTTGTTGTTGCGAAGCTAAGTTTCTCTAGATTGGCAACAAATCCACTAGTCTCCTGTTTCAAATGTAAACATCAATGGCCGCCATTAAAAACAGGCTTAGCGGCAATTAAACAACTTTAAAATTGCTGATAATTCTAAAAATATTGCACACAGATTTACTAAAGGCATAAAATCCTTAACCGGAAGATAAAAACAATATAATTCAATCATTTTTAAGGGAAAAAATGTACAATTTACAAACATATAAGAGTAAAGAAACTGAGATCACTGAGCCGGGTAACAGAGTGGATATATATATAGAAATATATTTATATACGTTTGGTGCGGCCGATTGCAACCAAAATAAGAGGTGCACATGTACATGTTATAGCAGTCATATATACAAAATTTCAACGTTCTGAGGCTACTCGTTTTTGAGTTATGCGAGATACATACGTACGTACATACGTTCGTACAGACGCCACGAAAAATTCTCTTCAGAATTAATTTTAAAGCAGTTTTATAATTTTTTTGAAGGAAAAGAGTATTTTATTCTGTCCTTAAGTACAGATATTATGCAAAAACATCGTTAAATTGCATTCGATAGCGGTCAAAATAGATATTTTCGCAGAAATATGCTGCCTGAAACTTTTCGCGATTACAATACTTCCTTTTTACTTCGTACAAGGAAGTAAAAACATTGTCGTCTCTTTTACTTGTATATAGTGGCAAGTTTATAGGCGATGCAGTTACGTCATGAAGAAGCCATGCCCTGTTGAAAACTGAGTAAATTGAGGCGAGCCACGTTTTAGAAGCCGGCTAACGTTTGGGAAAAATAAAAGTATGTAAACTCTTCTGCCAGTAGTCTCTGTCTCCCACAGATGTTACCAACGCTTCAATAATTCTGTCTCGAACTCAACTTTTATGATTGAGCACGGGAGAGGCACATCAAGCGTCCGAACGGGGGGTCAGTTGCTGCATTTTTGGCTGTTTCATTTGCAATTTCATTACCCAGTATTACAGTGTCAGCAAGTACCCACTGGCGTACAGGCTTATAGTATTTTGATGACATTATTAAGAGTTTTTGTATGGCCCTGACGAATGGATTTTACTGTATGTGCCTTGGATTACCTGAAGGCTAGAGGCGGACGCATATGCATAAGTCCTATCTCATAAACCTGTTTTCTCTTTAAGTCGGAGCACACGCACTTTTGCACTCTAGCGCTGAGCTAAGAGATGCAAAGGCGGCAGTCCTGAAATCATTTACAGCCTTAGTAGGCTAGGTTTTATACCCTCGGGAATTGCTTAGGAAGAAAGGTCTTTGTGCTGAGCGTAGCAGGTTCTCCATTTTAGTAGTCACCGTTATGCCTCATTTGGAGGCTCCATACAGTGCGATATGCTCAGCATAGGATGGGGTGAGACAGATACAAGAAGATTACCTCACGGTTACTTCTCGCAAGTATCCCTATCAAAAATAAAAATAAATTTTCTAGTAAAAAGTAGTAGCAAATCATGGAAAGTTTTCATTTTATTTTCAGCGACTCTTAAGAAGTGTAAGATGCGCGCACAGAACATGGGAATGTTTATTGTTTTACATTACATTACATTCATATATGGCAACGTGCATTACTTTCAATTTTTAGAAATATTTACCAGGATTTGGAACAAAAATTCCGGAGAAAATTTATTCTACAATACGAAGTGTGCATCTACATTTCAACAATTCATGAAATATATTATTTAAAAGGAGGACACTGTGAATATGATTAATGATAATATTATAAATAATTAATCATATTACATGAGTGAATAAGCAAATTTTTAAGAACAAGTAAATTTTTAGCATCTCCTGTCTACATATGCAAAGAGCAAGTCAACAAAAGAAAATTATATCGTCTTCTTTCCATGTGTATATGTTGAAAAAGTTTTCCTTCCTTACTCTACTATTTTATTACCTTATATTTTTAACAAAGAAATAGTGGGTTCCGTTGACGTGGCTAATCAAATTTTCATTCAAGCGCGGTTAACTATTATTTGTGCTCTCAACCTGGTGACTGCGGATGCTGAGCCGATGGCTGATCCATTGTTTCGGCAATTTCCGCACAGGATTTAAAATTACCTCCTCGTAGAGTTCTTCTCTGAACGGAGTGGTTGTGTCAAAATATAGATTTATATGATAACTTAAGTGTTAAAAAAATTAGCGAAAACAAAAGAAGTATTAAAAGCACAGTATCTCTTTTTGATCATTTTTTGTTCCTGACTATCCGCAAATGCTGTGAACAATTTAATACGTTTAGATACAATCACATTTCACTGAAGTAATCCATTGTTTAAATCTGTTTTCCTATTGAATTTTTAGGTCATTTAAGAATTGAATTTTAATGAGCGCAGAAGGCTTTTTAATTAACGTATAAGCAAAAACCAGCTTTCTGAACATAACAACACTTTTATGATATTTGATATCACATTTGATTCTAGCAACAACATAGTGTGTGTTAGAATAGAAAATTATATGATCTTTTATAATTAAGAATTTATTTAGATAAAAAATTCAATTACACTGAAGGAAAAGTCTCGGTCGTTTCTATTAAAAACGTTTAGACTTTCCTAATGCAAATAAAAAAAGGGTTACGCATACAACATATGTACATGTAATTATGTTTCACACTAAACAAATTATTCCTCACGATTTTAGATGTGAAACTAAACTTTAATTTTTTTCTTTATATGGATAGCTACGATAGCTGAAAAACAAGCGTCAGACAAAAGAGCTGCAAACAACGATTTGTCGTTCTTGTTAGCTCTTGGTATCTCATATTCCAGTGTAAGTAATTCTGCTATTCATTGCATATAATTTTGTTGAAATTCATCACATCAACTTCTTTCTTTCCTGATGTGAAAGGAATTATCAAAAATGCAATTCAGAAGAATGAGGTAAGGGTTTCGAACACTATAAGCAGCAGTACTCACGAATTGTCTCGAACTACGGCTCGGAATGCTGTAATTTAAATATCGCAATGCATGACTGTAATACGACCCTAACTTCCCTTGGTGTGTACGATATACTATAGTGGCGTGATCAAATTTGTTTGCAGGTTGTCATAGAATGACATGCATAATCGATTTAATTAATTATTGTCATCAATTTTTAGTATTTGTTGCAAATTATCATTGTCACCGAATAATTATTGTTGCTTATCAGTGCATAGAAATGTTATGCAAAGTCTCCTAAATGAAGTCAATAAAATAAAATAAATAGAAAAAGGAACTTAGGATACGAAAATAGGATTAGGTCGTTACAGCAATAACGACCAAATCAAAATTCGTCTTCTGTTGTCGCAAAAAAACTTCAAATTGATGTTTATTTACTACTATTTAAAAAAAGGATGCCGAAGATTTCCCAGTTTATAAGTTACAAACAGAGTGAAAGAATAAATGTTTTAAAAACCTTGCACGTATGATTGAAGAAACAGAAAATTGCAAGAGAAATTGAGTAATACTCCTTCCTCAAAATGACTTATGTTTGATCTAATCGGCATAGTTTCAAAGCGTTGATACGGAGTTTGGTTTTAAATCAATCGACAGGGTACGTATAATAATAATTATCGCAATATAAGATAGTACATAATTTTTGCAAAACATACATCAGTACAAAGTCCGAAATTCGGATGTCCATTATCCGGAATGATCTAAAATCCGGACCTCAAAGGAACGAACTTTTTTTTGTATGCTTTACGCATGCGCATTTGATTTTTCCTTCCATAATAAAACATGCGGAGATTTTCACTTAAAAATTCCGATTCTTAATTTCACTTAGGCACTAATTAAAATACCTCGTTATGGGAAAACAATTATGTAAGCATAAATTTGTGAGATTAATAATTTGGTTCGTTAGGTAAGTATCTGCTTGTCATGCATTTCAAACCGAAACATTCACCCTGACGCCGACCTGGCGAGTCATTATTTATTATATTTTGCTTTCATCAACGCACGTTTATCACGACTTGACAGCTTCAGTAATAACTCATGCAGTGAAGTCTAAACTTTTTTTTTATATTAGCAATTAAATAACGTGTATATGGCAACCTTTTATGCTAAAATTACGCTTGGCGATGATTATAGATTTTTAAATGCTCTAAGAAATGTTGACGAGGAAAAAGTCAACAAAAATTTCTTTTCATTTGCTAAAAATAGATTTTGCTAATGAAACTCATAGGCCAAAATACATATAGTGCTATTTTAATTAAGAATAACTGATATGTTATTCACCATAAACCCAGAACATTCGGCAGAATGTGTCGGCACCAGACGCCAGAATTCAGGGAAGACGAAATTTTTGGAATTTGGGGAAGCACCCAGCGGCAAACGTAAGGGATGAGAAGTTTCTTTATGATTTAGTGAAAGCACTGGGATGCAAAGTTTAGGTGCGCTAAAAATTTAGAAATTAGGAAGGCGCCTTTTAGCAGAATTTAGGATCCGTAGAGACTGCGACAGGCGGTATTTAGCGCCGGCCCTTGATAAAGCGTTAAGTATATGTGGGAGTTTATTTATTCAGGACTCAGATTAATTTTAAGCATGCGCAAGAAATAAATATAGAAATAACTAAACTAATACAATTCAGGCTTAATTTAGTAGGCAATAGGAGCAAGACAAAATTTAGCGAAACAACTTGGCTTTCGTCGCCAATCTTGTGATACACAGCCAATAATGTATAAATGTATGACGGAAGCTATTAAGCTAGGCTAAAAATACCTTTACTGAATTCTAAGGCATTTCAGTTAATGTAGCTGACTGCGCTGTTTCTTAATCTTCTAGTTTGATTCAGCTTATTATTTTTTGCAAACTGTTATTATTACGGCAAATTTATAAAACTAAGCTTAAACTTTCGATTATGTCGAAAAGAGTTTCCAATTCTGGAGCTCCCAAAGGATCTACAATGCGAAACAATGTTTCGATGTCCATTAAACAGAAAGTGGATGTAGCATCTGATTTCGAGAGTATCAGTGCACTTATATACCTGAGAACCTCTGTGAACGAGAGTAGAAGAGAATGTAATGTAACTGCGTAAATAGCGCATCGGTGCTGTCTTATGAGGGTTAGTTAGAAATAAATATTTGTGCCGTGACATAGTCTGTTGGGTTGCGTCATGCACTTCACTGAACCCACATCGCAAGACACAACATTTGGCGACGAGGATGGGATGAGAAGAAAATCGTTCCCCACTCGGCGCATTCGGTTACATGCGTAAGTAGTAGCAGAACCGAAACTTGGATTAGGGGATTCCACGAAAACTGCAAAAGGTAGGAAAGTTATTTGATTTTTATTTTGAAAGGATGGAGAAGTTAATTGAAGAATTAATAAAGCAGAATGAAGCCTTAATGGTCGCATTGCAAGAGAAATCGAAACATAAACAAGACAAAATTTCTGTTTCTTTTGATAAGTTCGATGTCCTTGTCCGGAGCCTGTGGCTTCACGTTGCCATCTGAAGTAGCAGTTATATGAGGTTCATAGATTACCGGTGCAGACGGAACCTCGCTCCCTACCGATCTGATCTGATCAACAGTTAGCGACGAGGATGGGATGAGAAGAAAATTAAACTTTACTAAAAGTAAATTTTTTCAAAATGAGATTAAATTTTTAGGGCATAAAATTGATGCCGATGGATTTCATAAGTCGGATGAAAAGATTTCGGCAATTGCTAATGTCCCTATGCCGAAAGGCGTGAAGAAATCAAAAGCTTTTTGGGATTAGTGAGTTTTTATGCCAAATTTTGCCCTAATTTGGCAACTTTGACATATCCCTTAAATAATTTAACAAAAAAAGATGATAAATGGAATTGGTAAAAAAACTGCCAAATCGCTTTTGAAAAAATGAAAAAGAAAATTTGTTCAGACAGAGTTTTAATGCATTACGAACCCACATTACCGTTAATGCTAGCTACTGATGCATCTCCGGTAGGTCTTGGGGCAGTGCTGTCGCATGTTTTGTCTGATGGAACAGAAAGGACTATAGCATTCGCATCGAGGACACTGACTAACACAGAGCAGAAATACGCCCAAATTGATAAGGAAGCACTGTCAATTGTTTGGGCTGTCAAAAATTTTATCTATATCTAAAGGGAAGACGATTTTTCTCTGGTGACAGATCATAAACCTTTAGTGGCTATTTTCAAATCTAAGAGAGGACTTCCTATCCTCACAGCCACCCGACGTTTACGTTATGCACTGATATCAGTTTAATATTGCGTATCGAAATATCAAGGAACACGCTAATGCTAACTGCCTGTCGCGCCTGCGTCTTAAGTCCGAAGATTTATGCATTAAGGATGATGTTGAAATATTCCAACTCTCCCAAATTGAAACTCTTTCGGTAACAGCTGGGAAGATAGCTCGGGCAACGCGAGCTGACGAAGAATTAAATAGTCTTTATATGAAATTAAAATCTGTAGAAAGTTTGAAACGTAGGGAAGCAGAGTACACCTTACACGATGACTGTATAATGAGTGGTCAGAGGGTAGTTGTTCCGAAAAAACTCCGAGTTAAAATTCTCGAAGAGTTACACTAAGGTCATTTAGGAATCGTTAAAATGAAGGCAATCGCCATATTTTACGTCTTTTGGAAGGGAATTGATCATGATATTGAAGACGTTTCGAGAAACTGTGTCGATTATATTATGTTCAAATCAGATCCAGTAAGGGCAAGGGTCAATCACTGGGAATATCCAAGTGCGCCTTGGAAACGCATTCACGTAGATTTTGCAGGCCATATTTTTGAACGAATGTTCTTGATTATCATTGACGCACATTCTAAATGGCTCGAAGTGTATACCTTAAAGTCAACAAATTCCTTTCAGACAATTGAATGTTTGAGAGACTGTTTTGCAAGATACGGACTGCCTTTAGTAGTAGTGAGTGACTATGGTCCTCAGTTAACATCGGGGAATTTGAAACTTTTATAAGGAATACTGGAATTAAACACAAAACGTGTGCTCCATTTAAACCAGCAAGTAACGGGCGAGCAGAGCGGTACGTTTACACCGTTAAACAAGCATTACGTACAATGCAAGGTTATCCAAGAAATATTAAGCAAAAACTTGCCATATTCCTCATGAATTATAGAAAGGCACCGAACATGGCAACCTTGTCAAGTCCAGCAATGTTATTCTTAAAAAGAGAAATTAGAACTCGAATTGATTTAGTTGTTCCAAATCTTGAAGAGTGGAAGAACGCATCCGAAGGAATAATTATGATCTCTAAGCCAGAAATTTTGAGATCGGAGAAAAGGTTGCCATTCGGGATTATAGATCGGCAAATTCCCGATCGAAAATTGGCAGAGTGACAAACAAGGATGGAGCGCTGCATTATACAATTGACGTTCAAGGAACTTTACTGCGCCGGCACGTCGATCAGATCAGATCGGTAGGGAGCGAGGTTCCATCTGCACCGGTAATCTATGAGCCTCGTATGGCTACTACTTCAGATGGCAACGTGAAGCCACAGGCTCCGGACAAGGACATCGAACAAAGCTGTGCACACTTAAGCCGGAGTTGAAACATCGTCATTTCCAAGGAAAACTGAGCCAATCATTCCAGTGAATTCTGATAAAGAGTTGCAGCAACCCCAGCCAGAACTTACACGATCTTCGCGCATCCGCAAAGCTCCTCGGAGATTAAATCTGTAAATAAGTGGGGAGGGATGTAGCATCTAATTTCGAGAGTATCATTACTCTTATATGCCTGAGAACCTCTGTGAACGAGAGTAGAAGAGAATGTAATGTAACTGCGTAAATAGCGCATCGCTGCTGTCTTATGAGTTAGAAATAAATGTTTGTGCCGTAAACTAGTCTGTTGGGTTGCGTCATGCACTTCACTGAAACCACACCGCAAAACACAACAGTGGAATTGCTGCAAAAAATTAATAAAGACATACCCGTCTCAAAATTACGTGAGGAGTATGGCATTGGAAAGTTAACTCTATATGACTTAAGAAAAAATAAAAAGGAGCTTGCTGAATTTTTTGTGGAAAAAACTTAAACAACTTACATTGAAAGAAATGCTTAATAAAGTAAACAAATAAATATTAAGCTCTTTTTTTTTTTTTTTTTTTTTTTTTTTTTTTTTTTTTTTTTGTAAACTTTTGATACCCTTTAGATCATAATTGTTCTTTACCAGATTTAAATTGATTATTTCATATCCGTAAAAATCCGGAATCGCCGAAGTCCCGACGAGTCCGGAATTCGAACTTTGTACTGTATATCTAAAATATGCTACGTCAAGGGTAACATTTTTGAAAGGAATTATATCGTTTCATCACTCTATTTAAAAGTCGAAATTTTTTTCGCTATAACTTCTGTTTTTGAAATAAAGAAGGAAATATCCTAAAATGGCAGTTCAAAAAATCTATTAATAGATACTAATTCCAATAAATGGACACTCCTTATACTAGCGTCAGCAAAATTTCACATGAGATAAAAGTATCTTATATTCACTTTCGCTGTAGCAGTTAATCGTTGAATCACCTTTCAGGACGCGAGAAATGTCTTGATTCGAGTATATTTTAAAATCGTTAAGATATAAATTTCCCTCAAGATCTAGGCCAGCGATTTCTGATCTGTGCGAAATAGGAATTTTCTGTCATAGAGTTAATGGTGCGAATGTTCTGCGGCTTTTGGCTATCGTTAACAAGACTTTCTTGGCGACACAGTAATTCCTATCCGGTTTAGATAGGCATTTGCTTCAGTATGCCACAACACGTTCTTTACGGTTTATTCCTTGGTAGAAAAAGCACCAACACTCTAGTTGCTCGTAATCGTGTCAAGATTGAACGAGTTAAGTCACTTTCACTTCAGAGATAGGAACGCCGAAATAATCAAGATAATTCAAAACTATTACAAACGAAGAGTCGCTTTGACTCCTTTCTCAAATTAAGTATATCTGCAACTGTAGTATTAATATCTCTCAGCAATATAATTAGGAATCATAAAATCATCAAAATCGCATTAAACGCAAAATATTGCATTAGGCACAATGAATAAATTTCGCACTTACAATGATTTTTACAATATGAAAATTGAATGGAATTTCCAAACTAAATGTTGATTGTTACACGATATTTCATTCTTGAATCTTTCGCGGTTGTGAAAGACTTCTAACTGTTAACCGGTTTTAATCTAATTATAGTATCATATTTATGCACAGAATCTATGTCTATTAAATACGTATTTTTATACAATAACTTATTTTAACATGTTATATGTACATGTAGGAATATAATTCTAGATAAATTTTATTAGTCTATATAATTTGTATTTCCTTAATTATTTTTAGTAGCATACTTTCTTAAATATTTACAACTACCTGCTTGTTGCTACCTGCTGTATAATTAATCCAGTAGGGGTTATATTTTCTTAATTTGATAGTCATTAAAAATCAAATCAAATTTTCCTTATGGTTTATTTCCTTTCTCTTCAAAACTAAAAGCATCCAACATTTTGGTCACTTTAGGACACTTTACGTGGAACGTTAGGGCGTGGATTTGTAATAAATTCTTATTCAACTTCGCACTATACTTTAAATTGCCCGAATTTTATTTTATAACTCCGTTTAAAGTGCTTGTTCTGATTAATTTTGCAAATGGATTTCTTCACGCATAAAATTTCCAGAAATATTAGGTTAATATAACTTGGAAACAAATAAAAATTTTATAATTATAGAGCTTTTCTAAATTCTGAAAGCGTAATTATGTATTTTTTCATTTTATTTTCTTAGTGCTGTATAGCGCACTGAAGGTTATTTTACATTTGCATGACAATAAATATCTCTCATCTGCTTTACTTTTATCGAATACCCTAAACTAACCTAACATATTCTATTTCTTTCACCGTTACCGTTTACTTCCTGATGCAAAATAAAGGAAATATTGTAATCCGGAAAATCTAAACGTATCATATTTAAAAAACAATATCCATTTTGACTGTTTCGGAATCCATTTGGACGATTTACACTGGTGTGCAAAAATTACGGACGAGACGGTTTTTTCAATATAATTTTGTACAAAAGCTTTCCAAATCAACACATTTAATACCGTAAGATCCCCAATACGTAAGGACATGAGTAATGTAAGCAACACTTACGAAAAGAGAAATCAGAGGGATAAAAAGAAGCTTTATTGAAAAAGTAGCATGGAGCGCAATGCGACTGAAGGCCGAAACATCCCTGTGATGCGTGTCCAGCAAGAAACATCCGGTCTTTAATAGGGGATATGATCTCCCCTGACTGCTAGGCAGGTTTCACAGCGTCTGCCCATGCTGAGAATGAGGGTGTCAATGAGTTGTTGAGGCATTGCAGCCCATTCGTCTTGCAGGGCCAATCGAAGCTCCGGAATCGTTACTGGTGGTAAGGTACGAGCTGCCAAGCGTCTGCCTAGAAAATCCCATACATGCTCGATGGGATTGAGATCCGGAGATCGTGCCGGCCAATCCATACGTTCAATATCCTCACTCTCTAAGAGCTGTTCGGCAGCTATTGTGCGATGACATGGTGCATTGTCGTCCATGAAAAGGAACTGAGGACCCATAGCGCCTCTAAAAAGACGCACATATGGAAGAAGAATCTCGTTACAATAACGGGTGCCGTTGACTGAACCTGCGTCGAAGATGCGGCTTCCCCGCTCTCTCCAGATGAGTATGCGATGAGAATCGCTACTCAGACTGAATCTGCTCTCATCTGTAAAGAGTACTCGTCCCCATTCATTGTCTCTCCAATTCCGGTGTTCCCGGCACCATAGAGAACGCCTTCTTCGATGGGCAGGCGTTAGAGGTACACACCGTACACGGCGTCGTGCAAACAGACCACCACCGTGCAGTCTTCTGGCCACAGTAAAACGCGATATCGGTCGTCCAGTCGCCTGTGTCGTGTGTCTAGCGATTTCTCCCGCTGTCTGCCGCCTGTTTCTTCTGGCCTGTAAGGCAATATACAGGTCATCTGCGGGTGTGGTTCCTCCTGGACGACCACTACAAAACCCCCGGAAAGCTGTTCCTGTAGTTTGAAATTGTCTCCAAAGTCGTGAAACGATGCTGTGAGCAATTCCGAACTCTGCAGCCACACTTGTCACACTGCGGCCTTCCTCCAGCTTCCCAATGATTCGACCTCGGGTAAAAGCATCCAGATGTCGTCTAACAGATTGATTATTCGCCATTTCTCGCTGAGGCAGCAACTCGTTGTGATTTTAACTGCTATACGGCGTGCAACCTCTTTGCCAGAAATACTGATCTTACACCGACAACATGCTTTATACTACTCAAACACTCCCCCTTTACGTCTACCTGCATATCTGCGCATGTGCTACCATACATCACCTTACTTAATCTCCTGATTGGTCTTTCTGTCCGCTCTGCCTCTTCGTTCAGCTGATATGCTAATTTTTCGACTTCGTCCTTAATTTTTGCACACCAGTGTATATCTGTGATATCTGTACATTAATTTGCGGACAGAATAAACTACACTTTTTATTTTCTAATTGGATATAAAATGGATTCAAAAGTTTATTTTCCATAACATCTGTATGTACGTACGTACATACATTTGCATATGTACGTACGTTTCAAAAGCGTTGAGCAGTAGAACGTCAAAATTTTATGTACGGAAATGCTGCAACTTTAAATTCCTGCACCTTATGTTTCATTTAGGAAACTGGCTTTTGGTATAGGTTTCATATAAAACTAATAACACGAGGAGGAGATATCTTTCCTGCATATTTCTCTCTTGGATTCTGCATTGAAACAGACAGCCCACCTACTAAGCAAACTAGCTTAATGTTACCTTCCTATCGTCAAATATTTAATTGTTAGCCTCTGTAAGATATGTTAAGCACACATTTGAAAACAATAGATATGTATAATGTCCTATTTGCTGAATATCACAGTTAGGCACTAATATATAGCTATATATCTATATCATTATATTTATCAGCCTATCTACGTATATAGATAAAACTAATTAAACTTGGTAATTTAAGATTTAAAAGGCCTTAATCCTTTTAATTTTCACAATTTCTTTTCGTGGGAGATAGTCATAAAAATTTATATATATAACATATATTAAGTGAACGTTTTCGCAGTTTTTTTTTTTTTTTTTAATTTCGCAATAGCAAACTCATGCTATTGCTATATGCTCATGCTATACTATGCTATTATATTTATCAGCCTGGATATAATGAACGAACAGTTAAGTTCTGGCCAATTTTTTAAAGAATTAACTGCATTTATACGGCTAAAGCGCACCTCGAATTTTGTAAAAATCGGATTTAAGGAACTTTACGATATCTTCCACTAAATGTTTTTAAAATTTATAATTCTTTTGTTAATTTCTCCACGGATAATATGCTAAAAGTATACATTTACAGTTTTTTTTTTTTTTTTTTTTTTTTTTTCAATTTCGCCTTTCTCTGTGTTCTAGACAAAGGTTACATGAGGCAATAGTAATACACAGTATTTGCAGAAACATGGCTAAGTGTTACTCAAATTACCATATGATTAATATCATAATTAGTATCATAATTAGTAAATAGAAAATTCGAGAGATTGAGTAAATAAATTCGAATCGGTTCTTTGATCCCTCTCAGGTCCTTTCAATACAGTATCTTCTGCATTTATTAGATTATGAATGCAACATTATTTTCTGGTTCTATTCAGAAAGCGCACGGCTAATTTATTCGGAATCTAAGGGTACATAAATACGAACCTGAAAATGTGGGATAGAGCAGATTTTTGTGTTTTAAATACAGTACCTATAATTTTACTAACCTTTTCGATTTACTGATATTTCAGCTGACACTATTTAGTAAGATATATTTGTTGAACTTAAATTAGTGTTTTGAGAGTAGGATTGATCTGTCATGTTCTAATATATTTTCGTTGGTATCTTTCTGTATCTGGATTATGGAATTTTAAGAATGTTATTTAATGATATATTAAGAGTTAAGGTTTCTCTACTTTTAGAAGACGCCGCGCGGACAGAAATTATATGACTTTCTTGTCCGAGAATTATGTAAAAGGGTCTTTTCACAAGATAAAGATATGACTATCTAGAAATGAACTGAGTTCAGGATAAAATTAATGAAAACTTGTTTCAAATTGATACAGGGGTACTAGGGGGGATTGCTTTTAACTTTACTTTAAAAATATTACAAATGCGGGAATGACCAACACTTCATTCCAATTTATTTAAATTTTCAAGACATAACGACTTAAAAACTTTTGAGAAAATGATATATTTGTATATATCTTGAGAAATGAAATGGTTTGTTTAAAATTTCATGACGGTAAGGATTGAATTACGAATATCAAGTTGTTTACACATAATCTTAAATTATTTTCTTTCTATAACTAATAACTTTTATATTCTTCGTCAATAAAATCTCAATTAGAATTACAACTCTAAACAAACAAAAAAAAAAACGTTGGTAGCCGAATTTTCGAAATTTATTACTATATAAATACAGTGAGGTCTTATAGAGTTATGCGATTTGTGCTTGCTTTCAAAATTTCCGGATAGTTTTAAGAAGCAATATTTAGAATTTACTCAAACTACTCTTGATTCGCTTCAAGACTATATATGTTTCATCCTAAACAACATTAAAGAATACGCGAAAGGTTTCTATAAAGCTTAAGCTATAAATCATTTAGTTAAAACTAACTATAGAATTCTTGTATTCGTGAAAGATGAAAAACTGTTTGACTGCTTCGCTTTTAGCAATAGAAACAGTATAATATTTATGGGATGATGAAACGGTTTTATGTGTTCAGCACAACGTCAAACCATCGAATCTTTAAATTTTTGTTTGAGAAAATGCGTTTCAATGTATATGATCTGTTTAGTTTCTAGAAAAATCGAGTAATAGCATCTACGTAACAATCCATGTATATGCTTTCATGCGACGAACAATGCTGTGTTTTAGACCAGTGTCAAATATCGTTAAATACCAGACAAAATGTATAAGTGTAAATAACAAGAAATGCAGACTTAAAGGTTTGGGTGGTTAAGTAAATATGCAAATAATTCAAAAATATGTAATGAAATTTAATCTACTTAGATGATTTATTGCATATTAGATTAATTTCGAATATACAAAACTTAAGCACAAAGAACTAAAGCCAGCAGTTATTTAAATAATTTTATTGGACGCCATTTATTTTTTACAAAAATTCAAGACAAATCAATTTCAGCAAAAGGCGAAAATTTATCACAGAATTTTTAATTTTTTATTACAAAGTTCAGAACATTTTCTGAATTTTTTATGGATCTCATATTATTTCTCATATTCATTTGAAAGAAAATAACTGATGTTGTTACAATCTGTCAAATATTGTATTCTTCCTGTAAAAACTCAGACGGCAGACATCTATGACACTGGGTTTGAAAATATCCATGATGAACAAACAGCACAGCCGCCGGCCATCCGTCTTCAATGATGGCCTTATGGAAAAGGTGTGGCGAAGCATTCTGAAAAATCGTCGCTCTACGGTTGCATAACTCAGTAGCTATTTCCCGTGGATCCTTTAGATATTTATGGTCCGAGGGAAATTGATTTTTTGGATGACCCTCAGATTGTTTAAATAATCATTATCAAATGAACTAGTCATCCTCTCAATCAATATCTGACTCATTGAAATCATCTAAATATAAATGTCCTCAACAAATCCAATTAATATCATCCGCTAAAATTAAATCATTATCCAAGTCAACTATATAAACATAACGCAGCTATATAAACAAACACATCCTCATTTTATACCATCATATATATCATCATTGAAAACATAGCGAAATTGAGATAAATCATCTTCGTTCAAATCAACTAAAAAATCACTATCAGATAAATCTTCATTAGCAACAACACCACTCTCAATTGGTCTTCGTCTTCATCACCTGAACCATATAAATAATCATCTAATTTACTATCTAAATCCTACATATACATCGTAAATTTATCACCAGATAAATGAAAATCATCATTTAAATCATTTAAATAATTCTCATCATCCAAAACATATCATCAACTTAAACCGTCGTATAATCATCGTCAAGATAGATAAAATCCTAATCATCCAATTCACTTAAATGGAAACCAATATCAACCAAATATCTTCTTCTTCATCCTCATTTAACCATCGTCTTTATTGCCAAAACCTTCTAAATTATTATATAAATCGCTATCATATCAACTATAAAATCGTCATCAGTCAGATACATATCATCATGAAAATCATCTAAATATTCCTCACCACACAAAGCATATCATCAAGTTAAACCATCGTATATATCACGTCACCATCATTATCAAAACAATAAGATAAACCATCATCATCCATATCACTTGAATAAAAACATTATCATCTAAATCGTTATCGTCAACATCATTAAATCACGTAAAACAACAAAATCTTCATCTAAATCTGCATCATATGAATTACAATATCATCATCAGCTAAATCCGAATGTCATTAAATCATCTTAATAATCATTACCACCAAAATCACATCATCATTCTAAAAAAACATCCGTTATATCATCGTCACCATCATCATTGAAGTTGCCGTCAAAATAAAATAAATTCACCTAAATAAAAAGCACTACCACCTAAAGTTTTATTATCATCATACCCAATTAATCCATATTCTTCATCACTAAATCATATAATCACCAACACCTAAATAAAAAATTATCAACAGTTAAACTAAATCCTCATCCTTAAAACACCAGCTAAATTATATAAATCATCATCATTTAAATACTCATTGTTTTGGTGTTTTGCTTGTGTGACGTCAAAAGGAGCCAGTTTCATTCAGATACAGCCAGAAGGAAGTCGTCGGAAGTTCACTATTGTTGGTAGAGGAGTAGTAACCGACCCTGCTTAGGAGATGCCGGAGGCTTGAGTACGCTGCTGAGGCCTATGCCATCTTCGATCACGTGACACTCGGAAGTGACGTGAAGTGTTTGAATAACGTAATGTTTATAAAGTTTTGTTTTTGTGGCAACGAAAATATTTTTTTAAGTTTCATTTGTTCTGCCAACAATGAATTGTATTTTTTTTTCTTTCTGGCTACGGCAAATCTTCTTTGGTATGACACTAATAGTTTCCCTTTCATCATTAAATCTGAATTTTTTTTAATTGAGCATCTAAGTATTAATTATTTCTTCAGTTTGGATAGTCTTATTATAACTTTATTGAGCAAAATCGGAAAAGTTAATCGTTAAAGAAAATTGTTAAATGAAAGATAAAATTAAAAGTTAAAAAATTACATTTGTAAAAATTAAAAGAAAAAAGTAAATTTATATTTCAAGTTTCACCAGAATAGAAAAAAGATAAGGGATTATAAACAATAGAATACTTAACAGAAAAATAAAAATAAAAATAAAAATTGCCTTTACGGAAATAGAAAAAAGCAATATATTCAGCTTATAAAAGTCAATTTTACTTCTGTAAACTAAATAAAGTGAACATTTATAAACAACTTTTTAAAACTGCAAGAAGAAAAAATTAAAATTTTTAAAATAACATATTCTTTTGTAAAATGAAAAATGTTAAAATCCTTTTTAAAGTAAAAACAGTGAAAAGAAATTTTAAAGTTTTAAAAGTATTAAGTTTGTAAAATAAAATTATAAAGAGAAAATGATTTGTGATATCAGAAAGGGAAAGTAAAAGAACTGTCAAATAAAAATTGCATTTACACAAGTTGCAACTTTATAAGAGCTCCTTGTCCCCTTAAGCCTCCGGTGTCTCCCCATGACGGTCGGTAATTATTGTAAACTGGCTGTTAAAATTACAGTGGATTGAGCAAAGGGAGCCTGAGTTTTCATCCTGGAAAAAAAAAATACTTTTATTACTCATCATATAGAAATATCAGTTGAAATGAATTTTTAATTTTCAGTCACATGCATGAGGAGATTTGAGAAGGTGTATATAGCTTACGTAAATATCCAAATTGAAAAACACTCCAAAAAGTTGACTGAACACCCTGTCCGCAAAAGTCCAGACCTGATCTTGTTCCTTTGTGTTAAGCATTGACTTCCAATAACAAAAGTGTTTTAAGAAAAGTAAATATTTGCGCTTCGGTATTTTTTAATTTAAAGACATGTAAAGGCATTAGTTTTGTAAAAATTACGAAGTGCAGCTTTTGACATGTTCTTTCGACACTCATACTTTTATTAGGGAAAATTTTACACTCGTTATGAAAAAAGAAAAGCGCATTAAGCGTGAACATCGCGTGACAGAAGCTGACCGAGAGAGCTTATGGTAAAATCCGGCAACACATTGCGAGTTCATTCAGAAACTGAAAACCAAAGTAGTTGCATTTGTAAGTAACTAAAAGTAAAATATCATTTAAGAAAATGTCTCTTATATTAAGAGATTAATTGAAAGCATTTTGCATGCAGATTATCCACAAGAATATTCATCACTATAATGGTTTTCGAATTTGCTTATGAATCTAAAGTGTTAAAATTTCAAGAGAATATACATAATGTAATTTAAACTTTGGAAACTTCTAAATTATTTCTATGAAGATTGTCTATCTCATACTAAATGTAAAAAAAAAAAATATAAATAAGGACACTAGAAAATCGCTAGGAAATCGCAAAAGTATATCATTGAATGACATTTGGGCAAAAAATAAACTTCAAAGTTTCGTAATTTATTTATTAACCGACCACTCAACGCAAATTTAAAATGGTATCAGATATCGTAGAATATGAAAATAAGTAGCACGGTCTGTTTTAGACGTACAGCAGCCAAATGTTTTGTGTTTTCCTTCTTATAACAAGTACAAAATTTCCCTAAACAGAAATATAGGTCTTGGAGGAACTTCTAATAAATTACATGTTGTATTTTTGCAAGATTAATCGTTTAATTTTCGAAAACACAAATATTTGCGTCATTTAAAACAGTTTGGTAATGAGAGTATACACACGGCGCCAGAAATAAAAGAACGAGCAAAGGCTTTTGTAGATAGAGGGTATACTATTTGATGAAGTACACTTTCATACTATTGGATGAAGTATATTTTCTGTAGAAAAGTACCGAAAATGCGGTGCACAATTTTGTACTGAAAATGACCTAAATGGAGAAGATGAACTTAAATTAGTAAGTTATTTATTATGATTTAACTAGAAAAACGTAGATAATTCATGATTTTATTTTCACCTTTTTTTAATTAAACTAATTACGCATGGTGTAAAAAAACAAAAATAAAACCGACGTCATCACACAAATTAAATGATTAACGGTCTTTTATCGGAAATGAAAATTTTTATCACCAAAAGACAGAAGTCTTCTTTAACCTAAGCAAAATATTTTAAAAACTCCTTGACTTCTCTTAGCCGGTAAAAAAACTAGAATCAGTTCCTAAATTTGTCCTGTAATATCTCCGTAAATTTCAATAGTAAAAATGTGCGCATTTTTCTTACATATAAAAAATTGTTATATAATTAATTCTTGTATTAAACGTTTTTTGAAACTTCTTAAAATATTCATTTGCTATTCAAAATTCGATAAGTGTAACTAGACTGAGTAACGACTAAATGAAAATACAACTCACACCCACATTTTTCGAACATCGTGTATCTGAAAGCATGATCGCATACAAATTCAGTTGTTCTACTGTTTAATTACTAGCATCAGATCTTTAATAATCGAAAAGAAATGAAATGCATGGGGTTTGGCAACACCATAAACTTCGCATCCCGCACCTGCGCTTATTGATCATAACTTAAGAAAAGCAAATAAATATGTAAATTAAACATTCGTTCCAGATATAGCGAAAATATCGGCGGAAAATTCTGTAATAACATTTGCTGTTAAGCTATCAGAAGAACAAGAATCTTTAAACCGATTTTTTTAATTATCATATCAGGAGTCAGAATTATTAATGAAATGTTTTTTCTTTCTGTAGTCTTTTGAAGAGAACATCGAAGAAGTAAACCGCGTTTGCTTAATAAAAATCCAGATGATTTAGTTTCCAGTCCAGTCTTAGTTAGTGCGTCCAGTTTTTTAGTAGTAAATATCGTTTCCGCTAAATGAAACAAACACAATGCTGGACAGTCAGTTTTCGAAAGAAAATCTAAATTGTGATGCAGTAAGGATGTTTGGTTTAGGTGAATCTAAATTGTGATGCAGCAAGGATGTTTGGTTTTGGTGAAAGGTGACTGAAACGTAAATGAAATTACAAAGAATAATGTGCCAAGGAATAAATGTGCATTGCATAAAGAACTAACGAAACGGTTTACAGTAGAAGAACATGTTGGAAACTGCATTGTAGAAAATCCCCAGAATGGATTTGTAAGAAGAAAAGGGCATACGTGTGTTTGCCTTTAAATAAGCTAAAAGGAGAACAAATATCTGTCAGTGGGAATGCATACAATTATAATGAATAGTATAGGAATTTTAGGAAAATTAGTTTTCTATACCTTTACTTTTCAAATGATTTAAAGAAGAAAAAAGTACAGAGGAGAACAACTCGGGGGTCTCGGTAATCAGAAAAATTTCGCCATCAAATATCGGTTATGAGGATGAATATAACCATAACGAATAGTACAGAAATACGATTAATTCGCGTTTGACTTATAGGCCTTATACTATTATAAAATTGCTTTATTATATAAATCAAAACGCATAGGATGAGAAAATTCTCTTAATATCTATTTAAGTAGTAACGTCAGGGGATTGTTCTTAAAAAAGTTAAAATGTTTGTTAAATAATACGCCCCTTCAAAATTAATCTATTATGGTCAGATATGATGTTCTCGAGGGCAGAACATTATGCCCATCTCCTTCAGACTATGATCTTGGAATGGTTAACAAATCTTTCGCAGTCTTAACTAATAACGAAATGTGGTAGTGCTTGATCTTATATTAAGGTGATGGGATCAGATTATGTATAGTATGTGACATAGTGTCTAATACACTATGTGTTTGGGAAAAACGTCTTCACCAGGTTATTATACGGGCGATGCCATCAAAACAAACGCGAAGAAAACCAATATTTGCATCGAATAATTTACATTTCATAATAAAAATACCATTTTCTTTTTAGATAGCAAATTTGTGAACAACATTTTGTATCGTAACATTGCACTTCATTACTGCCAACTTTCAAATATGAAAAAAGGAAGGCCCTCGGGAGCCAAAGCGCTAATTTCTGGAAGAGGTTCGAGGTGCAAAGGCGGCACCATTTTGAAAGAAATAGAAATTGATTTACATTCGGTGTATAATGTGTGATTCACTTTATTAAACTATTTATATTGTAATTCTTACGTAAAATATACTAATATTTATATTTATTCTTTTGAAACTAATATTTATTTACATATTCTAAATGTTATGTTCTTTGGTTAATTTCCAGTTGTAATCTTGTATATTTACCCTGAGAAAATCCTGAGCAGAAAATGAAATTGTAATTTGTCAAGGTGCTTTTAAACACGGTAAAAGTAAATTCATAATTATTGTGCAAAAATTTAGTATGCGAATAAATTTAGTATTGCACACAAAATTAATCAGCCTAAAAATTTCTGTTTTGAACGTTTGTTTGAAACATGATACAAAGTTCTATAAATATCTGCAGCTGTTTCAGATATTTTAGGTTCATAAACTTTAAAAAGAATGATTATTTAGAATATCACTAGGAATGGAGGAATGAAATTTGTATAAATTACGTTTCATGAGTTCCATTATAAAATATATATATAGTGCAATATTTATTTCCACAATTTAATATTAGTAGCACAACTTAATTTTACTGTTAAAAAGCACTTTCATTAGTAAAGATTAAAAATTAAAAACGTTCATAGACTGACAGTTTCCAATTAAACCGCAGAATTGGCATCTATGAATAGGCGCTAAAAACACAGATCTCCAGTACGAAAGTGTTTAATTACTTCCTATGAAAATAAATGCTGATAGTATAAAGTTAGCATGACTAATTACTAGTTAATAAAATATCATTTATACTTACCGAGCAAAATATTATCAAATGCTGTTCGTATGCTATGAATTCGATCAAGTTTTCTTCAAAAATGTTGCTGATAATAAATTTGGTTAAAGTAAGACAGGGATTAGGTTATTTGTTTATTTCTCTTTTTCGGATAGTGCTTTCTGTGGTGATTACATCAATACTTCAACAGTCCATCTCCAGTTTTGACTCTTTTTCCAGTTCATCCTTTCTCTTTTCCGGATTTGCCAGTTCTTTTCCGGTTCCAGCTTATTCTTCAGTTCAGGCTTCTTTTCCAGTTCTGGCTCCTTTTTCGGTTCTTGCTTCTTTTTAAGATCACATTGAGGGTTTTCCAGTCTGAAAAATAGTCAATGTATCATTATTTTTATTACTATAAATTAAAAAGTAACGCGGCGACGATAAAAATTTGAGATGTACAATACTTGTATATTTATAATATGTATAAAACTTCCTGCTCAGCCGTACAGTAAAAGTCTCCCTCGCAGATTTTTTGCCTGATAGAATTTCTTCTACAAAGCGCGATTTTGTTCTTTTCGTTGTTCTGACCTAATAACAACGAGAGAAGTCAAATCAGAGGACGCGAATTGTTTCCAATAGGTGACCTTCATGAGCCCCACATAAACCGCAGTAATTTGCAAAGGTTCGGTGCTTGCATTTTTCATTCCTTAATTTTTTTATAAATTGTAATAATAATAATAATAATAATAATAATAATAAACAGTTGGCTTAAAAGCAAAGTGAAACTGCGGCATTTGTAATTTAATTAAACAATTTATCACAACTAGGAACAAACGAAAAAAAGCATTTTTAGAAGATTTACAGGTCACATTCTTTCAGCATCAGGAAAAAAATCTCCTGTATTCAAAGGAGCTTACTCGTATATAAATTTAATAAATTTATGAAAATATTAAATATAAATTTTTGAATGAATTACTATGTCACACACATGCCAGATATTTCTACGTTCTACAAATTTTGTATAATTTACTTACGTATTTGGTATTTTAACGTTGTTCTTATAAAATTTTCCCTTTTTCTTATAAAATTTTCTTTGGCTGTTAACACTTTGGGTGACAACGAGGAATCTTACAGATTTTGCGAATGGATCTTCAGGTGGTTCTTCGGGGTTATAAATATCGAAGCTGTAAGACAAACATTTTTACTTTTATATTATAATGAAATTATTAAAATTTTGAAATAAAAATGAAATTATTAGTATTGCTATAAAAGTAATTTAAGAAAACTTCAAACTAAAATTATGAGCCAAGGAAAGAAATGTTTAATCAGTCCTTTCATGTTTAATCAGCCCAATTTCTATGTTTCTGAGGTGGTAAAATATTATTATTCCAGAGCTTTACACATCATTAATATATCTACGGTTTTCCTCATTCAAGTTGTGTTTCTCGCAGGTCAATTGCTCTGCATCTCTGACTGCACACGTTACAAATTTTCATTGGTCATTTCAATCTTCAATAACATGTTGCTGGTCTACTTCCGGCAAAGCAGCACCAGGACTCTTGCCACGATATGTTTTTCAATTGAAAATTTTATTTTCGTTGCTCACTTGCATTCTTAAAAATTTTAATTTTTTATACATAGAGAAAGAAATCAAGCAAAGCAATACGAATAAGGAAAATCATTATCTCTTTTCCCTTACATTCCGCTAAATTTGTTGAAGGAAAAAGAGCTAAGTTTCTAAAAATGTATCTCCTTACTCTTTATACATATTATGTCTTTGTCAGTGTTTCTGATACACTTTAATGTATTTTACAATTTATTTAATGTTTGAATATTACAGCTTCCTATGCTGAAATAGGTTCTCTATTTTCTTTCGAAGAAAGAAGAAGTAGAGTTCCGGAATTTTTTATATTGTAGGCCATATATTTCTTACTTTGAAGAGAAAGAGAAACAAAAGATATTTCCATATGGCAAGATGTAACATTTTATATATCCCGGCTTTTAAAACCCATCAGAGTCTAGCAGCAGTTGTGTCGTACGTAATTATGCACACAAGTATAGAGAGAAAGAGACGACGGGAAATCAGATGGTAAAGCATGGTCGAAAAGTCTCTCCTGGCCCGGTAAAAATAACACAAAACACAAGAAAGAAAGAACATGAGTTTATGCTTAGTACAGTAAAAATTAAAGAATAGGAACAAAATTAGACAATGATCGCCCTTCAAAGAAGGTATCCGAAATTAAGACCTGGACCCTTTTGCAGGCATCACATCTCCCGCACATGGAAGATCTACTGTTCTGGAAAATACTGAGCATGCCCAGAACTTCTCCAGCAGCTGCCACGATATATGCAACAAGTTACTCAGGACTTCTAACGGGCGTCTTGTACACCAATCTCTTGACATACCCCCAGAGGTTGTAGTGAGGTCTGGTGATCTTGCTAGCCAGTGTACTGGACTAACCCTACCAAACTCTTTTTGAGGATACCTTCCGAAGGAACATTGGAACAGTTTTTTTGATGACGATCGCTTGTTTTTTTCTTATTTGTTGGTTTCCGCTGCGCTAAGAATAATAAACATATATATTCCCCCTGTTCATGTCCTACTTTTTCTGTGCTTTCTGTCGTCACTATGGCGCCATGAATGCGTTTCCGACCATGCACGGCCGTACGTTTTTAAAATCGTTTTATGCTGTTGTATATATATATATATATATATAATTAAAGTAAAAGAGACAAACGAAAAAAGACCTATATATATATAATATTAGGAATCCTGATTGCCCATAATGATCTATGTTGTGTAATAAAGAACGAATTTAGCAGATGAAGAAGATGTCATTTTGACATTTAATTTCAATTCACATTTGTAGCGACAATTAATTTGAAATTCTAATCTCACTTATTTCCAGAATATTAATATTTCTCATATTGTTGGAATAGGAAGAATGTAGCAGGACGGCGTGTCAGCGGGTACAGAAATAGAAGCAAACTGCATAGTTAACCAATATGGTAGTTTATTAAAAGATAGATTTGGTTCAGGAAATTTTAAATTCCCACTTATCTACGTCATCATTTTTATATAAAAATCTTGTGATGTGGATATATATATATTTTTTTTATTTAATTAATTTTATTTTTTAATTAGTTATTAGTTTAAAATTACTTTATTTTATATATCTAAATTAATTGCAATGAACAGTTACAAGCTCGAAATGTTTATTATGTTATATTCTGAATACTCGATCTAAATAATAACATGAATCTGTAAATTTAGAAATATAGTCTAGTAGAAACAGATGAACTGAGAAATTTATTTTAGATTTTTTCCGAATAAAATATTGAATAGATTTAAGTGTTTTACTTAATTTATTTAACATATGCATATATCATATTTACGGATGTATACATATTATTCATAAAGGTAAAGTAATTTTCTGTCTTTGTTACTTTATTTATTCAACAGTTTGGCTCTTACTTCTAATTCACAATTTTTGAAAACTGGGCGTTTAAACACTTTTATTTGTGTATTAACATTGTGTTTAGATACTTCATTAGTTAATGAAATAAAGTTTCTTCATAATAAGAGGTTTTACAAGAAATAATTTTAAATTCTTCTCAACGTGATTTTCCATATTAGGGTTTTGTAATCTACTTTTTTAATGAAGGAATGAAGAAAAATTACACAGTATAAATTTCAAAACGTATTAGTTTTCAGACAAGCGTTTTTGTCAAAACATTATTAAATCTTTAATCAAAGAGGATCTGAAATATTATCTTTTGTTTTATTATTTTTTGATAAATGACTTACGTGTCCGACACATCTTCAAATCTTAAACATCGGGGATCCATTTCTGCTAGTAATTTTTCTGTGTACCATATTTCTCCATCTCCTCCTGGTTTTTCAAATACACGTCGATAATAAAACATTTCACGGCGAATCTTTTTCTCTTCGCTGAAATATTTTTATTTTACTAAATATATGCATTCATATATACGTAAGATATAACAAAATACGATGGCTGCTTTAAGAAAAGATTGGCGACCTCAAAACTAGCTATTCTAAATTTTATGTTCTCTCCCTTAATTCATCTGTTCTCCCAAATTCTAGATCTTTCCATGTTACATAACGCCTCTTGAAAAAGTTAACTAACACTAAAAATTAACCAGTCAAAGTTTAGAGTACTTTCTGCACATACTCATTATAAATACCGCTCACAGGTTAACTACATCATTCTTCCTTTCGCTAACTTCTGCTCTGCCAATTTCTCCAGCCTTTCTAAGATTTTACGGGCAATATTGACGCAATTGCAAATGCGTTTCAATTCATAGCGATTTTTCGAAGTAGCTTCGCACATTAATGGATGTTGTCCTCTACTGGCTGTCTAAGATGATGTTCGGCAGTCTCTCTGCAAGCGAACACATAGTGGTCCGGATCTCCTGCCATACCGCATGAGCTACGGTTATTTTCGCTTCGTCTGAAGCGATGCAGGTACGTCATGAAGAAGCCATGCTCTGTTCGAAACTTAGTGAAGTGAGACGAGTCACATTTTAAAAGCCCGCTGACGTCTGGGAAAAATCTGTAAACTCTTCAGCCAGTAGTCTGTCTTCCACGCATGTTGCCAACGCTTCAATAAATCTACCTCGAGCTCAGCTTTTATGATCGAGCACGGGAGAGGCACATCAAGTCTGCGAACGTGGGGGTCAGTTGCTGCACTTTTGACTGTTGCATTTGCAATTTCAGTATCCAGTATTACGGTGTCGGAAGGTACCTACTGGTGTTCAGGGTTATAGCATTTTGGGTTCAAGAGTTTAAGTGTGGCCTTGACGAGTGAAATTTTACTGCATGTACCTTGTATTGCCTGTAGGCTAAAGGCCGAGGTAAGTCCTATCCCATAAAATGTTTCTCTCTTTGAGTCGGAGCACACGCACTATTGCACTTTCGCGCTGAGCTAAGAGATGCAGAGGCGGCAGTCCTCAAACCACGTTTAGAGCATTAGTAGTCCAGGTTTTATATACTCGGGAAATCCTTAGAAGGAATGCTCTTTGGTGTCTTTGTGCTCAGCGTAGCAGAATCACCATTTTAGAAGTGATCGTTATGCCTCTCATCGAGGCTCCATACGGTGCAATACGCTCAGCAGATGATGGGACAAGGCAGATACAACAAGATTACCTCACGGTTACTTCCCGAAAGTATGCAAACCCCCAAATCATCGAAAGGTCCCATTTTACTTTAAGCGATTCTTAAGAAGAAACGCAAGATGCGAGCGCAGAACACCTGCACATCTAGAAGATCCTAAGATTTATATATAGCAATGCCCATTACTTTCAATTATAAGACAAATTTCCCGGGATTTGGAAAAAAAATGCCAGAAAAAATTTTATTCTACAATACCAAATTTTATTCTACAATACCAAGTGCACAACAATTTATGAAATATATTACTGAAAAGGAACGCAATGGGATTATAAGTAAATAATCATATTACATGAGTGAATATGCAAGTATTTAAGAGCAATTAAATTTTTAACATATCCTGTCCACATATGCAAAGATCCAGTCAAAACAGAAAATTATATCTCCTAATTTCAGTCTGTATATGTTGCATAAGTTTTCCTTCCTTACTCTAATCAAATTTTCAGTCAAGCGTGGTTACTCAATATTTGTGCTCTCAACCTGATGGCTGCGTATGCTGAGCCGATGGGTAATCAATCGTTTCGGCAATTTCCGCACAGGATTTCAAATTATTTCCCTCTAGAGTTCTTAACTGAACGAGACGGGCTTTCAAAATATAGTGTTACGTTATTTTCTTCCTTCATGTTCGTACGGGGTTCGTAGATTTGGAGTGAATTACGGCGATACTTGATAAAATATCGAAACACACTTTATTTAGCCAATATTATTCAGGACAGCTCCAAAATCACGTTTACAATTGTCGAAGAACTACTATAGACACGCTGCAACAATCAGCGACACAGCCTTCAGGCAATCAGGCTATAACGATGAAAACAGCTTAACTGTAAAGCACCAGAGTACACCTCCCAACTCTGCTCGGTCGTTCTCGGAACGCCACTTACTTTCGAGATTCTCTACGCTACAACTCACGATGCATTCGACGATACCCTAGAGTACAGCTCCTGACTCCTCGGTTCAGTCGCTCCTGGAGCTCAACACACTCTCTCGATGACGCACTAACTGCGACTCACTGAGAGACTCTTTCGGTGCACTGGACGACCAATTTGGCACTAGGCACTCACTGATTAACTATAAACTCGATGGACTCCGCACTAATTACGTACCAGCAGGGTTTATAAAGCTTTTAGTTCGTGTTCGAGAACATTCTAGGCTGAACCGGTAAAAATTCCTTCAAGAAGGTTCTCCAACCGTCTATGGCAAATTGCCAATTTTGTCGCCAAATGTCGCCAAGAGAGCGATTTCGTGCCAGATGTCAAATGTGGCAATCCTGCCTTCCCTTCCCTTTGTCTGGCAACCCTAAAACTGTTTTGCGGAGAGCTATCTTAACGCGCCTGGACATTTCGTAATACTGCCCCACCTCAAGAACTGCACATCCCAGGCTACACAACCCTAAGGCAGAAGCCAAATTCGATACAAACAAAACGTAGTAAAACTATAGTGACGTGATCGAAGTTTATTTGCAAATAATCGTTGTTATCATTATTTACGCATAAGGATTATTTTTTCTTTTAATGTCAGTATTTTAAAGGAATAGCTGCTTTTGGCAACTTTTATGTTTCACGTTAAGGTACGTGACACGATATGTTGCCGCTACGTTAATTTTTTTATTGATATTTGGAAAATTTGTTATATTACATTAAATTTAAATCATGACCTCATTTGTATTACCTAAAGTGTTAAAGATCTTCGTTTCCTGGCTTGGAACTAAAAATTATTTTGTATCGGTGGTTGCTTGGAGAGAATGAACTGATTTTCTTCAAGCTGAAATGTTTCTATGCATTTCCTCTTCAGGCGTATTTTAAATTAACAGTACCTTAAGTTAACTTACCTTAAATTAACAGTTCGTTTTATATTCCGTTTTTTACTAAAATTTAATTATTTTATTTACAAAAATTTAGTTTTAGTCTACAGTTTCTTTCTCTTGACAGTTTAAACTTCTGTAGGTATTTAACGTATTTTATTTGAATTATTATTTTGCTACAGTTCTATTATTTTTTATTTTTTCAATTTACTAAAATACCGAAACGCAAAAAGGTATTACGGGAGATGAAGACGTGAAGCATTACAGAAAAATGAAGAAAATCGACTACCCCCATAGCACAAAACATCCTAAGGATGTCCTATTTAAGTCGCAATATCCCGGGATACACTTAGGATGTCCTAAGGATGTTGATTCTCAGATGTCCTGAGGAGATCGTAATTTAACATCCTGAGGATGTCTTATTTAAGTCGCTATGTCCCGAGATATGACAGGATGTCCTGAAGATGTTGATTCTCAGATGTCCTGAGGAGTTCACCAATTTCACATCCTGAGGACATTCATTTTGCATTGTCCGGAGGACTTTCGTTGTCAAACATTTTGAGGATATTTGTTCTCAAATTTACCAGTTTTAATTTTTTGACATTGCACATCTGAAACTTGCACATTATTTTATTTTTCATATGTATTTTACTAAGTTGTTTCTAAATGCTGTACATTAAAAATATTGATATGATTGATGATTTATTCTTGTTATTTTTTTATTAATTTTAAATGCTATTTTTTCTGAGGTTTTTAAAAATTTATTTAGTCATGGAAAAGATTTTTTTCAATGGATTAGCATTTTCTAGAATATTTGCAAAAGTCTAAATAACATATATTTTTTTTATAAAAAATGTATAAATTACATGTATAATTACTTACAGATTACAAACCCTACTACAAATATAGGTAAAATTAGATATAGATATATTTAATTACGGAAACGAATTTTTTTTTAAATTTGGATATAGAGACATTAGGTATTTTTTTGGAAGCAGGAAACATGAAAAATTAGCAACTGCCTTCGCCGGGAATCGAAGGACGGACCTCTGGAATACCGGCTCAGTGTGCAGAACCACTACACCACGAAGACACGCTAGGTGTGGTGGTGGTGTATTTAATTATGGCAAAGCACACTAGGGCTATCTGCCTAAGGGGAGGGATGTCTTCGTGGAGGACTTTCTAAGGAAAACTGGCTCGTATACACGTTACACGTGGGGAAAACCACGAAAACACCCATGCAGCCAACCCGTTCGCGGGATTCGAACCTCGGATCGCACTACCAGGGTTCAGCGATTTTACCGCTCGGCCGCTGGTGGGCCGAAGACACGCTAGGAAAGCGGGAGAAATACCTTATATTACTTCTCTTTTTAAAGGCCGACTTTTTTTTAAGGGGATCCAATCACTAAATCCTGGGTGTGGATATACCTCATTCAACACCTTTTTAGTTCGGGCGCCACTGTAGAGACATTAGGATTTTTTTGGGAAGCCGTAGAGTTGAAAAATTAGCAACCGCCTTCGCCGTGAATCGAACCAAGGACCTCTGAAATACCGGCCCAGCGTGCAGAACTATTACACCACGAAGGCACGCTAGGAAAGAGGGAGAAATACCTCATGAGGAATTTTTTTTTCCTCTAATTACAGGACAGAAAATATTTTTCAATCGCGCGATCTGCTATTGATATTGAATTACAGTCGTGCGATAATTTCGCAGTAAAGATACATCTCTGATGACTATCCAAGATTCTAGAAACTTTGGTCTTATATAGAGATGGTCGTCTTATAGAAATAATGCTTAATATCAATATTTATGTATAATCTCAGAACTATTGGTCACTTTCAGAAGTGGTCGTTTGAGAGCCGATATTCTATATATTTATTTACTGATACTCTCAGATTCCAAAATTTGTTTATATTCTCAGAAATATTGGATGGAAGGTGGTCGTCCCATACATGCAAAATTTTACATTTCATTAAGAATGAATTCGGCATTATTTAACTATTTCCCTATTAATTAATTAATTAGATAAAGAAAAAATTAGGAAATAGTACTGTTTATTACGGAATAATGTAGGAAGTTCTACAGAACTATATTCTTTCGCGTCATTGCACATTGTATCCGGCAAACTACTAGTTCCTCGTATTCTTCCGCAAATCCGTAAACATCTGTCTGATTTGAAACGAAATCCAAAATGGCTGCGCCATGAAGTTAACTTGTATGGATATTTTTTGTTGCATGAAAGGTAAGTTCAGTTGCAATACTTGTATGTTTACTTTTTTTTCTTTTCGAATGTATGTTATTTATGTCATTTTGACAGTTAAATGTTTCACAGCTTTATGAATTGTTACCATTCTGTCGTGAATTACGCGTATCTCAATGGCTGGCTGTCTTTTCAAATATCTAATTTGCCCTGCTATCCAAATGTTTATGACTGAATTTTTTTTAGTCTAGTTTATGCATTCAGTTTCAAAATAATATGTGTGATCAGATTGCTTATTATTTTATTGCAGCAATAAATTTATGTTAAATAGTTTGAACAATTGTATAAAAATAAGAGTTTGCATTCTTTTGTCCAAAATATGTATGGTTGAAACATTATCTTAATCTAGTGTGTAATTCAAGTTTTTTTGGGGGTACTGTTCTGTTATTGGGACCAGAATCGGAAATGTATGAACCTGTGTTCGTAAGTATGAGCATAGATGTGTATATGTAGACACACAAACATACAAATATACAAGCATACATAAATACAATTCTGAACCCGGTCCTGATAACAGAACAGTATCTTTTTTTAATCTTTTTTGAATATTTTATAGAAGGATTAAGCATTTTTCAAACTGCATATCATTTTAAGATTCAACTTGCAGGAAGACAAAATATGGTCATTCAATCAAATGCTTATGATTGCTTTTAACATTTTCTCATAAATATTGTTTGCATTTTTATTGTATTTTAGATACTTTAGTTATGTAAAGTGAACATGAGAATATTAGGAAAGCTCAAGAATATGAATAGCTACCATAATACAGATATTTTTTCATCGAGCCCATTGTTTTAGAAACCAATGCACCATTATTATATGCTGGCTTATTTTATAGTTATATGCAGTTTAACTTTATGTTCATGTTACTGTAGTATTGTCATTATAATAAAAGTATTGATAATTTTTGTTGAATCTTGCAAGTTGCCTAACATTCAGAATTATTACTACCGAATTTTAACGATAGGTTTTTTCGAGTTGACATAATCTGTCTGATAAATAAAATAAACTGGTGTTTAAATTATATGCATTTCTCTTAATGTTTCATTGAAAGTGAGATGGAAATATAAATGCTATCCAGAAAAGTGAATTCTTTTTGCCTGAAGTAACAAACTGTACTAAATGATTAATGTTTATATCATTTTAGAAATGTCAATATTAAAGTTTCTCCCCCTTCTCTTCTTTGATTTTGAAATAATTTATAATAAAATAATATATGCATAAGTGTAATTAATGTAAAGTGTCATTCAATAATATAATTTATTTTTAATGATATTTTTATATTATCTGGGTTTTCTTTTGGTGTTAGAAGGAGGAAAAGACTGTAATGTTTTAATTAAGGAAATAATTAAAACATTACAGTCTTTTAAATAACACAGTTACAGTAATGTTTATTGAAGCAATCAGTACTGTGTGATTGCCAGTGATTGAATAATGTTAAAATGCATTGTTCATAAGGAAATCTTTGTGTTATAGATTTTATTTTGACACAAGCTGAAATTTGAATTATTGGAAGCACTTTGAAAACCCGAATTATTTCCTGAATCATTAATCAGGCCAATATATAACATACAAATTTTCATACAAAATTATTTCTTTGAGCATATTATAAAGAGCTCATTTAATTTTATTATTTGTACAAATTTTAGACAAAAGTAGCATGTAACAGTTAAAGATTTATTGAAGCCTACTTGTTACTTGTGGTAACAAAGAAGTGTGAAAGATATTGCCACATTAGTGAACATGACGATCATTGATGCTTAGTTTAGTAATTTAATAATATATTGAGAAATGCTGGGAACTTTCAGAAGTAGACATTTTGAAAATGATGGGCTTGATAAGAAATTTACATGGTTTTATTATTTATTCTTTAGTTAAGAATGGATTTTAGATGTTCATGTGAAAGAATTCTGTTTAATTATATGTGAAAGAATTGTTAAAGTTTGGCATTTAAAAAAATGAATTAATAATATACAATTATCTTTTTATTATACATATATTACTATATATTTCTAATGTGCTATGTAAATGTCAGTGCTAAACAATTGAGATACTATTGTCAGGGCAATCTTTTCTTATACATGAAAAATTCTGATACGTTCTTATCATCTGCCCTCACAGCTTCAACTTATGCTAAAACAGCAAGAGTATGCACACGATAATAGCAAACTATTAATATGCATACCACACACATGTATTTATATGCTTTATATTTAATCTTTATTTCTGAATAGTATTCCATTGGATGAAAAATATGTGAATATTGACCCAATGTGTATATTTGTGTGTGTGTGTGCATCCTAAAATTTCTTGTTTCTTATAAAGTGCTTATTTGAATTACTACTTGTGAACAGAGCAGTAGATATGAACCATAAACTAACCATTTTGCCAATTTTCACAGCTTATATGCATTTCTCAATAGATAGTCAGAAAGCACCAAAATTTGTAATAATGTTAAGTTTAAATGATGTTCTATACTTTTGTGTTAATTTTTCTATTCTATTAATTCTATTACTGTGTTATCAAACTTTCTGCAGGAATTTCAACTGGTTAAGATGTTATTACCATGTGGAGAAGAATTTGGTTTTCAAGCTAGAAAAAATTGCAGCTGAAGGATTTTGTAGAAGGTCAGTCAAACTGGTTTTAGTTAATTATAATTTAATTTTGGGTGAAGAATTCTCAAATTTATTTATCATAAGTGTCTAAAGGTCTTCTAAATTAAATTCTGCTTGTTTTTGAAATTTTTCATGACATTCATTCTTTGATTATTATTATTTTTTTTAATTTACTAACTTATATCCAGGTACATAATGTTGCATTTAATACCATATCTTAAATATTGTAAAATGTTATAATAATACATTTCACTTAAAAATGTGGTTGTGACAGTAAATTTTCTGTTACATTTAATCATATCTATAAACATTGGTATACATCATTTTTCAATAATCTGTATATTATTTTGTGCATTTCTTTTACATCCAAGATCTGGCATATGACTTGGGCCCACCAGTGACCGAGCGGTAAAGTCGCTGAACACTGGTAGTTCGGTCCGAGGTTCGAATCCCGCGAACAGGCTGGCTGCATGGGCGTTTTCGTGGTTTTCCCCATGTGTAATGTGTATACGAGCCAGTTTCCCTTAGAAAGTCCTCCACGAAGGCATCCCTCCTCTTAGGCAGATAGCCCTCGAGGCTTTGCCATACTCACACACACACACAATGGCATATGACTTGCTTTTCAAACTGATAACATGGTGTAATAATGTAATCTAATGGTTAAAGTTTACTATGGAACGGGCCAAATTTAATAAATTATTCTTTGATAGAAATTTATTCATGTGTTCAGTGTGTCTCATCTCTTTAAATTGCTAAAGTAAATTTTATGTAGTTGCATTTAGGAATTTTGACTGTATCAGAGTAACTTTGTTTCAGTTATTATAACATGCAAGGGAAAAAATTCATTCATAGCTCCGTTTTTAAAATTAGTTAATTAAAGTCCTTAATAAAGAGGGACGTTTTGTTGTTTTTAATGTCGATAGAGTTTAATTCAAAAATATGCCACATTAAGGGTTACTTTTTAACCTAATTTAAAATTTTCATTACTTTAACATGTCCAATAATTGTTATTTTAACTCCGATATTGTAATAATATCAAAATTCCTTACTTTTTGATAGGTAATCCAAATGTAAAACAAGAAAAGAAAAAATTAAAATCTAGAAGTATATTTATTTCATACCTCTAACAAATAAAAACAACACAAGCACTTTTTACTGTCTATCTGCATAGTGTGGCATGTCCCGTAAGACTGAGATTTGTATGGTCAAATCCATGTTTCAGTTAAAGGAAAATGCATGCACAGTCTTCTGATTTTCCCTTCGATTAAGGATTCTGTATATACTAGCATAAGAAATATATTAGTTAATGCAGTGTTATACATCAATATTTATAGACAATTATTGTGGCTATGTTTATTATAATTTTGTTCACTGTAATGGCTGGAGTGCCTAAACCATCATGCTGTGTAAACAAAACTCAAATCTTCATCTCTGCATACTGCTCCACTAGTGTTTAAACCACTGAAATGGTGATTATGGTAGAACATCTTTGGTAAAAATTTACTCTACTGTAACCCTTGGTGAATCGTTTCTTTTTTTTATATCAAGATTGTCACCTGAGAGGATCGGCACCAATTTCAAGGTGGCCGCTACACAAAACGAAAATAAGAAGTCAAAGACATACACAAACTCTGTGTCCATGTATACATCAACCTATTAAAACAGAGAACTGCACAAACTGGGCATTGTGCACTGCCTTAACTTTGTCCATGTACACATTGATCTATTTTCACTCTAAGAAAATCAGAAAGTTAAAAATATCATAGTTACCAGAAAAAATTTGCCACTGTCTTAACACACAGACAACCAAAAATACACAAACAGAGAGGAATAAGTTACCAAAAATACATATTTCCTAACATAAAAACATTAAACAACAAATCTTCTAACAAAAATTAACACACAGAGACAAAAAAATAAATGAAACGTCATTTTTTTAACATATCTTTTTTTTCACATTCATATGTTTAGGCTTCCCACCACCATCCTCCAGGTAAGCAATTCAATTCAATTTTTCGTCTGTTAGTCACCTCAGACATACTCAAACGATGGTACCCACACCAAAATAATAAATAGCATGTTCAAAATACAAGACCGTGCAACCAAACACAGCAATTGAAAAGAATGGTAAGAACCAAAAACCTGGGACCGTACAAAAGGTTTACTATTAAAAAAAGTAGCCCAAAACTAAATTTATCACAGCACGTTGGCAATATTTGCAGAAATAACTCCTTTTTATTGACAAAAAAAAAAAGTTTTTTTTTTTCCCAAAGGCTACTTTCGCCAACATTATCAACATTAGGGTTACCGAAAAACTTATTTGACGCAATGGGCTTCCACATTTCACAAACAACCAATACCACTTTGCGATTTTTTTTCAGACAGAAACCAAGGTGTACCATACAGTAAAGATTAACCACATCTTCATTTACTACTGTTACAAGTACTTCTTTGGTAAATTTCTGCGGTTAAATTCAAAAGTTTAAAATTGCATTAACATGATCAGATTCAGAGTCATAGCTAGGGTTTTCAGCGCTCAGGGACAACTGAAGATTTTGCGCCCCCTACTGCTTGCCAAGGATGGAAAACATTTAATTCTAAAATGTTCTAACATCAGTTTGGCGCCCCTTGGATTCTGCACCCGGGGACAGATGCCCCCCTCTAGCTACGCCCCTAATCAGATTTTATTTTCTGCACGTAGCTAACAATTACTTATGTGTTGTCAGATAAATGTTACCAGATGCAGTTAATTATTTTTTACTTGCCAATCTCATGAGACAAGTTTTTTTTTGCTCCTGCAAGACTTTACTTTGTGTTGCAAAATAAATTCATTCTCACTCTTTTTGGACTTGCCTACACATTAAATTTAAAATAGTTTTATGAATAGGTAAGATGTGATTATCATAATTTTGTTTCTCTCTTTATCTTGGCAACTTTATATGTTGATTCAGTATCCAGGTTACCTACCAGTGGCTGATTGATAAAACTGCTCATATGTTCGTTCAGTTGGTGGTTTGAGTTTATTTTCTAACATAAAAAATTTTAGAAGGCATCCCCCATGTTTATTTTACTATCGAAAAATCAAATAATTGCTACTCTGTTTATAGGTACTAAATGTTAAAATATTTTAAATGCTTTCTTTAATTTGCATTCTAATAGTCATTTGTTTAAATTTAATTATGAATTATATTCACATATAGTAATTGTGAGTGTTTTTTTATTTTAGGTGCTGTGAAAGGCAATGACAGAGATCCAGTTTATCAAAAGTTCTTATATACATAAGAATACATGAATATAAGATTGTTTTTCATGAATTCAAATAAAATGTGATAAATTGGATTAATAAAAACCATTTTGAATTTTGAAAAGTGTTTTTCCTCTGTTAATCATAATATAGTGCCATAAATTTCTGAATGTGTTTATTTTTCATCCAAATAAATAGTTTTACAAAAATTTGTCATATTAATAGATATTGCATAATTTAGCATTATTATAAATATTTATTATAGCAGATTTAGCTGAACTACGTTTTTAGTCTCTTTGCAGATGAAGTCACAAAGGTAAGTGGTTAGACATTTTTCTGTATTCTCCATTAAGTAATTTTATCTGGTAAATTACCATTACGGTGAAAGAATAAGCTTTGCTTGAAGATACAAAAATTTGCAGACATTTCAAAAAATTGGTATACGTAAAAAAGTTCTTAAATTGCCACATATGCGAAACTGAAAATGTTATATATGAAATAGTTCAGAAATATAAATATTTTCACTATTTTTTAACTATAATTCACTGCATTTGTTATATATAATCACAGTTTAAGGTAGCAGTGCTTTTCTCACTGTGATTTCTCGTGTATTTCGATTCATAAATACACGTACATAAATCCACGTATTTTGATTTCTCTTTTGAGACTGAATAAAAAATGAACTAAACATTCTCGTTGACATTGAGAGTTGAATAAAAGCTCACCTCAAAATAAAATGAATTAATAAATTTATGGAAAATTTTACATTGCATATATTGAGCAGAAAGAAACTGAATATACTTAATGGAATTAATAATTGGTAGAGTTGATAGCAGAATAAAATGCCTTAATTGCATGGTAAACAGTAGATCTTTTGAAGTTTTTCTATGTTGCGTAAAATGCAGATTTAAATTTTTTATATTGATTGTCATATAAATGGCAATTACTGTTTTATTTTGCTCTGAAATGAATGGTTAGTAATAAAATTCTGGATGAGACAACCTTTAACATGTGCTAGAATTTACAAAGTTTAATTTGGTGCTGATTTCAACGGGTAAATTTCATTTTACTGAATTTTGCTTAAAATAATACCAATGAACCGTTGCAAATTATTTTCAGAACTTTTTTTTTTAATCTAAAAGGGCTATTAGTTTTGAAATGTGACTTCATATCGTCAGTCGTAAACTTTCACTTTTCATTCAAGTCTTGCCATTTGGCAAAATTTAACATATTTACCTTTAAAATCTAATATATTATTGATTAACAAGCCAAGCTATTTAAAAGCATTACACACAGTTCTTAACAATGCTTTTTTTTTTATTTTTAATCTGATTGATTTAAAATGCATTTAATTCGTGATATATCTAATTGAAAACATTTTAATATTTCTACATAATTACATGATATATTTCTTCATTTTTCAAATATATAGAAGATATATAACTTTCTGGTGTCAGTATCTTATAAAATGTTTTGCTATTTCCACTGCCCCGTCTGTATTGATAATCTATGCATTCATAAACTTTTAGCCTCTTTGAGTGACTGCTAAAATCTGAGGCCAGATTTTTTTTTTTTTTTTTAATTTTGTGAGCAGAAGAGAATTTTAGAAGAGCTTCTTGAGTTACCTTTTGAATGATATAAAGAATTGTTAACATAATGTCAAATTTTTACAACTAAATATTAAATATATAAAAAAGCCTGCAGCATTCTCATGTTACGAAAACATATTTATTTATTCTGAGGCTAGGAATTGATTTAGTTTTAAAAATACAATTTATTCCTTTTAACAATTTCCCAACAGTGTCATCAAAACACTATAAATTCCTTACATGTTTTAAAGAAAGATGATTCATTTATGTAAAGATTATTAAATTGGTAATTTTATTATTCAATTTTTAATACAAATTAACTGAAATTAGAAACTGATTTTGTAAAATAATTTAATTATGAATAATTCAAGTTGGGGGCTATTGGATGTTTAAAAATGATCAAAAGATTTTTAATATCTTAAAAATAAAAGCAAAATTTTCAGTTTTAATATTTTGTATTAATAATTCATTTTAATTTCCTTGCTCGGTTTTAATATATTCACAAATTCAGATTTAAAAACAAAATAAGTTGTATAAATATTTTCAACATTTCTGATTTTTCCATAGTAACCATAGGAGAACGATTTGAGACTATCTGTGTAAAAAAAAAAGTAGGTTTTAGATCTTCACATACTTTCACTGGAATTTTCCTCTGTATATATACTGGGATGTGACACTAAGCAGTTGAGAGTATGTATTTAAGAGGTTAAAGGGATATTGTAACTAGTGTTTCAAATCCTGATAACATCCCATACGCTGTCGGTGGGACGTAGATAGGATGTCCTAAGGATATACTGGGATGTGACATTAAGCGCTCAGGAGGATGAGTTTAGGGGGAAATTGGGGTATTACGGGATGTCCTGAGGATGTAGTAAGTAGGACTTTAAATCCTAATAACATCCCATATGTTGTCGATGGGACATAGATAGGATGTTTTTAGGATATAATGGGATGTGCTTAGGAGGTTTGTGGGATGTCCTGAGGATGTGCACATATCCCGCGAGCAATGTGCTATGTGGGTAGAAGATCCTACGGACAAGAAAAATTATATGCTCCAAAAACGAATGAAGATACGGCTAGAACCTCAGCAGGCAAGCAAAATGACCAGAAATGTTACGCATTCAAGAAACTGAAGGACAAACCAACAGGAGACAAGCAGAAGTTCAAGAAACTATGCGTCCTCAAGAAACTGAAGTAGAAGCGAAAAACAGGCTTATTTGACAATTGGAACAACAGAACATGCGTGATGAAGATAAGGAGAGGTTGCAAGTAGACGAAGGACATAAAACATTCATCATCGTCGTCAAATTCGAGTATAAATGCCAGAACAGGATACCACTTCATAAACAACTCAAGACGCTGCGCATCACAGAAAAGTTCGGTCCGAAGAAGCAATGGTTATGCGAGAAACCAAACTTTGCATAAATATAGCACAACATACACGTAGCACTCTTCACAATGCAGAAAGATGTGGACTCGAAGTTTAAGTTGAACAACACAGTAGTTGTTGACGGTGAGTGAACCCACAGTAAGTTGCATAGAACTCATAAACATACATAGATAGAACTCACAAATTTTACTTTGAACGCAGCCCAGTAGTAAAATTGTGGGTGGCCAGAAGGAAGAATGTATTCAACAGGCTGTACAGCATGCGATATCAGTATTGGTCTACGTTACGATAAATGTCGATAACACAAGCAGGTAATATACTTCCAGAGTTTTGACATAAGAACATATATATCAGTGTTTCAAACCTACAAATTTTGCATCAAATTGGAAAACAAATATCTAAAAATTTGCCTTTTCATGCATAAGAGTTCAGCATTCGAAAAATTATATTTTCGTAAACGCTTTAGCAGAAAATAATAAAACTTATTGCCTTGCGAAGGAGAACGAAATCAGAACTAACCCGAGGCTACCCGTCAATGGTTGTTTTAAACAGGCCGAATAAAACATAAATTTCCTCATGAGATACTATCAAAAATACAAAATTAATTGAATATCCAATAACACTACAATTAAGAAACCGAGGCATAAAGTGCACTGCAAATCAGATGCAAACAACAAAATGTAAACAAAATATGTATGTACTGCAATACAAAAGCAAAAGAGTCAGAAATGAAATAATGATGATATTTTTAATGAAAAATTTAATATAAATGTTTAATTCATAATATTAGTAAATATATAGTGTTTATATTATTTATAGAAACGTGCAGAACTTTCATAATATTCATTACTTACGAACGCTTTTTCATGCATCGAAGCATACCACAAGCCATTTTCAGTTGAGTGCTGGTGCACGTCAAAATAATCAAGATATTTCTAGATTATTACGAAAAATGAATCGCTTTGACTCGTTTCTCGAAACAAGTATATCTACAAATTCAGTATTAATCTCTCACAGCAATATAATTAAGGATCATAAAATCTCCAAACACGCTTTAAACGCAAAAAAATCGCATTAAGACAAAATGAAGAATTTTCACTCTTACAATGACTTTTACAACAATACAAAATAGAATAGAATTTCTAAACTAAATGTTTATTCTTACACCATATTTCATTCTTAGGAAATCTTTCACGGTTGTTGAGTAATTCTAACTGTTAACTGGTTTAAATACAATTATAACTTTATATGTATGCACAGAGATATATGTACAGGGTGTCCATTATTAAACTTGAAATTTGCGAGCAGTCTGTAGCAAAAACTAGGTGGGGGAATTTCATGAAAATTGGGTAATGGCAGAACGAAATGATGGGAATTTTATGAAGAGACAAAAAGAATAGCTTTCGAAATTCACATTTAGATAGCGTTGTGTATTGTAAACTGTTGTCGTATGCAAATTTCGTAACCATAGAAATCCTGTGCGTGCACAGCAGCCCTATAAAGATGCTAGAGGACTGTATACAACAACCCTTTAATGACCGCACTCATACTCATTTGCTAGTCAAGGAAGATGACATTGACTCTCCAGGAACGGGCTTTACTGGTCAAATTGTTTTACCAAAATGGAGACTCTGCAACCGAAACTTTGAAGAAATTTCGGTCTTTGAAGCGGTTACGAAAAGATTTACTCACTAGTCAAGGACTAACAAACATAATCAGAAAATTTGAAGCAACGGAAATATTGGGGATTCAACCAGCAAGGGGAAGAAAGTATGTTGCAGTACAGGTAGTGGAAGATGTAGTTAAGCAAGTGGAGGAAGACAGATTACAAACCATCGCCAGCACTAGTGTTCCGCGTAATACAGCATCTGTTGACCAACCTGATTCCACGGTTCATAAGATTCTTCAAAATGTCTTATGCTACCTATGTTTAGTTATAAAATGTTTAATATTTATAAAATCTTATAGTGAACACCATGAAATATGTGGTAGTCCAGCAAGTTGCACAGACCATTACCCAATCAGAACTGTCCCAGCCCAGGAGCTATTATATCAAGTGACAGCTCGTGTAGATAATTTACTCAATGAAATAAGTGCTTTGAAGCCGAACAGGTGTGGTAAGAAACCAACCTTAAAATGCTAGAACAGCAGTGGGGAAGAAAACTTACGAAGGAACTCCAGAAAGCGCGAGGGCAAGTAAGATAAGGTTGCTAATCAACAAGGAAGCACGAAACAAAACCGAGAGTCCCATTTAAAAGCCTTTTTATTTCTGTTATGGATGGTAACATTAATGGACCTTTCATCATGAGGCACACAAATTAACTTCCTTTAGTATAGCAATCGATACAGGAATCACGTTACAATCACCCGAAAAGATCTAGCTCAACGTTTGAAAGGTTAACTCATCTGAACGCTTCCCTGTGTTGAATGTGTCCGGTGATAAAAGCGACATCGACGTAAAGATAAACGAGAATGTCCCGTTTATAATTTCCGCCAACCATCACATGGCTTATGCGCAAACAGTACCGACCCTTGCATTCTTGGATTAGACTTTCTAAGGAAATACAATTTTTAATTCTTTTAATTTCAAAAAACGAACTCCATTCATCCTCTGATGATGTAGTCCTGTTAGGAATTAAAAAGAAGTTAACGCCATCTGGAAAACCTCCCAAAAACGTCGAGTCGAGATCATAGCACTGAATAGAACATAATTTCCTCTTCCTGAATCATAGCTGAAAGCAGAAATTTCCGGTTCGGCATAATGAAATAGCTAAGAACTTTAAGTGCACGAAAGAAGTACTAGTGGCCTGCCTGTGCGTTCGTTGACTTATAAAGACCCATCATTCCGGTGACAGTTTGCAACGTAAGTGCTGAAGCTAATGCCATTAGGAAATGCGAAGTCGTTGCAGCACGTACTCCAGTGAACTGCCTTAAACGAACCAATAGTCCTTCTGTCTCTGTGTTTCGCAAACCTTAAATTCGGAATTTTTGCTGAACACATAATTAGGAGTTGGATACAGCAGTCTTGCAGAGAGTGTTCTTGAAGAATTTCAAGAGGTTTTCTGCTGTTTATCCTCTAATATAGTCCGAAAAATTTCGGGACAGCGTAGAATCGATACAAGTGATCATCTAGCAGTCACGAAACATCCAAGACGTCTATTGATTGCTACGCAGCAAGAAATAACAGACCTTACAAAGGACATGCAGCAAAGCACCGTTATGAAGGCTTCAGTGAGTCCTTGCGTAACTCCGAGTGACTAGTCGGAAAGAAGACAACTTTATCTCGATTGATTATCGTCTGTTGAACGACCTCACGAAGAAAGACAGCTACAATAATCCCAGAATTGGCTATATTGTCCATATTCGTTTTGGAAGCAAGTGGTTGAGAATATTTGAATAATGGAGCTGATACAGACAGTTACAGAGACATCCTGATAACTGAGAGAAGACGGAATTTAGTATCGGACAACAACTTTGGCAGTTTAAGATGATGTCGTTTGGATTTAGTAATGCGGCGGCGACATTCGAATGCCTAATGAAATCGTCCTGAGAATTATTTGATATGAAGCCTGTTGAGAAGTGTAGGGAACTAGACATTTTCCTGCAGACGATGTGGGGGGGGGGGGAATATGTAAGATCGATGAAAGCATAAAATCCGAACTTTTCAGATCGGTTTAGGGGTTCTGAGAGATGTCCAAGCGAGTTTCTCTCGTTAGATGTTGGATGTGCTTTGTAATGTTTTGCGCTTAACATTTAAAGTAGTTTGAACGAGTAATAAATAATTGTTCTATAGAGGAGACCTGTACGAGTAGATTTCTCGAATGTTCCAGATATGTAAAGAGCTTCTCCAGGAATATAAATTCTGTTAAAATATCCCTGGTATTTAGAGCATTCTATGCACAACGAACCCATTCGCACTCAACAATATCTTAAATTGATTTTATTTTGTCTGGACATTTAAAATGTATTCAAAACTAGAAACTTGAAAAACCTAGTGATCTAAAGTAACAAAACTTTGCGGGTTTAGATAAACAGATCTCTCAGTTTCTATCTGTAATGCGGCTGATAACAAAGTGCAACGCCACGTTTTAATTCTGCAATTCCTTCTATTTTGCTTAACACGTCTGCCACGAAAGCATTTCTATCTCTAGGTAGATATATAAGTCTTGCGAGAACTTTCCTACAATGAAATCAAACCAAAATATTTTTGATAGCAATTAGGTATATTGAAATAAATATATTATACTAGAAGCGAAGCAAATTTACAGAAGATGAAAAATGAAAACGTCATCAGCTGCAAAAATAAAAAATATTAAAGATGCGTATCAGAGCAGAGAAATTTTATGCAAAATCTGTGAAATGAAATAAATAAAATATATAAATACAGTAAGGAACGTAGGATCTGAAAATAGGATTAGGTCGTTACACATACAACGACAAAATGAAAATTCGTTCTTACAAGAAACTAGAAACTGATGTTTATTTATTACTCTTTAATAAAAGGATGCCGAGAATTTCTCAGTTTATAAGTTACAATCAAAGTGAAAAAAATTACTGGTTAAGAAACCTTGCACCATTGAGTAATACTCCTTCCTCGAAATCATTTATGTTTGAACTAGGCGACACTGTTCTCAAACAGATGATAAAAAGTTTGGTTATAAATGAATTGACAGGTTACGTATAATAATAATTATCGCTATTTAAGATAGTACGATCTTTTAAAAAAATACTACAACTATATCTAAAATATGTTACGTCAAGGATAACATTTTTGAAAAGAATTATATTGTTTCATCACTCTATTTTAAGTCGAAATTTTTTTCGCTCTACTTCTGTTTTTGAAAAAAGGAAGGAAATATCATGTAATCTGCTGACTATAACAGTTTAAAAAATCTATTAACAGATTTTAATTCCAATACATCGAATCTCCTTAAACTAGCATCAACGAAATTTCCTATGGATATTTTATATCCACTTTCGCTGTATCAGTTTTTTCTTGTAACAACTTTCAGGACGCGAGAAAAGTCATGTATCGAGTAAATTTTAAAATAGTTAAGATGTAAATTTCCCTCATGATCCAGGTCAGCGATGCCTGATCTGCGCAGAAATTTTCTATCATAGAGTTAATGGTGCAAACGTTCTGAGGCTTTTGGTCTGAGACACCTTCCTGATGACACAGTAATTCCTATCTGGTTTAGATAGACATTTGCTTCAGTATACCATGACACTTTCTTGACGGTTTATACCCTTGGTAGAAGAAAGCATCAACACTATAATTGCTCCCATCCGTGTCAAGATTGAACGGGTTACGCCCCTTTCAGTTCAATGCTGGTGATGCCAAACTAATCAAGATAATTCAAAATTATTACAAACGAAGAGTCGCTTTGACTGGTTTCTCAAAATAAGTAATCTGCAACTGCAGTATTAATATCTCTCAGCAATATAATTCGGGATCATAAAATCTCCAAAAGCGCATTAAACGCAAAAAATCGCATTAACGCACAATGAAGAAATTTCGCGCTTAGGATGACTTTTACAATATCAAAATTCAATGGAATTTCTAAACTAAATGTTGGTTGTTAAACAATATTTCTATCTCAGAATCAGAATCTTTCGCGGTTGTGGAGGACTTCTAACTGTTATCCGGTTTTAATCCAATTATAATATGTATATCTTATATATATGCAGCTTAAGTGTTTTTCACCGACAGCTCATTGGTTGCTTTCGCAACTGTAAATTGTTTTATTCCCCGTACATTTCAGCGCGTGAAGAATATTATGAGAAAGCTAAGCCGGAAAAATTAAAAATACAAGAGCAGGTGCATTTAATATTTAATAAATAAATTTAACATCTATATATAATAGCATTCGGAAATATGCAACCGGCAAAAATCGGCAATGATGAAAAAACATATAAAATAATAATGAAGTAAATATATATCTTCATTATATGCGGTTCAAGTGTCTGTTTGTCGTGGATAGTTTATTGGTTGCTTTCGTAACTGTACTAACCAATGGAGTGAAGTTGCCACGGCACAGGATTGCCGTTTCAATTGACACGTAGACAATTTCCTGTAAAACTTGCCTTTGCTATGACCATCCATAAGTATCAGGACCAAACGCTTAAGCGTGTTGCCATTTTTTGACCTGAGCCTGCATTTGGACATGGTCAAATTTATGTTGCATGTTCAAGAGTTCTTGAAAGAACGGACGTAAAATTAAAAATAATGGATGGTCTTCTGCAAGGCGAGCTGAAAAATGATGGAAAGATCTACACAAGAAATGTTGTGTACAAAGAGATCTTTGACGTGTGAATTAACATTTTATTATTTAAATCACCTTTATTTATCGAGCTAGCGGTGACTTTTAAGAAATGTACCGCCACCGCTTTCCTTCATTGCACTTTAAGCAATTAAGCAAGTAGAAGGGGAAAACCGCGTGGGGCAGTAAGCAAAGGGGCGTCCTCGCGACCTGTCCTGGGTAATTCAGTTTGAATTAGCAGACACCTTTGCACAAATCATTTTCATCGCGATTTATAATATCTAGAACAGCGATCATTTCGCATGACGGCCGGGCTTTCTAGTCCATATATATGCACAGACATCTATGTAATATCTAATCACGTATTTATATAATATGTTATATGTATATGTAGGCATATAATTCAAAATAAATTTTATTAGTCTATATAGTTTGTCTTTATTTTCTTAATTATTTGTAGTAGCATGCCTTTTTAAATGTTTAAAACTACCTGCTTGTTAATCAATGTATAAATAATTCAGTATGGTAATTTCGTAATTTGATAGTCATTAAAAATGAAATAAAATGCTTCTTACGGTTTCATTTCCTTCTCTTAAAAAATTACAAACATCCGGCATTTTGATCAATTTAGGTCCCTTCATATGGAACGTTAGAGCATTGTTTTGTAATAAATTCTTACTCTTTCGCACTATACATTTAATTACGCAAATTTTATTTTTGAACTGAGGTTAAAGTGACAGTTCTGATTAACTTTGCATTTTTTTCATTAATTTCTTTATGCATAAATTCTCCAGAAAAATGATGTTAATGTGATTTCAAAACAGATAATAAACATGATAATAATTATAGGTCTTTCGCACGTTCTGAAAACATAATTCTGTATATTTTATTTTAATTTTCTTATTAGTACAGTGTAGCGCACTGAAGATTATTTTTCATTTACATGATAGTCGGTAAATATAAAGCATGTGCTAATAGTGTTACGGAATTTGTATAATGTGACAGAGACATTCTGAAGAGAGTTTTTCTGTACCGGAAAATAAGGTTACAGGCGTACGTCTATTCAACATTGACGTAAATCTCCATCTTGCTCAATTGCGATAGAACTTATTACCGAGGCTTATGTGTTAATTTCCGAGGGTTTCTATATATCATGCAAATATAGGTATAAAGCCATACAGAAAACATCTTTGAATTATTGGAAGGCATTCTAGTCAGCGACCCCCCACGAGACGTCGATGCTGTTTTAATGTAATCAATTAAGTGTGTCGCTATTTTTATATCATGGGAGGCAAACTCCTTACAGCAATAGCAGTTATATAACTCTCATTTCGAATCATTTTTCGTTCTATTTGATTTGAAACATTGTAGCATCTGTAATTTCTCAGGATCCGGGCCATGTCGGCTGGCCTAAATATTTATTAATATATTCTAACTCCCACCTGAAAAAGGAGCACTTCTCCAAATTAGACACAATGTTTAATCTCTGTAAAGTTCATTCTCCATCTCTTAAGATTCTGCTTTAGTTTCATAAAATATTTTTACTCCATTGCTGGGACAGCTATTATTTCTTAATTTACGTTTTTTAACATTATTTGACCAATTTCACATACATCTTGGGGAAAAAAAAAAAAAAAAAAAAAAAAAACATAAATTTCCTAATGAGATACTATCAAAAACAGAAAAAATACAAAATTAATAGAATTTCTAATAACACTACAAGTGAAAGGACCGAGGCATAAAGTGTGCGATAAATCTGATGCAATCTTTAAAATGTAAACAAAAACATTTATGTACTGCAATAGAAATGCAATAGAGTTAGAAATGAAACTGGACCTAACATTTGTTCTCTGTAGTGTATATCTGCTTTTGTGTCTTCTTCAAATACACGCCGATAATAAAACATTTAACGGATAGCCTTTGCAAAGATTTCTTTGTGCTGAAACGGATTTTCTTTTGTGCTGAAAGTTTTTTTTTAAATTTTATTATTTCGTTGACTTAGTAAATTATTATTTATACGTTTTATCTCAAAAGTTGTAAGTTTTCTGCTTTCCTAATGCAAAAAAAAGAAAAAAATATTTACATATATAACATACATCTAATCAATTTGCACACTAAAATATTGTTCTTCACGTGTGTACTTACGTAAAATTTTGTATTAACAGAAATTTGCTATAAAACTGAAAAGCGAGATGTTATCCACGATATTGGATGAGAATTTAAATTTTTCCCTTTAAATGGATAGCTGCAATAGCTAGAAAACAAGCGTCAGACAAAAGTGGAGCTGCAAACAGCGATTTGTTGTACTTGTCAGTTTAGGGTATATCATCATTCAGTGTAAGTAATTCTGCTATTCAATGCATGTAGTTTTGTTGAAATTCGTCATATAAATTGCTTTATTTTCTGATGTGAAAGGAATTATTCCAAATAACGGTTTCGATCGCTATTTGCAGAATTTACTTGTAAATGATCTGGAACAGTGGCTCCTATTAACGTCATTTAAATCATTTAATACCCGACAAACCCCCAGGAGTATAGCGATATACAAGCGATTATAGTATAGCGATAAGATTCTTTAAAAAATAATCGTTGTCAACGAATGACATGCATATTCTATTTAAGTAATCATTGTGATCAATTTTTAATATTCGTTGCAAATAATCATTGTCATCGAATAAGCATTGTAAAGAATCATTCTCCTAGAACAATCGTTGAAATGAATCATTGTTATTATATGAGTTGCCATAGTCCCTGATGTATAAGGAACTGTACCCAAATTCTATTCAGATGAATCGAATATGTATTTCAATTTATCCTATGATCATTATTTACGGCAAGGATTCTGAAATGTTTTCGGCCTACGCCTCCTAATGAAAACTTGCGTAACAGTGAGAAAAAGAACATTTAAAAATACAATAAAAGCTTGAACCTTAGGGGAAAGGTCTGAATTTAGCTTCCTCTTACTTAAAAAATTGTTTTTAAAAGGCTTAAAAAATTGAATATTGTAAACAGGAATCTGCACTATAAACATCTCTGGGGGCATTTGCGTCTTTGTTTGTTTCTTTGTAATATCATCTATTCCGGAACGGAGGGGGAACTTTAAGTTTCGAAAGAGGTACTCCTGGATTTCAAAAATTCGTGATAAGCCATTTCGACCATTGTCATCTTTGTACGACAATCATTCGAGATATTACATAGAATCACTGAAAACGCTAATTTTAGCATTCATTTTTCCGAGTGGACGAAGTCTCGCGCGCTGGGGATGTATAGAATAATCACACATACTCCCTGGTATATGATTTGATGTCATATGTATATTAACCTATTTGTTTTTTGTTTGCTTAGGTTGTATTGGCAACAGTCGTTGTAGTTTTGTTTTGGTGTGATATGTAGAAATGTGCTGTTCCATATGCGTGATTAATTCCATCATTTAATAAAGCCTTTACTTAATTATCATCGGCCTCTGATTCACCTTTTTAAATCTTTACAGCAGAGCGTGGTTCTGATATTGAACACGCTAGAGGCGAAGCATTAATATATGTTTTGTGGAACTTATCTGCTTGGAACGGAATCGCGCGTTAAGTGAAATTTGAAAGAGCAGCACGTGAGGAAAACACAAAGTATTGTGTTGAGCCGTTTAACGGTAAAAACTTTTCTCTGTTTAAGCGCCGTGTTGGAGCTGTCTTTGCAGCGGAAGAACTTGATAAATATTTAGACGTTGAAGCGGATGAAACGAAAGTTGCTGAAATCAAAGATGCAAAAACGGCTTACGCATTGCTGCTAACCCTTCTAGATGATGCCATATTGGCGACCGTGTCGAGTGAATCTTCTGCATGTGAGATTAGGAGCTGTTTAAAGAATAAATACCATAAGGAGAGTGCTGTTAGTCAAATATTAGGACGAAAGAAATTATCGACACTGAAGAAACGCCGAGATTGCAGTATGCAGTCACATATTAAAGAACTGTTGGCGATCGTAAATGAACTGCAACTCTCGGGTGCTGAAGTCAAAGATATGGATGTGATTATTTAGTTGTTGATGTCGCTACCTGCTGAGTACGACATTATTAAATCGACGATTGAGAACCAGCCAAATGAAATGCTTACGCTGTACTTTGTTATGGAAAGAATCTTGAATTCTGAAGAATTGCAAGGTGAGAGAATTTCTTACGATTCTCGTGTTTCCGGCTCAAGTAATAACGTAGCTTTTAGCGCTGATAAGCGTGATATCATCTGACACAAATGTAAAACTAAAGGTCATATTGTCTAGCGTTGCAAGAAAAAATTAGTTTGTTTTGGATGTGGACGCCCAGGACATTACAGGAAGGATTGCAGATTTAAGCATAAATCAGATTACAGAGAATCGGCTACAGTAACATTCATGTTTGGCGAGCCTGTTGGAAATTTCATTCTGGATTCTGGCGCGTCTACACACATCTGTAATAAAGGTGAGTGGTTTGAAGAAATTAAACATTTTTCTGGAACTGTTGCTTGTGCTTCGAAAAATGATGTTTCAAAGGTACAAGGTATTGGTACAGTACCTGGAACATTAAATGGAAGAGAAATATTACTTAAAGATGTGTTATATGTGCTTGAATTGAACGGTTAATTAATGTCTGTGAAGAATATGCAAAAAGCAGGTTACAGTGTAATTTTTAAGAATCATGTAGCTGTTATTGAAAAGAGGAATAAAAAATTTGAGTTTGCTAAATCAGTGAGAAAGGACAGTATGTGAGTCAATTTGAACCTGTTAAAGCTTCAACATATATTTCAAATCATAGTGCAGAATTATGGCACAGGCGAATGTGGCACTCATCTGATAAAGTATTAAAAGAAATCTGTTTGGCAGTATCTGAGCCACCATCAAGCTTTTGTGAAGAGTGCATACTAGCAAAACTCCTATGAGCAAAAGCCCTAGAAGCAGAGAGCATGTGCCGATGAGAATGGTACACACTGACATATGTGGTCCCATTGATGCACCCACTAGGCAAGGTCAAAAGTATTTTGCTACAATCATAGACAATTTTTCTAGATTTACTGAAAGGCAAGTACGTGTCTGGTGAACTAGCTTGTTATTGCAAGAAAAATGGCATTATGATAGATCCTGCTCCTTCATATTCACCTCCTTTGAATGGTGTGGCTGAGAGAGCCAACAGATATCTTTTAGAGATGGCCCGAGCTCTAATACGTAAAGCAAAGCTTTCTAACTCCTTTTGGGGTTATGCTGTACAAACAGATGTATATCTGAAGAATAGAATTCCAAATCAGACTGTTGAAAATCTACCTGATGAGCTCAAATATGGGAAGCCTCCTGATTTGAATATTATTAAGGTGTTTGGATCTGATTCATACATGAGAGTTCCTGATAACTTAATCCAAAATCAAAAAAGATGATTTTTATTGGATACTCTACCATGGGTTATCGTTTACTGGACCCAGTCACAAATCATGTTGTGGTTTCTCGAAATGTGTTGTTGTTCAATGTTGTTCAATTGTTCAATGAAGAGAAAAAGAAATGTATCTCAGCTCAAGATGATTTTTCCATAGAAAGTAAAGATCTTGCTAAAAATGAAGTAATATGTAATTCAAGTGATGTAGAATCCAAAAATCTTGAAGAAAGTCGTGAAGAAATTATTAGGCAAAAAAGAAATACAAAATTACCTGTAAAGTTGAATGATTACTTTATGTATGAAGCTAATGTGGCAACTCTTGATACAGTAACATATGAGGATATAACAACATTGCCAAAAGAAGAGCACGTTCTATGGAGGAAAGCCATGGATGAGGAAATAGCTTCTCTTAACAAAAATGAAGTGTGGAAGTTAGTCAACTTGCCAAAGAATGAAAAGCGAATATCCTGCAAATGGGTGTTACGCATCAAACGAAACAATGTTTACAAAGCTAGACTGGCTGCTCGTGGCTTTGAACAGAAGCCAGGCATTGATTACTTTAAGACCTATGCTCCTGTAAATAATATATAATCACTTCGACTTGTTCTGGCTATCATTATTCAAAAGAATCTTGAAATCTATGCATTAGATGTAAAGACTGCATTTCTGAATGGTCTCCAAGAAACAATCTACATGGAACAACCAATGGGCTACAATGACAACAAGTGGTCGTGTTTGAAAATTTCTTAAGAGTCTTTATTGACTTAAGCAAGCACCGAGGCAGTGGGTCAAGAGATTTACTGATTTTATAATTCAGTTAAACTTTCAACAACTAAATTGTGGAGCATCTATTTTTTTGAGAAGAACTATACAGAGTTAAATATTTATTGTGCTGTATGCGGATGACTTGCTAATTGCTGGTTCTAATGCTTCAGAGGTAAGAATTGTGATAGAATTACTTAAAAATGAATTTGAGATGTCACAGGCTGAAGTTGCAAATGAATTTCTAGGAATAAGTTCTGAATATTCACAGAACAAACTTACTTTAGGCCAAAAGGCTTATGTTGGAAAATTGAGCCATCTGATACTTCCCTAGTGCCGAAGTCAATTTCATCAAATTTTGCGAATGGTGAAAGATTTCATGGCCCTTATCGCGAACTTGTAGGTGCTTTGCTGTACCTATCTATGACAACTCGTCCTGATATTCTGTTTTCTGTGAATTGTCTGAGTTAAATACAAGAGCAACCCACTAACAGTGCTTGGGCTGGTCTGAAGCAAATTTTTCGTTATTTAAAAGGGACATCTGAACTCAAATTATTATTTTCTAAATCTAATAGTGCTGATATTATGTTAAATGTTTATGTTGATACTGATTGGGGGTCAGATACATATGATAAAAAATCTATTTCTGGGTATATTATTTTCTTCAATGATTGTCCTGTGACTTTGTTAAAAAGCAAACATCTTTTGTTCTGTCCTCTACTGAGGCAGAAATTTTGGTTAAGCAAAAGCTATCCAGGACCTAACTGTATTTTATAATGTATCTAAAGAACTTTTAGGAGTCGACAATATTAAAGTTTCAGTTTAGGAGGATAATCAGTCTGTAATTAAAGCAATATTAAATAAAACTCATTGTGCTACACTAAAACATTTGGATATTAAATTAAAGTACATTAGGGATATTGTAAAATTGTATGATATAAATCTTGTATATGCTTCTAGTGAAAATCAGTTAGCTGATTTGTTTACAAAATGCTTGCCTAAACCAAGATTACGTTATTTAAGATATAAATGTAAAATCATATGTGATTAAGGGAGGGTGCCGCGAATAATCACACTTACTCCCTAATTTATGATTTGGTGTTATATGCATATTAACCATAACTGTTTTTTTTTCTCTTAGGTTGTATTGGCAACAGTCGTGGTAGTTTTCTTTTGGTGTGATATATAGAAATGTGCTGTTCCATGTGTGTGAGTAATTCCATCATTAATTAAAGCCTCTACTTAATTACCATCGGCCTCTGATTCACCTTTTTAAATCTTTACAGGAGATAAAAATGCTTTATTTGTGCCGCCTCTTCTCGCTTTCAAATCGTAGAGTTTGTTCGGAAGAAATTAGTACGTTTTAAAAAACACTATTGCCAAACATGAGACCTATTATTATATAATGATCATATTGTGAAGATGAACAAAACACGCGTTTCCATGTGACGTCATTGTATGCAGAAAATGTTTCGTTAATGTCAATATTTTAAATAAATAGCTGTTGTTGGCAACTTTTATGTTTCACGTTACGATAAGTGACACGTTATGTTATCGCTACTAATTCTTTGATTGTTATTTTGAAAATTTGTTATATTACATTAAATTTAAATCATGACCTTATACATATTACCTAAAGTGTCAAAGGTCTTTGTGTCCTCGCTTGGCAATCAAAAATTATTTATTAACCGATGGTTGTTTGGAAAGAATGAACTGATTCTCTTCATACTGAAGTATTTCTATGCATTTCCTCTTCAGGTGTAAACGAAACTTAAAACTTTTGCTTTGGTAGCAAGAAGCCACTTTGTGTACAATAACTCAAATGTACAGTTCATTTCATATTCAGTTCTTCAGTGCATTTTAATAATTTCTTCTAGAAAAATTTCATTTCATTTATCGTATAGTTCCTTTCTGAGTACAGTTTAAACTTCTGTAGGTATTTAACGCATTTTAGTTGAATTGTTAATTTACTAAAATTCTTTTCAATTTACTAATATGCCGAAACGCAAGACGACATTACGGGAGATGGATTAGGAAGCCAAAGAAGAGACGCACAAATGTTATGTGGAGCTACAGAAAAATGTGGAAAAACCACTAGAAGACCCAGCAGGTATGTACAAGTAAACTTACATGCTTCAAAATCGAATGAATGTACAACTGGACACTCAGTAGGCAAGCAGAATGACCAGAAATCTTACGCATTCAGGAAAACTGAAGAAAAAACTGATAGGAGACTCAGAAGACAAGCAGCAATTCAAGAAACTGCGTGCTCAAGAACCTGAAGCAGAAGCGAAAAGGAGGCTCACTAGACAAGTGGAACGTCAACAGAATATGCTTGATGAAGGGAAGAGGGAATTGCAAGTAGGCGAAGGACACAACACTCTCAGCATCATCGTCAAATTCGAGTGGAAGTGCCAGAACAAATTTTCACTGCATAAACAACTTAAGACGCTGCACATTACATACAAGTTCGATCTGAAGATGCAATGACCGTGGAAGAAACAAGCTTCGCTCGAATACAGCAGGACATACACGTAGCACTCTTCACAATGCAGAAAGATGTGGACTCGAAGTTTACGTTGAACAACACAGTGTTTGCACAGAACTCATAAACATATGTAGATGAAAAGTATATATTTTGCTTTGGCAGCAGCCCTCTACTAAAATGTATAAAATTCACATTGATATTTCAGAATACCTGAAAGGTTGTTACATTTCGCTCTACTTCTTCTTTACTGTTTACTTGAATTTTTTATCAGCAATCCTGTTTATATTATAGATATAAAAATCAGAAATATTTAATTAAATATGATTAAATATATCTAAGAGATGAATACATCTCCCCTCTTTTTATCGAAACAAAACTATGTAGTTGTGGGTAGCCAGAAAGTGGAATCTATTCAACTGATTGCACAACATACGACATCAATATTGGTTCTACGTTACGATAAATTTCGGTAACACAAGAAGGTATCAGTGATTTAAAAATACACATTTTGCATCAAATTGGAAAACAAATATCGGAACATTTTTCGTTTAATGCATAAGAGTTGAGCATTCGCAAAGTTATATTTTCGTAAACGTTTTAGCAAAAAGTAATAAAAATTACTGCTTTGCGAAGGAGGTACTTTTGGTATGAATACAGAGGAAACTGAAAGGAAAATTAACAAAGCAGAAAATCGAAATCAGAATTACGCCAAGACTACCCATCAATGGTTGTTTAAACATGCCTTTAAATTATACATGACATTTCAAAAACTTAGAGGGAACCTACTATCACAATATCTCTTTATAACTTGAGTAGTTAAGAATTAAAAAATACATTTATCTATCTGGATAATGCTAATACTATTTGACGAATAACAACGTTTATTTAACACTTGATATAACTAACTTCCAGCTCATCTTGATCTTCCTAATGAAATATTATCAAAAATACAGAATTAATTGAATATCTAATAACATTACAAGTAAAAGACCGAGGCATAAAGTGTGTGACAAATCTGATGAAGACTAAAAAATGTAAACAAAACATTTATGTACAACTATAAGAACTGCGATAGAGTGAGAAATGAAACTAGTTTGTCATTTTTAATGAAAGTTTTACAGTAAGTTATTGATTTATGATATTAGTAAATGTATAATGTTTATATTATATATTTAAATATGATTAAACTTTCATAACATTCATTACTTACGAACGCTTTTTCATCCATCGGAGCATAGCACAAGCCATTTTCTTTTTTGTGCTGGTGCACTTCAAATTAATCAATATAATTCAAAATTATTAAGAAAATGAAACACTTTGACTCGTTTTTCAAAATATATATATATATATCCAACAGTATTAATATATCACAGCAATATAATTCGTGATCATAAAATCTCCAAACACGCATTAAACGCAAAAAATCGCATTAAGGCAGAATGAAATATTTTCACTCTTACAATGACTTTTACAACAATACAAAATCGAATTTCTAAACTGTTTATTGTTACACTATATTTCATTCTTATGGAATCTTTCATGGTTGTTGAGGTATTTTAACTGTTAGTCTGCTTTAAATACAATTATAATTTCATATATATATATATACACATATATGTATATCTAAATATGTATTCCTAATAAATTACTTCGATATATTATATATAGGTGCATAATTATAAATAAATTACATTAGTTTTGATAATTTATATTTTCTAAATTATATATGCCAGCAGACTGTTTTAATTATTTATAAGTATCTGCTTGCTAATGATTGTATAATTAAGTAAATATTGTTTACATTTTGTAGTCTGACAATCATTAAAAAACAGGTACATTTTATCTTATGCTTACATTTGTTTGCTTCTCAAAAATTAGAAGCATTCAACATATTCGTCAGCTTAGGGTACTTGATATGGACAGGAAAACTATGTAAGACCATAGAAAACATCAACTCTGAGTTTCAGTTCAGAGTAGACTTCGGATATTTGAGAGACTTAAGTGTGATCTTCGCTCCTTAGATGCGCTTTCCATCCTATTTTCTTTAACCTCCTTACCACTTTGAAGTGATAACTATTGACTGTGCTTCAATATAATTGGAAGATCTTGCACAGGTATTTCGGGAAAGTTCCAGTATTTTAAAATGTTAGGAAACATTTTGGGAAAATATTTTAACAAAAAACCATCGGTTCTGTGTGCGTTCTCTCCACTACCAAATTTTACGCATGGAACAATATTAGATATTAGAAGTAGGTCTAAATGCCAATGTTAATAGCCTCCATTACCGAGGTTATGAATGCGGGACGAGAAAAGATGGAAAGAGATGGCAAATCATTTCAAAAAAAGATGGAATCTGTCAAAAGGAAATTGAGGCAAATCAAGAAGAAATGGAAAGTGGATAATAGAAAAAGGCGTTCAAGGATACGGAAGGCAGAATTGATATCGTTGCATAGAGAGTTGGAGAAATTGGAGAAATATTAGTATTTTCTGCTCTCAAGAAACAATTAAAAAAAGAACGTTTTTGCTGTCAAACACCCATCAGAATTTCTGCAACTATCCTCAAGGGAGTTAAGAGCTTACAAGTATTCATAATTAAAGCTGAACTCAATTCTGATGGCTTAAACTTGGTACCTATCTGTCTTCCAGGCTCTCTCTCAAGTTATCCACATATGATGGAAAGAACTACTGTCAAGACTGAATTCTCTATAATCTCAAAGGCAAACGGGTAGGATTCCGAAAATAAAGCCTAGAAATCTGGTCAATCCTCTAGCAGTAGACGTGGTGGATATCGCTCAAACTCTGCCCGAAAATCTGATGTTAGACTTCGGCGCGTGGGAGCTGCGATCTTGGAATAACGGTTTAAAAGACTGCACCACGCTGCAGTTAAAATCCTGCCAACAGAAGTCCAAGAAAACTCTCCATAAGCTCGCTCCTGATATCAAAGTGCTCTCTCATCTCGCCTTTTGGGCTACCCAACAGAAACATTGGAAGCACAATACCTGCAGTACTCCATCGGTGGGACATGAGAACCTGAGGTACACAAAGACCTGTGAACGAGGGTTCTCAAGTATTTAAAAAACGTTATAGAGTACGCCATGAAATAAGAGGCAGCCCATCACGGAAATTTTAGAAACGATCACCCAATCAGAACCGCTATAATCCAGGAGCCAATGGTTCAAGTGATTGCTCGTCTAGACAATTTAATCAGGCAAATCAGTACCTTCATGCGGAACAGGTGTGAGTACAAACCAACTTTAAAATACTAGAACTCCAGTGGTGAAGAACACCTACGAAGGAATTTCAGAACACATGAGGACACAGAAATTAATACCGCTTCCCAACAAGGAGGTAAGAAACGAAATTGTGGATATCTCCCAGAGGGAAATTTGAAACATATTGAGAAGCCCCATTTAATAGCGTTTCGTTTTTCTGAGTGGCGACAATAATGGACTTCTGATTTTGAGGCATATAAATGAAGATTCCGCAGTATAACAATCGATACAAGAGTCACATTACAATCATCAGAAAAGATCTGGCTCAGCGATTGAAAGATAAACGCATCTGGACGGTGCCCTGCGTGGATCTCCGGACTGTATCAGGTGATAAAATCGATATCGATGAAATTTTCAAATATAATGTCACGTTTGGATTTTCCGCCAACCATACATGCTATATGTGGCAAACAGCGAACTAATTGATTATAATAATGTAAGTTAAGTAAACTATGAGGATAGCCTTATAAAATTTCAAATTTTGCTTCTTCCTATCTGGATATATAAACAAAAGACGTTTCAAAACTTTACAGAGAGACTGAAATGTGGATGCGGAAAGAACGCGTTGTGATGATAGAGGGTGTTGTTGAGCTTGGCACATGAAAGTGATCCGCTGGCTTAAATCGTAAAATCATTTCCCACATAAATATCGCGCGATGAGTTGCTACACGAATAAGGAGCTCATTGACATGCATTTTATCTACGGGTTTGCGATGAAAACAGAGCAGCTGTCAAAAGATAACCAGGGCTGCTATACTACAAGGTTTTTCCTTGCATGACATCACTAACTACTAGTTTTCAAAAAGAACGCCGTAACCTACTCTCTTCGTTTCTTCCACTTCTGCAAGTAAATGACGTCAATGTTGGGAAGAGCGTAACCCTGTTGGTCTACTGACCCTAACAAAGAACTATTCCCGAGCAGGTAGCAGTGGAATCATCAAATGTTCCAGCGTATTTACCTGGAAATGTACGAGACTATATTGCTTCGGGCTTACCGGCATGATATGAGCAGAGAAAAGTATTTCAGATCTTCTGCAGTGGAAGAAGCTATAGTTTATATATTTGAAGACAATAATCCTGTTACGAACACGAGCGCTGTTAGACATGTATTCGGAGTGAGACGCCAACCGTTTGAATGACTCTAAATTAAAAATAAATGCATCCATAACATTTACAGAGAAGGCAGGTGTTGAAACCAGACGCTTATCCTTTGTCTGCAGACACCTAGAAAATCCTGACTACACTCTGTATGTCTTATTCACTAATGGGGCTGCACATTTGCATGTTCGAATAAGTTTACACCCACATCTTTGGATGCATGATAAGCTTTGGACGCATGATTAGCAAGAACGAGTCTACATTATTTTTTTTCGCTGACATAAAATAAAACTACTTAGTAGGACCATTCTACCTAGTCGCTTGAAACTCCTGCATCTTCCAACAAAATATTCTGCCGGAACCTTTTTCCGGTGTTTCTCTAGCCATTTGCACATAGATGTTTTTGCAACCCGATTGCTAGCTCAGGTTGTCCCATCCGTGTCTAGTTACGGCCGCATTACATTAGACCGGGTGCATGTGTTTCTTGGCCATCCCAACCACCATATTTGACATGCACGGATTTCTTCTAAGAGGATGACCTAAAGTAGCCGTCACTGAATGCGATGAAGATCTAGTGTCAAAGTGTCAGTTGCTGCTGGAAGTATGCACTAAATTCACTATAAATCTTTACTAATGTATGCCAATCCATGCACCGCTGCTGTGGATCTTGTATTATTATTGCTAGTCGTGCTTCCGAACACTAATGCAAAAAGTGGAGTCATTAAAATAATTATTTCTTTATCTATCTTTCTTACTTGCCTTCCTTATGTGACAACACCTACAAGCTCAATTTGAAATGCATACACTTTTCTGTTGCGATCTTAAGCCTTCCGTTAATGTTCTGCTTATTTTGGTACCTTCTACCTGGTTTTACATTTTTGTCAGATCTTTTATCATCACCTTGGATAATAATTCAGCCATATTCAAGTTTATAGATAAAAACGAAGTTTAATTCGAATGAGCATATTTTGTCTAAACTCTGTAAGAAATATCTTACAGACATCATCTAGACAGTTTTATGCGAATAACAAAAAATTATAATCTCTACTAAATAATTAAATCCATCAAAATTTTTCTCGTTTTCTGTCGCATCATAATCTCAAAAAATAATTCTGTGCTGAGTTAATATGCTTAATTTATAAAGTCCTATAAGTAAAAGTGATATGTCTTCATTAACAAACAGCATTTCTATTATCCAAATTGGGATTAAGATTATTGCATGTGCTGTTATAGTATAATGCACAGCACTTTCAGATAACAGGTAGTAGAGTCATATTCAATTTCTGGAAAAGCAAAAGTTACATTTTTAAGGCTGTGTTTTTTACAGTACTTAATGACTCTAGATTTCAGAAACTGTTGCAGTGTGCTTCAACCACATTTTGGAATGACAGGTTGGTAAATAATGCAGATTCTTTACCAAAAAAATGTTTTTAATAGAAAATTTATTAATAAACAAGACAGCTCTTGCCTTAATTCTAAAACTGTTTCAGAAAATATTTTACTATATCGTCAATTTAGTTTAATATTCATATAATATTTTACTGTATCGTCAGTTTAGTGTAATATTATAAAATATTTTACTGTATCGTCAATTAGTTTTTTATTATTTCGGGTACGTTTCAGCAATTATATTTATAACAATATCACTTGCACAACTCGAAAATTCGACTCGAACAACTCAAATTTTGAATTATGACTATTGCGATTGCCTAAATCGTGTAATCAAAATTTTCTTATTATTTTTTTTTCCTACAGCAACACTAGGACATAGTTTAGTGCCGCAATATAGTCTGGTTCTTTAAAGTAAACACTTCAAACTTAATTTCTGCTGCCTGATTTTACTCATAACTATTGGGAACAACAGATCCAATGCTTACAAGTTTTAGGGGAAAAAAGGTTGTGTTCCCCAAATTTTTTCTTCTACTTCATTTCACTTTTTGGCATGTTTTGCTTTGTGGAAAGCACGTGGAGTACAATCTCAAATGACGTAGATAAAAATAAATGCTGTGCGTGATGATATTACGAGTTACGATCGCAATGGGGAAGTGCTGGCAACGACCCTGTTTTAGAGGAATAACCTATAATACAAAAGCCAGTAGTGAATCTGTTACAGTCTTTAGTTTCTTGCGTAGACAGTCTGCAGTACCGATACTTCTTAGTTTGCGCCAGATGTTTGGCTGGAACATTGTTCATTCTGTTCATCAACAATGACCCATATTGAATTGTGCCAAAGTTTCTGCTTTGTTTAACTCAATTGTCGCGGTCCATCTCAGACTGTGCCATTATAACGCACTTGCTGTGATAAATCGTGTCTCTATTGCAGTGGTTTTCAAAGAGCAAATGTTTCCAATATTTTATGCGGGAGTCGAGAAGATGCATAATGAACATGTGTAAAACAAATAGCCATGAAGATTTGATTAAACTGCATTAATCCCTCATTTCACTTACCCTGCTGGGGTTGTATACACTGGTTTAGTATTATACGATGACAGTGGAGCATAAAATACACGGAGCGGCTGCCTGGTGCCGAAAGGGGTAGTCAATACTCTCCTGAAAGAGAGGTGGCTTCGGCCTTCCGAGTAGGCTGGCGTGGTAGCCAGTACTTCGACGCTTCGCTTAGCGCCCTGCGTGAAGCTTAATAGAACATGGGGCAACGATTAGATAATTCTTTAAATGATATACATTTTGTGCATTCTGAGTTATAATATGAATGAAATATAATACTGTTAAGTAAACCTAGTGCCAGAGTGTCGCTATGGTAAACAAATTGAATTTTTAAAGAATGCATTTATTCTATTGTGGTTTATGCGCTGTCGGCGAAGTAGGGTTAATTCAATCTAATAAGTTTAAATAAAATGCAAGAAAAAATGCGTATAATTTAATATTACGTACAAGGAAGTCACGTGGTGTATACATCAGATTTTTTTTATTGGCTTACCGCAACAATTGTCTGAATTCAGCATTATTTGTAACCTTGTGAGCCCAATAACCCCTGCCGCAGATGGGGATTAACTATTGGACAAGCCATGTTGCGCGACCTTGAACGGATGAAACTCATGTAACCTCATAACTAGTATCACTCTTTAATTTGCAAACAGTTCTGCCCACCATTATGTAGTGAAGTTTAATCATTTTACTAACTCAAAACTGTCCACTTACAGCTTCACAACTTATGACTCAGAAAAAAATAGCCCTACTGCAGTCTGCTGCTACCTAGAGCATGAAGAAGAGGCAAAAAAGCCCGTAACTGAAATTAGGCGTGCTTCCTAAAAGTTTTAGAAGAAAATGAGTCTATGTAAGAAACAGAGAGCTTACAAATAACGCTGAATTCAGACAATTGTTGCGATGAGCCAATAAAAAAAACTTTTGTCTACACCACATGTCTTCCTTGTACGGAAAATTAAATTATACGCATTTTTCTTGCATTTTATTTAAACTTATTAGATTGAATTAAACCTACTTCGCCGACAGCGCATAAAACACAATAGAATAAATGCATTGTTTAAAAATTCACTTTGTTTACCATAGTGACACTCTGGCACTAGGTTTACTTAACAGTATTATATTTCATTCATATTATAACTCAGAATGCACAAAATGCATATCATTTAAATAATTATCTAATCGTTGCCACATGTTCTATTCAAATACTATAATAAAGCTAGAACAATGTATAAAAGAAATTAAGCAAATAAAACAAAAAAGAAACAGTTTTTTACAGACGATTGAGTATTTCTCATTTAATTAATTCAGTTCTTAGTTCGCGAGAAGGCAAAAATACATAAAAACTCAAAATATCTATATTAAAAATTACGAAGTAAATTTCAAACGTTTATTTCCTCGAAAAAATTCCAAAAAGAATTAAGCATGATTTAATTGGCAATAATAAATTAATGTGTTATCTTTGTTGTTAGGAAGCTAAATTCCTCTAGATTGGCAACAAATCCACTAGTCTCCTGTTTCAAATGTAAACATCAATGGCCGCTATTAAAAACAGGCTTAGCGGCAATTAAACAACTTTAAAATTGCTGATAATTCTAAAAATATTGCACACAGATTTACTAAAGGCATAAAATCCTTAACCGGAAGATAAAAACAATATAATTTAATCATTTTTAAGGAAACAAATGTACAATTTACAAACATATAAGAGTAAAGAAACTGAGATCACTGAGCCGGGTAACAGAGTGGATATATATATAGAAATATATTTATATACGTTTGGTGCGGCCGATTGCAACCAAAATAAGAGGTGCACATGTACATGTTATAGCAGTCCTATATACAAAATTTCAACGTTCTGAGGCTACTCGTTCTTGAGTTATGCGAGATACGTACGTACGTACACACGTACGTACATACGTTCGTACAGACGCCACGAAAAATTCTCTTCAGAATTAATTTTAAAGCAGTTTTATAATTTTTTTGAAGGAAAAGAGTATTTTATTCTGTCCTTACGTACAGATATCACGCAAAAACATCGTTAAATTGCATTCGATAGCGGTCAAAATGGATATTTTCGTTGAAATATGCTGCCTGAAACTTTTCGCGATTACAATACTTCCTTTTTACTTCGTACAAGGAAGTAAAAACATTGTTGTCTCTTTTACTTGTATATAGTGGCAAGTTTATACGCGATGCAGATCCGTCATGAAGAAGCCATGCCCTGTTGGAAACTGAGTAAATTGAGGCGAGCCACGTTTTAGAAGCCGGCTAACGTTTGGGAAAAATACAAGTATGTAAACTCTTCTGCCAGTAGTCTCTCTCTCCCACAGATGTTGCCAACGCTTCAATAATTCTGTCTCGAACTCAACTTTTATGATCGAGCACGGGAGAGGCACATCAAGCGTCCGAACGTGGGGGTCAGTTGCTGCATTTTTGGCTGTTGCATTTGAAATTTCATTACCCAGTGTTACAGTGTTAGCAAGTACCCACTGGCGTACAGGCTTATAGTATTTTGATGACATTATTAAGAGTTTTTGTATGGCCCTGACGAATGGATTTTACTGCATGTGCCTTGGATTACCTGAAGGGTAGAGGCCGACGCATATGCATAAGTCCTATCTCATAAACCTGTTTTCTCTTTAAGTCGGAGCACACGCACTTTTGCACTCTAGCGCTGAGCTAAGAGATGCAGAGGCGGCAGTCCTGAAATCATTTACAGCATTAGTAGGCTAGGTTTTATACCCTCGTAAATTGCTTAGGAAGAAAGGTCTTTGTGCTGAGCGTAGCAGGTTCTCCATTTTAGTAGTCATCGTTATGCCTCATACGGAGGATCCATACAGTGCGATATTCTCAGCATAGGATTGGGCGAGACAGATACAAGAAGATTACCTCACGGTTACTTCTCGCAAGTATCCCTATCAAAAATAAAAATAAATTTTCTAGTAAAAAGTAGTAGCAAATCATGGAAAGTTTTCATTTTATTTTCAGCGACTCTTAAGAAGTGTAAGATGCGCGCACAGAACATGGGAATGTTTATTGTTTTACATTACATTACATTCATATATGGCAACGTGCATTACTTTCAATTTTTAGAAATATTTACCAGGATTTGGAACAAAAATTCCGGAGAAAATTTATTCTACAATACGAAGTGTGCATCTGCATTTCAACAATCCATGAAATATATTATTTAAAAGGAGGGCACTGTCAATATGATTAATGAAAATATTATAAATAATTAATCATATTACATGAGTGAATAAGCAAGTATTTAAGAACAAGTAAATTTTTAGCATCTCCTGTCTACATATGCGAAGAGCAAGTCAACAACAGAAAATTATATCGTCTTCTTTCCATGTGTATATGTTGAATAAGATTTCCTTCCTTACTCTACTATTTTATTACCTTATATCTTTAACAAAGGAATAGTGGGTTCCGTTGACGTGGCTAATCAAATTTTCATTCAAGCGCGGTTAACTATTATTTGTGCTCTCAACCTGGTGACTTCGGATGCTGAGCGGATAGCTGATCCATTGTTTCGGCAATTTCCGAACAGGATTTAAAATTACCTTCTCGTAGAGTTCTTCTCTGAACGGAGTGGTTATTCAAAATATAGATTTATATGATAACTTAAGTGTTTAAAAAATTAGCGAAAACAAAAGAAGTATTAAAAGCACAATGTCTCTTTTTGATCATTTTTTGTTCCTGACTATCCGCAAATGCTGTAAACAATTTAATACGTTTAGATACAATCACATTTCACTGCAGTAATCCATTGTTTAAATCTGTTTTCCTATTGAATTTTTAGGTCATTTAAGAATTGAATTTTAATGAGCGCAGAACGCTTTTTAATTAACGTATAAGCAAAAACCAGCTTTCTGGACATAACAACACTTTTATGATATTTGATATCACATTCGATTCTGGCAACAACATAGTGTGTGTTAGAATAGAAAATTATATGATCTTTTATAATTAAGAATTTATTTAGATAAAAAATTCAATTACACTGAAGGAAAAGTCTCGGTCGTTTCCATTAAAAGCGTTTAGACTTTCCTAATGCAAATAAAAAAAGGGTTACGCATACAACATATGTACATGTAATTATGTTTCACACTAAACAAATTATTCCTCACGATTTTAGATGTGAAACTAAACTTTAATTTTTTTCTTTATATGGATAGCTACGATAGCTGAAAAACAAGCGTCAGACAAAAGAGCTGCAAACAACGATTTGTCGTTCTTGTTAGCTCTTGGTATCTCATATTCCAGTGTAAGTAATTCTGCTATTCATTGCATATAATTTTGTTGAAATTCATCACATCAACTTCTTTCTTTCCTGATGTGAAAGGAATTATCAAAAATGCAATTCAGAAGAATGAGGTAAGGGTTTCGAACACTATAAGCAGCAGTACTCATGAATTGTCTCGAACTACGGCTCGGAATGCTGTAATTTAAATATCGCAATGCATGACTGTAATACGACCCTAACTTCCCTTGGTGTGTACGATATACTATAGTGGCGTGATCAAATTTGTTTGCAGGTTGTCATAGAATGACATGCATAATCGATTTAATTAATTATTGTCATCAAATTTTAGTATTTGTTGCAAATTATCATTGTCACCGAATAATTATTGTTGCTTATCAGTGCATAGAAATGTTATGCAAAGTCTCCTAAATGAAGTCAATAAAATAAAATAAATAGAAAAAGGAACTTAGGATACGAAAATAGGATTAGGTCGTTACAGCAATAACGACCAAATCAAAATTCGTCTTCTGTTGTCGCAAAAAAACTTCAAATTGATGTTTATTTACTACTATTTAAAAAAAGGATGCCGAAGATTTCCCAGTTTATAAGTTACAAACAGAGTGAAAGAATAAATGTTTTAAAAACCTTGCACGTATGATTGAAGAAACAGAAAATTGCAAGAGAAATTGAGTAATACTCCTTCCTCAAAATGACTTATGTTTCATCTAATCGGCATTGTTTCAAAGCGTTGATACGGAGTTTGGTTTTAAATCAATCGACAGGGTACGTATAATAATAATTATCGCAATATAAGATAGTACATAATTTTTGCAAAACATACATCAGTACAAAGTCCGAAATTCGGACGTCCATTATCCGGAATGATCTAAAATCCGGACCTCAAAGGAACGAACTTTTTATTGTATGCTTTACGCATGCGCATTTGATTTTTCCTTCCATAATAAAACATGCGGAGATTTTCACTTAAAAATTCCGATTCTTAATTTCACTTAGGCACTAATTAAAATACCTCGTTATGGGAAAACAATTATGTAAGCATAAATTTGTGAGATTAATAATTTGGCTCGTTAGGTAAGTATCTGCTTGTCATGCATTTCAAACCGAAACATTCACCCTGACGCCGACCTGGCGAGTCATTATTTATTATATTTTGCTTTCATCAACGCACGTTTATCACGACATGACAGCTTCAGTAATAACTCATGCAGTGAAATCTAAACTTTTTTTTTATATTAGCAATTAAATAACGTGTATATAGCAACCTTTTATGCTAAAATTACGCTTGGCGATGATTATAGATTTTTAAATGCTCTAAGAAATGTTGACGAGGAAAAAGTCAACAAAAATTTCTTTTCATTTGCTAAAAATAGATTTTGCTAATGAAACTCATAGGCCAAAATACATATAGTGCTATTTTAATTAAGAATAACTGATATGTTATTCACCATAAACCCAGAACATTCGGCAGAATGTGTCGGCACCAGACGCCAGAATTTAGGGAAGACGAAATTTTTGGAATTTGGGGAAGCACCCAGCGGCAAACTTAAGGGATGAGAAGTTTCTTTATGATTTAGTGAAAGCACTGGGATGCAAAGTTTAGGTGCGCTAAAAATTTAGAAATTAGGAAGGCGCCTTTTAGCAGAATTTAGGATCCGTAGAGACTGCGACAGGCGGTATTTAGCGCCGGCCCTTGATAAAGCGTTAAGTATATGTGGGAGTTTATTTATTCAGGACTCAGATTAATTTTAAGCATGCGCAAGAAATAAATATAGGTATAGAAATAACTAAACTAATACAATTCAGGCTTAATTTAGTAGGCAATAGGAGCAAGACAAAATTTAGCGAAACAACTTGGCTTTCGTCGCCAATCTTGTGATACACAGCCAATAATGTATAAATGTATGACGGAAGCTATTAAGCTAGGCTAAAAATACCTTTACTGAATTCTAAGGCATTTCAGTTAATGTAGCTGACTGCGCTGTTTCTTAATCTTCTAGTTTGATTCAGCTTATTATTTTTTGCAAACTGTTATTATTACGGCAAATTTATAAAACTAAGCTTAAACTTTCGATTATGTCGAAAAGAGTTTCCAATTCTGGAGTTGCCAAAGGATCTACAATGAGAAACAATGTTTCGATGTCCATTAAACAGAAAGTGGATGTAGCATCTGATTTCGAGAGTATCAGTGCACTTATATACCTGAGAACCTCTGTGAACGAGAGTAGAAGAGAATGTAATGTAACTGCGTAAATAGCGCATCGGTGCTGTCTTATGAGGGTTAGTTAGAAATAAATATTTGTGCCGTGACATAGTCTGTTGGGTTGCGTCATGCACTTCACTGAACCCACATCGCAAGACACAACATTTGGCGACGAGGATGGGATGAGAAGAAAATCGTTCCCCACTCGGCGCATTCGGTTACATGCGTAAGTAGTAGCAAAACCGAAACTTGGATTAGGGGATTCCACGAAAACTGCAAAAGGTAGGAAAGTTATTTGATTTTTATTTTGAAAGGATGGAGAAGTTAATTGAAGAATTAATAAAGCAGAATGAAGCCTTAATGGTCGCATTGCAAGAGAAATCGAAACATAAACAAGAAAAAATTTCTGTTTCTTTTGATAAGTTCGATGTCCTTGTCCGGAGCCTGTGGCTTCACGTTGCCATCTGAAGTAGCAGTTATATGAGGTTCATAGATTACCGGTGCAGACGGAACCTCGCTCCCTACCGATCTGATCTGATCAACAGTTAGCGACGAGGATGGGATGAGAAGAAAATTAAACTTTACTAAAAGTAAATTTTTTCAAAATGAGATTAAATTTTTAGGGCATAAAATTGATGCCGATGGATTTCATAAGTCGGATGAAAAGATTTCGGCAATTGCTAATGTCCCTATGCCGAAAGGCGTGAAGAAATCAAAAGCTTTTTGGGATTAATGAGTTTTTATGCCAAATTTTGCCCTAATTTGGCAACTTTGACATATCCCTTAAATAATTTAACAAAAAAAGATGATAAATGGAATTGGTAAAAAAACTGCCAAATCGCTTTTGAAAAAATGAAAAAGAAAATTTGTTCAGACAGAGTTTTAATGCATTACGAACCCACATTACCGTTAATCCTAGCTACTGATGCATCTCCGGTAGGTCTTGGGGCAGTGCTGTCGCATGTTTTGTCTGATGGAACAGAAAGGACTATAGCATTCGCATCGAGGACACTGACTAACACAGAGCAGAAATACGCCCAAATCGATAAGGAAGCACTGTCAATTGTTTGGGCTGTCAAAAATTTTATCTATATCTAAAGGGAAGACGATTTTTCTCTGGTGACAGATCATAAACCTTTAGTGGCTATTTTCAAATCTAAGAGAGGACTTCCTATCCTCACAGCCACCCGACGTTTACGTTATGCACTGATATCAGTTTAATATTGCGTATCGAAATATCAAGGAACACGCTAATGCTAACTGCCTGTCGCGCCTGCGTCTTAAGTCCGAAGATTTATTCATTAAGAATGATGTTGAAATATTCCAACTCTCCCAAATTGAAACTCTTTCGGTAACAGCTGGGACGATAGCTCGGGCAACGCGAGCTGACGAAGAATTAAATAGTCTTTATATGAAATTAAAATCTGTAGAAAGTTTGAAACGTAGGGAAGCAGAGTACACCTTACACGATGACTGTATAATGAGTGGTCAGAGGGTAGTTGTTCCGAAAAAACTCCGAGTTAAAATTCTCGAAGAGTTACACTAAGGTCATTTAGGAATCGTTAAAATGAAGGCAATCGCCATATTTTACGTCTTTTGGAAGGGAATTGATCATGATATTGAAGACGTTTCGAGAAACTGTGTCGATTATATTATGTTCAAATCAGATCCAGTAAGGGCAAGGGTCAATCACTGGGAATATCCAAGTGCGCCTTGGAAACGCATTCACGTAGATTTTGCAGGCCATATTTTTGAACGAATGTTCTTGATTATCATTGACGCACATTCTAAATGGCTCGAAGTGTATACCTTAAAGTCAACAAATTCCTTTCAGACAATTGAATGTTTGAGAGACTGTTTTGCAAGATACGGACTGCCTTTAGTAGTAGTGAGTGACTATGGTCCTCAGTTAACATCGGGGAATTTGAAACTTTTATAAGGAATACTGGAATTAAACACAAAACGTGTGCTCCATTTAAACCAGCAAGTAACGGGCGAGCAGAGCGGTACGTTTACACCGTTAAACAAGCATTACGTACAATGCAAGGTTATCCAAGAAATATTAAGCAAAAACTTGCCATATTCCTCATGAATTATAGAAAGGCACCGAACATGGCAACCTTGTCAAGTCCAGCAATGTTATTCTTAAAAAGAGAAATTAGAACTCGAATTGATTTAGTTGTTCCAAATCTTGAAGAGTGGAAGAACGCATCCGAAGGAATAATTATGATCTCTAAGCCAGAAATTTTGAGATCGGAGAAAAGGTTGCCATTCGGGATTATAGATCGGCAAATTCCCGATCGAAAATTGGCAGAGTGACAAACAAGGATGGAGCGCTGCATTATACAATTGACGTTCAAGGAACTTTACTGCGCCGGCACGTCGATCAGATCAGATCGGTAGGGAGCGAGGTTCCATCTGCACCGGTAATCTATGAGCCTCGTATGGCTACTACTTCAGATGGCAACGTGAAGCCACAGGCTCCGGACAAGGACATCGAACAAAGCTGTGCACACTTAAGCCGGAGTTGAAACATCGTCATTTCCAAGGAAAACTGAGCCAATCATTCCAGTGAATTCTGATAAAGAGTTGCAGCAACCCCAGCCAGAACTTACACGATCTTCGCGCATCCGCAAAGCTCCTCGGAGATTAAATCTGTAAATAAGTGGGGAGGGATGTAGCATCTAATTTCGAGAGTATCATTACTCTTATATGCCTGAGAACCTCTGTGAACGAGAGTAGAAGAGAATGTAATGTAACTGCGTAAATAGCGCATCGCTGCTGTCTTATGAGTTAGAAATAAATGTTTGTGCCGTAAGCTAGTCTGTTGGGTTGCGTCATGCACTTCACTGAAACCACACCGCAAAACACAACAGTGGAATTGCTGCAAAAAATTAATAAAGACATACCCGTCTCAAAATTATGTGAGGAGTATGGCATTGGAAAGTTAACTCTATATGACTTAAGAAAAAATAAAAAGGAGCTTGCTGAATTTTTTGTGGAAGAAACTTAAACAACTTACATTGAAAGAAATGCTTAATAAAGTAAACAAATAAATATTAAGCTTTTTTTTTTTTTTTTTTTTTTTTTTTGTAAACTTTTGATACCCTTTAGATCATAATTGTTCTTTACCAGATTTAAATTGATTATTTCATATCCGTAAAAATCCGGAATCGCCGAAGTCCCGACGAGTCCGGAATTCGAACTTTGTACTGTATATCTAAAATATGTTACGTCAAGGGTAACATTTTTGAAAGGAATTATATCGTTTCATCACTCTATTTAAAAGTCGAAATTTTTTTCGCTATAACTTCTGTTTTTGAAATAAAGAAGGAAATATCCTAAAATGGCAGTTCAAAAAATCTGTTAATAGATACTAATTCCAATAAATGGGCACTCCTTATACTAGCGTCAGCAAAATTTCACATGAGATAAAAGTATCTTATATTCACTTTCGCTGTAGCAGTTAATCGTTGAATCACCTTTCAGGACGCGAGAAATGTCTTGATTCGAGTATATTTTAAAATCGTTAAGATATAAATTTCCCTCAAGATCTAGGCCAGCGATTTCTGATCTGTGCGAAATAGGAATTTTCTGTCATAGAGTTAATGGTGCGAATGTTCTGCGGCTTTTGGCTATCGTTAACAAGACTTTCTTGGCGACACAGTAATTCCTATCCGGTTTAGATAGGCATTTGCTTCAGTATGCCACAACACGTTCTTTACGGTTTATTCCTTGGTAGAAAAAGCACCAACACTCTAGTTGCTCGTAATCGTGTCAAGATTGAACGAGTTAAGTCACTTTCACTTCAGAGATAGGAACGCCGAAATAATCAAGATTATTCAAAACTATTACAAACGAAGAGTCGCTTTGACTCCTTTCTCAAATTAAGTATATCTGCAACTGTAGTATTAATATCTCTCAGCAATATAATTAGGGATCATAAAATCATCAAAATCGCATTAAACGCAAAATATTGCATTAGGCACAATGAAGAAATTTCGCACTTACAATGATTTTTACAATATGAAAATTGAATGGAATTTCTAAACTAAATGTTGATTGTTACACGATATTTCATTCTTGAATCTTTCGCGGTTGTGAAAGACTTCTAACTGTTAACCGGTTTTAATCTAATTATAGTATAATATTTATGCACAGAATCTATGTCTATCTAAACACGTATTTTTATATAATAACTTATTTTAACATGTTATGTTTACATGTAGGAATATAATTCTAGATAAATTTTATTAGTCTATATAATTTGTATTTCCTTAATTATTTTTAGTAGCATACTTTCTTAAATATTTACAACTACCTGCTTGTTGCTACCTGCTGTATAATTAATCCAGTAGGGGTTATATTTTCTTAATTTGATAGTCATTAAAAATCAAATCAAATTTTCCTTATGGTTTATTTCCTTTCTCTTCAAAACTAAAAGCATCCAACATTTTGGTCACTTTAGGACACTTTACGTGGAACGTTAGGGCGTGGATTTGTAATAAATTCTTATTCAACTTCGCACTATACTTTAAATTGCCCGAATTTTATTTTATAACTCCGTTTAAAGTGCTTGTTCTGATTAATTTTGCAAATGGATTTCTTCACGCATAAAATTTCCAGAAATATTAGGTTAATATAACTTGGAAACAAATAAAAATTTTATAATTATAGAGCTTTTCTAAATTCTGAAAGCGTAATTATGTATTTTTCATTTTATTTTCTTACTGCTGTATAGCGCACTGAAGGTTATTTTACATTTGCATGACAATAAATATCTCTCATCTGCTTTACTTTTATCGAATACCCTAAACTAACCTAACATATTCTATTTCTTTCACCGTTACCGTTTACTTCCTGATGCAAAATAAAGGAAATATTGTAATCCGGAAAATCTAAACGTATCATATTTAAAAAACAATATCCATTTTGACTGTTTCGGAATCCATTTGGACGATTTACACTGGTGTGCAAAAATTACGGACGAGACGGTTTTTTCAATATAATTTTGTACAAAAGCTTTCCAAATCAACACATTTAATACCGTAAGATCCCCAATACGTAAGGACATGAGTAATGTAAGCAACACTTACGAAAAGAGAAATCAGAGGGATAAAAAGAAGCTTTATTGAAAAAGTAGCATGGAGCGCAATGCGACTGAAGGCCGAAACATCCCTGTGATGAGTGTCCAGCAAGAAACATCCGGTCTTTAATAGGGGATATGATCTCCCCTGACTGCTAGGCAGGTTTCACAGCGTCTGCCCATGCTGAGAATGAGGGTGTCAATGAGTTGTTGAGGCATTGCAGCCCATTCGTCTTGCAGGGCCAATCGAAGCTCCGGAATCGTTACTGGTGGTAAGGTACGAGCTGCCAAGCGTCTGCCTAGAAAATCCCATACATGCTCGATGGGATTGAGATCCGGAGATCGTGCCGGCCAATCCATACGTTCAATATCCTCACTCTCTAAGAGCTGTTCGGCAGCTACTGTGCGATGACATGGTGCATTGTCGTCCATGAAAAGGAACTGAGGACCCATAGCGCCTCTAAAAAGACGCACATATGGAAGAAGAATCTCGTTACAATAACGGGTGCCGTTGACTGAACCTGCGTCGAAGATGCGGCTTCCCCGCTCTCTCCAGATGAGTATGCGATGAGAATCGCTACTCAGACTGAATCTGCTCTCATCTGTAAAGAGTACTCGTCTCCATTCATTGTCTCTCCAATTCCGGTGTTCCCGGCACCATAGAGAACGCCTTCTCCAATGGGCAGGCGTTAGAGGTACACACCGTACACGGCGTCGTGCAAACAGACCACCACCGTGCAGTCTTCTGGCCACAGTAAAACGCGATATCGGTCGTCCAGTCGCCTGTGTCGTGTGTCTAGCGATTTCTCCCGCTGTCTGCCGCCTGTTTCTTCTGGCCTGTAAGGCAATATACAGGTCATCTGCGGGTGTGGTTCCTCCTGGACGACCACTACAAAACCCCCGGAAAGTTGTTCCTGTAGTTTGAAATTGTCTCCAAAGTCGTGAAACGATGCTGTGAGCAATTCCGAACTCTGCAGCCACACTTGTCACACTGCGGCCTTCCTCCAGCTTCCCAATGATTCGACCTCGGGTAAAAGCATCCAGATGTCGTCTAACAGATTGATTATTCGCCATTTCTCGCTGAGGCAGCAACTCGTTGTGATTTTAACTGCTATACGGCGTGCAACCTCTTTGCCAGAAATACTGATCTTACACCGACAACATGCTTTATACTACTCAAACACTCCCCCATTACGTCTACCTGCATATCTGCGCATGTGCTACCATACATCACCTTACTTAATCTCCTGATTGGTCTTTCTGTCCGCTCTGCCTCTTCGTTCAGCTGATATGCTAATTTTTCGACTTCGTCCTTAATTTTTGCACACCAGTGTATATCTGTGATATCTGTACATTAATTTTCGGACAGAATAAACTACACTTTTTATTTTCTAATTGGATATAAAATGGATTCAAAAGTTTATTTTCCATAACATCTGTATGTACGTACGTACATACATTTGCATATGTACGCACGTTTCAAAAGCGTTCAGCAGTAGAACGTCAAAATTTTATGTACGGAAATGCTGCAACTTTAAATTCCTGCACCTTATGTTTCATTTAGAAAACTGGCTTTTGGTATAGGTTTCATATAAAACTAATAACACGAGGAGGAGATATCTTTCCTGCATATTTCTCTCTTGGATTCTGCATTGAAACAGACAGCCCACCTACTAAGCAAACTAGCTTAATGTTACCTTCCTATCGTCAAATATTTAATTGTTAGCCTCTGTAAGATATGTTAAGCACACATTTGAAAACAATAGATATGTATAATGTCCTATTTGCTGAATATCACAGTTAGGCACTAATATATAGCTATATATCTATATCATTATATTTATCAGCCTATCTACGTATATAGATAAAACTAATTAAACTTGGTAATTTAAGATTTAAAAGGCCTTAATCCTTTTAATTTTCACAATTTCTTTTCGTGGGAGATAATCATAAAAATTTATATATATAACATATATTAAGTGAACGTTTTCGCAGTTTTTTTTTTTTTTTAATTTCGCAATAGCAAACTCATGCTATTGCTATATGCTCATGCTATACTATGCTATTATATTTATCAGCCTGGATATAATGAACGAACAGTTAAGTTCTGACCAATTTTTTAAAGAATTAACTGCATTTATACGGCTAAAGCGCACCTCGAATTTTGTAAAAATCGGATTTAAGGAACTTTACGATATCTTCCACTAAATGTTTTTAAAATTTATAATTCTTTTGTTAATTTCTCCACGGATAATATGCTAAAAGTATACATTTACAGTTTTTTTTTTTTTTTTTTTTTTTTTTTCAATTTCGCCTTTCTCTGTGTTCTAGACAAAGGTTACATGAGGCAATAGTAATACACAGTATTTGCCGAAACATGGCTAAGTGTTACTCAAATTACCATATGATTAATATCATAATTAGTATCATAATTAGTAAATAGAAAATTCGAGAGATTGAGTAAATAAATTCGAATCTGTTCTTTGATCCCTCTCAGGTCCTTTCAATACAGTATCTTCTGCATTTATTAGATTATGAATGCAACATTATTTTCTGGTTCTATTCAGAAAGCGCACGGCTAATTTATTCGGAATCTACGGGTACATAAATACGAACCTGAAAATGTGGGATAGAGCAGATTTTTGTGTTTTAAATACAGTACCTATAATTTTACTAACCTTTTCAATTTACTGATATTTCAGCTGACACTATTTAGTAAGATATATTTGTTGAACTTAAATTAGTGTTTTGAGAGTAGGATTGATCTGTCATGTTCTAATATATTTTCGTTGGTATCTTTCTGTATCTGGATTATGGAATTTTAAGAATGTTATTTAATGATATATTAAGAGTTAAGGTTTCTCTACTTTTAGAAGACGCCGCGCGGACAGAAATTATATGACTTTCTTGTCCGAGAATTATGTAAAAGGGTCTTTTCACAAGATAAAGATATGACTATCTAGAAATGAACTGAGTTCAGGATAAAATTAATGAAAACTTGTTTCAAATTGATACAGGGGTACTAGGGGGGATTGCTTTTAACTTTACTTTAAAAATATTACAAATGCGGGAATGACCAACACTTCATTCCAATTTATTTAAATTTTCAAGACATAACGACTTAAAAACTTTTGAGAAAATGATATATTTGTATATATCTTGAGAAATGAAATGGTTTGTTTAAAATTTCATGACGGTAAGGATTGAATTACGAAAATCAAGTTGTTTACACATAATCTTAAATTATTTTCTTTCTATAACTAATAACTTTTATATTCTTCGTCAATAAAATCTCAATTAGAATTACAACTCTAAACAAACAAAAAAAACGTTGGTAGCCGAATTTTCGAAATTTATTACTATATAAATACAGTGAGATCTTATAGAGTTATGCGATTTGTGTTTGCTTTCAAAATTTCCGGATAGTTTTAAGCAGCAATATTTAGAATTTACTCAAACTACTCTTGATTCGCTTCAAGACTATATATGTTTCATCCTAAACAACATTAAAGAATACGCAAAAGGTTTCTAGAAAGCTTAAGCTATAAATCATTTAGTTAAAACTAACTATAGAATTCTTCTATTCGTGAAAGATGAAAAACTGTTTGACTGCTTCGCTTTTAGCAATAGAAACAGTATAATATTTATGGGATGATGAAACGGTTTTATGTGTTCAGCACAACGTCAAACCATCGAATCTTTAAATTTTTGTTTGAGAAAATGCGTTTCAATGTATATGATCTGTTTAGTTTCTAGAAAAATCGAGTAATAGCATCTACGTAACAATCCATGTATATGCTTTCATGCGATGAACAATGCTGTGTTTTAGACCAGTGTCAAATATCGTTAAATACCAGACAAAATGTATAAGTGTAAATAACAAGAAATGCAGACTTAAAGGTTTGGGTGGTTAAGTAAATATGCAAATAATTCAAAAATATGTAATGAAATTTAATCTACTTAGATGATTTATTGCATATTAGATTAATTTCGAATATACAAAACTTAAGCACAAAGAACTAAAGCCAGCAGTTATTTAAATAATTTTATTGGACGCCATTTATTTTTTACAAAAATTCAAGACAAATCAATTTCAGCAAAAGGCGAAAATTTATCACAGAATTTTTAATTTTTTATTACAAAGTTCAGAACATTTTCTGAATTTTTTATGGATCTCATATTATTTCTCATATTCATTTGAAAGAAAATAACTGATGTTGTTACAATCTGTCAAATATTGTATTCTTCCTGTAAAAACTCAGACGGCAGACATCTATGACACTGGGTTTGAAAATATCCATGATGAACAAACAGCACAGCCGCCGGCCATCCGTCTTCAATGATGGCCTTATGGAAAAGGTGTGGCGAAGCATTCTGAAAAATCGTCGCTCTACGGTTGCATAACTCAGTAGCTATTTCCCGTGGATCCTTTAGATATTTATAGTCCGAGGGAAATTGATTTTTTGGATGACCCTCAGATTGTTTAAATAATCATTATCAAATAACCTAGTCATCCTCTCAATCAATATCTGACTCATTGAAATCATCTAAATATAAATGTCCTCAACAAATCCAATTAATATCATCCGCTAAAATTAAATCATTATCTAAGTCAACTATATAAACATAACGCAGCTATATAAACAAACACATCCTCATTTTATACCATCATATATATCATCATTGAAAACATAGCGAAATTAAGATAAATCATCTTCGTTCAAATCAACTAAAAAATCACTATCAGATAAATCTTCATCAGCAACAACACCACTCTCAATTGGTCTTCGTCTTCATCACCTGAACCATATAAATAATCATCTAATTTACTATCTAAATCATCAACATATACATCGTAAAATTATCACCAGATAAATGAAAATCATCATCTAAATCATTTAAATAATTCTCATCATCCAAAACATATTATCAACTTAAACCGTCGTATAATCATCGTCACTATCCTCATCGTCGAGATAGATAAATCCTAATCATCCAATTCACTTAAATGGAAAGCAATATCAACCAAATACCTTTTTCTTCATCCTCATTTAACCATCGTCTTCATTGCCAAAACCTTCTAAATTATTATATAAATCGCTATCATATCAACTATAAAATCGTCATCAGTCAGATACATATCATCATGAAAATCATCTAAATATTCCTCACCACACAAAGCATATCATCAAGTTAAACCATCGTATATATCACGTCACCATCATTATCAAAACAATAAGATAAACCATCATCATCCATATCACTTGAATAAAAACATTATCATCTAAATCGTTATCATCAACATTATTTAATCACGTAAAACAACAAAATCTTCATCAAAATCTCCATCATATGAATTAAAATATCATCATCAGCTAAATCTGAATGTCATTAAATCATCTTAATAATCATTACCACCAAAATCACATCATCATTCTAAAAAACATCCATTATATCATCGTCACCATCATCATTGAAGTTGCCGTCAAAATAAAATAAATTCACCTAAATAAAAAGCACTACCACCTAAAGTTTTATTATCATCATACCCAATTAATCCATATTCTTCATCACTAAATCATATAATCACCAACACCTAAATAAAAAATTATCAACAGTTAAACTAAATCCTCATCCTTAAAACACCAGCTAAATTATATAAATCATCATCATTTAAATACTCATTGTTTTGGTGTTTTGCTTGTGTGACGTCAAAAGGAGCCAGTTTCATTCAGATACAGCCAGAAGGAAGTCGTCGGAAGTTCACTATTGTTGGTAGAGGAGTAGTAACCGACCCTGCTTAGGAGATGCCGGAGGCTTGAGTACGCTGCTGAGGCCTATGCTATCTTCGATCACGTGACACTCGGAAGTGACGTGAAGTGTTTGAATAACGTAATGTTTATAAAGTTTTGTTTTTGTGGCAACGAAAATATTTTTTTAAGTTTCATTTGTTCTGCCAACAATGAATTGTATTTTTTTTTCTTTCTGGCTACGGCAAATCTTCTTTGGTATGACACTAATAGTTTCCCTTTCATCATTAAATCTGAATTTTTTTTAATTGAGCATCTAAGTATTAATTATTTCTTCAGTTTGGATAGTCTTATTATAACTTTATTGAGCAAAATCGGAAAAGTTAATCGTTAAAGAAAATTGTTAAATGAAAGATAAAATTAAAAGTTAAAAAATTACATTTGTAAAAATTAAAAGAAAAAAGTAAATTTATATTTCAAGTTTCACCAGAATAGAAAAAAGATAAGGGATTATAAACAATAGAATACTTAATAGAAAAATAAAAATAAAATATAAATTGCCTTTACGGAAATAGAAAAAAGCAATATATTCAGCTTATAAAAGTCAATTTTACTTCTGTAAACTAAATAAAGTCAACATTTATAAACAACTTTTTAAAACTGCAAGAAGAAAAAATTAAAATTTTTAAAATAACATATTCTTTTGTAAAATGAAAAATGTTAAAATCCTTTTTAAAGTAAAAACAGTGAAAAGAAATTTTAAAGTTTTAAAAGTATTAAGTTTGTAAAATAAAATTATAAAGAGAAAATGATTTGTGATATCAGAAAGGGAAAGTAAAAAACTGTCAAATAAAAATTGCATTTACACAAGTTGCAACTTTATAAGAGCTCCTTGTCCCCTTAAGCCTCCGGTGTCTCCCCATGACGGTCGGTAATTATTGTAAACTGGCTGTTAAAATTACAGTGGATTGAGCAAAGGGATCGTTGCAAGATTAATCGTTTAATTTTCGAAAACACAAATATTTGCGTCATTTAAAACATTTTGGTAATGAGAGTATACACACGGCGCCAGAAATAAAAGAACGAGCAAAGGCTTTTGTAAATAGAGGGTATACTATTTAATGAAGTACACTTTCATACTATTGGATGAAGTATATTTTCAGTAGAAAAGTACCGAAAATGCGGTGCACAATTTTGTACTGAAAATGACCTAAATGGAGAAGATGAACTTAAATTAGTAAGTTATTTATTATGATTTAACTAGAAAAACGTAGATAATTCATGATTTTATTTTCACCTTTTTTTAATTAAACTAATTACGCATGGTGTAAAAAAACAAAAATAAAACCGACGTCATCACACAAATTAAATGATTAACGGTCTTTTATCGGAAATGAAAATTTTTATCACCAAAAGACAGAAGTCTTCTTTAACCTAAGCAAAATATTTTAAAAACTCCTTGACTTCTCTTAGCCGGTAAAAAAACTAGAATCAGTTCCTAAATTTGTCCTGTAATATCTCCGTAAATTTCAATAGTAAAAATGTGCGCATTTTTCTTACATATAAAAAATTGTTATATAATTAATTCTTGTATTAAACGTTTTTTGAAACTTCTTAAAATATTCATTTGCTATTCAAAATTCGATAAGTGTAACTAGACTGAGTAACGACTAAATGAAAGTACAACTCACACCCACATTTTTCGAACATCGTGTATCTGAAAGCATGATCGCATACAAATTCAGTTGTTCTATTGTTTAATTACTAGCATCAGATCTTTAATAATCGAAAAGAAATGAAATGCATGGGGTTTGGCAACACCATAAACTTCACATCCCGCACCTGCGCTTATTGATCATAACTTAAGAAAAGCAAATAAATATGTAAATTAAACATTCGTTCCAGATATAGCGAAAATATCGGCGGAAAATTCTGTAATAACATTTGCTGTTAAGCTATCAGAAGAACAAGAATCTTTGAACCGATTTTTTTAATTATCATATCAGGAGTCAGAATTATTAATGAAATGTTTTTTCTTTCTGTAGTCTTTTGAAGAGAACATCGAAGAAGTAAACCGCGTTTGCTTAATAAAAATCCAGATGATTTAGTTTCCAGTCCAGTCTTAGTTAGTGCGTCCAGTTTTTAGTAGTAAATATCGTTTCCGCTAAATGAAACAAACACAATGCTGGACAGTCAGTTTTCGAAAGAAAATCTAAGTTGTGATGCAGTAAGGATGTTTGGTTTTGGTGAATCTAAATTGTGATGCAGCAAGGATGTTTGGTTTTGGTGAAAGGTGACTGAAACGTAAATGAAATTACAAAGAATAATGTGCCAAGGAATAAATGTGCATTGCATAAAGAACTAACGAAACGGTTTACAGTAGAAGAACATGTTGGAAACTGCATTGTAGAAAATCCCCAGAATGGATTTGTAAGAAGAAAAGGGCATACGTGTGTTTGCCTTTAAATAAGCTAAAAGGAGCACAAATAGAAGTGAAAACTATTATGCCGTGTTGAGTTCGTGTGGTCAATCTTTTCACGGAATAATATAATTTTACGAGAAAGAAACACATTTTTTCTAAGATTCAACACTAGATTTTTTCTAATATTCGACACTTTCTAAAGAATTCTTTTCGAAATATTGCAACAAAAAATTCATAAATTTTCAAAGGTATTTTACTGAGCTAGGAAAACAAAAAAAAAATTTATATTATCCCATGATGCAAATATGGATGTAACTCCAAGAGGCTTGATATCCAGTAGGCTAGAGGAACAAAAATTGTTCACATAAAAACAACAGGTCACGAAATATCTTACCTCACCGTAGCGAACCCTTGCTTTGGGCAGCGCACTAAATTAAAATCCAAGCTTATCTTTAAAAGAAAAGCCTTGCTAAAATGCACTTTCCAGAAAGTGTCAGGTATGAAGGGAAAGGGTGCTACATTATAGAAAAGAATTGTTTCGTAAAAGCTTCCTGTTGCCTTAAATAATCATGAAAATCTAATACTTTGGGACATGTTCAGATTTCCTTTAAATGAAAGTATATTGTTCAAAGAGTGTAATACAGCCATGGCAGTTTATCCACGAGGATTAACGCCATTAGTTCAGCCTTTAGATGCATATAGCAATACACCATACAAACAAGTGGAATACACGAATGAAGACGAAGAAATATTTACAAAAGGAGGCCAAATGCGTCGTCCCAGTCTAGAAATATTTATTGGTTGAATGGATAATAAAAGAACGAAATATAATTTTTGTATGCCCATCGTACCTTATTTATAAATCTATCATTTTTATATCCCACGCATATCGCACAAAATAAATTTCGATCTTAAGTTTTAGATTAAATTTGCGCCTTATACACCGGCATACACGGTAATAAAAGTAACAGCAATTTCAATGATATGGACATTTACGGTACTTGCTCAAACATTATATTCGGTTTCTTTCTTCTACTTATTATAATGGAGTAAAACGTTTCGAAATTTCGAGGCCACGTTTTTCAATCTTTCTGTTGAGGAAAGAAATAACGTACTCAAAGCTTTTCCTCGAAAAATAAAATTCTGTATAAGATTTCTAATGCACAAGTGAAATTCGCTATGCTTTTGATATTATTTAAAATTTAGAAAAAAGAAGGAGGAGAGAAAAAAGAACTGATTTGGGAAACCAGAATATATATCCATTAAATATCTGTCAGTGGGAATGCATACAACTATAATGAATAGTATAGCAATTTTAGGAAAATTAGTTTTCTATACCTTTACTTTTCAAATGATTTAAAGAAGAAAAAAGTACAGAGGAGAACAACTCGGGGGTCTCGGTAATCAGAAAAATTTCGCCATCAAATATCGGGTATGAGGATGAATATAACCATAACGAATAGTACAGAAATACGATTAATTCGCGTTTGACTTATAGGCCTTATACTATTATAAAATTGCTTTTATTATATAAATCAAAACGCATAGGATGAGAAAATTCTCTTAATATCTATTTAAGTAGTAACGTCAGGGGATTGTTCTTAAAAAAGTTAAAATGTTTGTTAAATAATACGCCCCTTCAAAATTAATCTATTATGGTCAGATATGATGTTCTCGAGGGCAGAACATTATGCCCATCTCCTTCAGACTATGATCTTGGAATGGTTAACAAATCTCTCGCAGTCTTAACTAATAACGAAATGTGGTAGTGCTTGATCTTATATTAAGGTGATGGGATCAGATTATGTATAGTATGTGACATAGTGTCTAATATACTATGTGTTTGGGAAAAACGTCTTCACCAGGTTATTATACGGGCGATGCCATCAAAACAAACGCGAAGAAAACCAATATTTGCATCGAATAATTTACATTTCATAATAAAAATACCATTTTCTTTTTAGATAGCAAATTTGTGAACAACATTTTGTATCGTAACATTGCACTTCATTACTGCCAACTTTCAAATATGAAAAAAGGAAGGCCCTCGGGAGCCAAAGCGCTAATTTCTGGAAGAGGTTCGAGGTGCAAAGGCGGCACCATTTTGAAAGAAATCGAAATTGATTTACATTCGGTGTATAATGTGTGATTCACTTTATTAAACTATTTATATTGTAATTCTTACGTAAAATATACTAATATTTATATTTATTCTTTTGAAACTAATATTTATTTACATATTCTAAATGTTATGTTCTTTGGTTAATTTCCAGTTGTAATCTTGTATATTTACCCTGAGAAAATCCTGAGCAGAAAATGAAATTGTAATTTGTCAAGGTGCTTTTAAACACGGTAAAAGTAAATTCATAATTATTGTGCAAAAATTTAGTATGCGAATAAATTTAGTATTGCACACAAAATTAATCAGCCTAAAAATTTCTGTTTTGAACGTTTGTTTGAAACATGATACAAAGTTCTATAAATATCTGCAGCTGTTTCAGATATTTTAGGTTCATAAACTTTAAAAAGAATGATTATTTAGAATATCACTAGGAATGGAGGAATGAAATTTGTATAAATTACGTTTCATGAGTTCCATTATAAAATATATATATAGTGCAATATTTATTTCCACAATTTAATATTAGTAGCACAACTTAATTTTACTGTTAAAAAGCACTTTCATTAGTAAAGATTAAAAATTAAAAACGTTCATAGACTGACAGTTTCCAATTAAACCGCAGAATTGGCATCTATGAATAGGCGCTAAAAACACAGATCTCCAGTACGAAAGTGTTTAATTACTTCCTATGAAAATAAATGCTGATAGTATAAAGTTAGCATGACTAATTACTAGTTAATAAAATATCATTTATACTTACCGAGCAAAATATTATCAAATGCTGTTCGTATGCTATGAATTCGATCAAGTTTTCTTCAAAAATGTTGCTGATAATAAATTTGGTTAAAGAAAGACAGGGATTAGGTTATTTGTTTATTTCTCTTTTTCGGATAGTGCTTTCTGTGGTGATTACATCAATACTTCAACAGTCCATCTCCAGTTTTGACTCTTTTTCCAGTTCATCCTTTCTCTTTTCCGGATTTGCCAGTTCTTTTCCGGTTCCAGCTTATTCTTCAGTTCAGGCTTCTTTTCCAGTTCTGGCTCCTTTTTCGGTTCTTGCTTCTTTTTAAGATCACATTGAGGGTTTTCCAGTCTGAAAAATAGTCAATGTATCATTATTTTCATTACTATAAATTAAAAAGTAACGCGGCGACGATGAAAATTTGAGATGTACAATACTTGTATATTTATAATATGTATAAAACTTCCTGCTCAGCCGTACAGTAAAAGTCTCCCTCGCAGATTTTTTGCCTGATAGAATTTCTTCTACAAAGCGCGATTTTGTTCTTTTCGTTGTTCTGACCTAATAACAACGAGAGAAGTCAAATCAGAGGACGCGAATTGTTTCCAATAGGTGACCTTCATGAGCCCCACATAAACCGCAGTAATTTGCAAAGGTTCGGTGCTTGTATTTTTCATTCCTTAATTTTTTTATAAATTGTAATAATAATAATAATAATAATAATAATAAACAGTTGGCTTAAAAGCAAAGTGAAACTGCGGCATTTGTAATTTAATTAAACAATTTATCACAACTAGGAACAAACGAAAAAAAGCATTTTTAGAAGATTTACAGGTCACATTCTTTCAGCATCAGGAAAAAAATCTCCTGTATTCAAAGGAGCTTACTCGTATATAAATTTAATAAATTTATGAAAATATTAAATATAAATTTTTGAATGAATTACTATGTCACACACATGCCAGATATTTCTACGTTCTACAAATTTTGTATAATTTACTTACGTATTTGGTATTTTAACGTTGTTCTTATAAAATTTTCCCTTTTTCTTATAAAATTTTCTTTGGCTGTTAACACTTTGGGTGACAACGAGGAATCTTACAGATTTTGCGAATGGATCTTCAGGTGGTTCTTCGGGGTTATAAATATCGAAGCTGTAAGACAAACATTTTTACTTTTATATTATAATGAAATTATTAAAATTTTGAAATAAAAATGAAATTATTAGTATTGCTATAAAAGTAATTTAAGAAAACTTCAAACTAAAATTATGAGCCAAGGAAAGAAATGTTTAATCAGTCCTTTCATGTTTAATCAGCCCAATTTCTATGTTTCTGAGGTGGTAAAATATTATTATTCCAGAGCTTTACACATCATTAATATATCTACGGTTTTCCTCATTCAAGTTGTGTTTCTCGCAGGTCAATTGCTCTGCATCTCTGACTGCACACGTTACAAATTTTCATTGGTCATTTCAATCTTCAATAACATGTTGCTGGTCTACTTCCGGCAAAGCAGCACCAGGACTCTTGCCACGATATGTTTTTCAATTGAAAATTTTATTTTCGTTGCTCACTTGCATTCTTAAAAATTTTAATTTTTTATACATAGAGAAAGAAATCAAGCAAAGCAATACGAATAAGGAAAATCATTATCTCTTTTCCCTTACATTCCGCTAAATTTGTTGAAGGAAAAAGAGCTAAGTTTCTAAAAATGTATCTCCTTACTCTTTATACATATTATGTCTTTGTCAGTGTTTCTGATACACTTTAATGTATTTTACAATTTATTTAATGTTTGAATATTACAGCTTCCTATGCTGAAATAGGTTCTCTATTTTCTTTCGAAGAAAGAAGTAGAGTTCCGGAATTTTTTATATTGTAGGCCATATATTTCTTACTTTGAAGAGAAAGAGAAACAAAAGATATTTCCATATGGCAAGATGTAACATTTTATATATCCCGGCTTTTAAAACCCATCAGAGTCTAGCAGCAGTTGTGTCGTACGTAATTATGCACACAAGTATAGAGAGAAAGAGACGACGGGAAATCAGATGGTAAAGCATGGTCGAAAAGTCTCTCCTGGCCCGGTAAAAATAACACAAAACACAAGAAAGAAAGAACATGAGTTTATGCTTAGTACAGTAAAAATTAAAGAATAGGAACAAAATTAGACAATGATCGCCCTTCAAAGAAGGTATCCGAAATTAAGACCTGGACCCTTTTGCAGGCATCACATCTCCCGCACATGGAAGATCTACTGTTCTGGAAAATACTGAGCATGCCCAGAACTTCTCCAGCAGCTGCCACGATATATGCAACAAGTTACTCAGGACTTCTAACGGGCGTCTTGTACACCAATCTCTTGACATACCCCCAGAGGTTGTAGTGAGGTCTGGTGATCTTGCTAGCCAGTGTACTGGACTAACCCTACCAAACTCTTTTTGAGGATACCTTCCGAAGGAACATTGGAACAGTTTTTTTGATGACGATCGCTTGTTTTTTTCTTATTTGTTGGTTTCCGCTGCGCTAAGAATAATAAACATATATATTCCCCCTGTTCATGTCCTACTTTTTCTGTGCTTTCTGTCGTCACTATGGCGCCATGAATGCGTTTCCGACCATGCACGGCCGTACGTTTTTAAAATCGTTTTATGCTGTTGTATATATATATATATATATAATTAAAGTAAAAGAGACAAACGAAAAAAGACCTATATATATATAATATTAGGAATCCTGATTGCCCATAATGATCTATGTTGTGTAATAAAGAACGAATTTAGCAGATGAAGAAGATGTCATTTTGACATTTAATTTCAATTCACATTTGTAGCGACAATTAATTTGAAATTCTAATCTCACTTATTTCCAGAATATTAATATTTCTCATATTGTTGGAATAGGAAGAATGTAGCAGGACGGCGTGTCAGCGGGTACAGAAATAGAAGCAAACTGCATAGTTAACCAATATGGTAGTTTATTAAAAGATAGATTTGGTTCAGGAAATTTTAAATTCCCACTTATCTACGTCATCATTTTTATATAAAAATCTTGTGATGTGGATATATATATATGTAATGATATTTTTAAATCAATTGATTGAATTAAATTCTATTAATATTGCTTAATAATGTGTTGGCGATTCTCTACCTAAATTGCATCCTGTTCCTAAATTTTGGCGAAATCCTTTCTTTAGTATAAAATATATTAACCTGTTGGCGCCCGCCAAATCGCCAAACTCATAAATCTGTCATATTACATAAAGTACTTAAGAACACTCCTGATGAGAAGATAGCGTCACCTCGTGATTTCAATTAATATCGCTGATTGGAGGAGCTTCGTGACGTACACATATGTATAAGTAGGGCTTCTGCTCAAGGTACGAGGAGAACGCTTCCGAGATGGATGCTAAAATAAACCTACCACTTTATATTCCAAAATTTGTCTCATTCCTGTTGCCCCGGCTGCACAAAACAAATAATGTATGAGAAATTACATTTCAGAAAGCCGGTAGGATTCCACCTTCAAAGGGATTATCTAAAAAAGAAAATACCCCAAGGATTATACGGATAAAATGTTACGCACTTTAGATGAATTTGCCGCTGTGCGACTTCTATGTTTCTACATTTTTCTGTAGGCGTTCTTGCTTCAAGAGAATCATCCTTCTGTTACCTGTATTCTGGTATTCTGCAGATTATTTTACGTCCAGAGAAGCACCCTTCTGCCCCTGTGATGTGCGATCTGTGTTTCCAACGAAAGTTCGTCGTTCATCAAATGTGCTCTTACCGTTGACCTACTTTTGAGGATGGAAATCTTTCCCTACGTGTACGGCGTTCTGTGTTGCTCTCGAGAGCTTTGTGCTTGTGTGGTGATTGATCGTGTTTTGCAAAAATCTAATCAAGAGTGCACAAAAATATGTATTTTCGTGTCGATTTCATCACTCGTATTCTCGTCACAATAAGTCAAACAGAAGCAATTAGTAAAAAGATTGGCGATGCAAATGATATTATTACTATTGAATTATAATTACTGATTTAATAATAGTGTTTTTATTTTGAAAATTTTAAAAAGTATTATTTTGGTATAAATGTGTTTTAAATTTTGTATTGGTATTTAAAGGATGTATTTTGGTTTTAATATTGTTTTGGGAAAATTTAAAGAATATTATTTTTGAGTTAGTTTTATTTATGAAAGTATTATTAGTTTTATTTATGAAAGTATTATTAAGAGAATAATGGCTAATGAAAACATCTCTGATCCTGATGATTCATTAAGGGCAGCTAGCGCTGAACCTGAAACAAGTATAATTCCCTTTGACGCGCAGAATGACATGGATATAAATTCATGGCTTGAGTACTTTAACAAAACTCATTTAGATAAAGATGAAACGTGGAAGCTTAATAATGTAGCTCGATATCTAAAAGGTAATGCACTTAGCGTATATGTCAAAAACTGCCATAAAATTACTAAATATGTGGAATTAGTCCAAATTTTAAAGGAAAATTTTTTCGACCCCACTTTAACTACGTTTGGTGATTTTGCCAATTACAAGTACAATCATAAAGAGGACATAACGCAATATTTTCGCAAAAAATTAGATATTGGTAAAAAATTAAATCTAACTCATGAAATGATCTTGGAGGGTCTGACGGATGGCCTTCCTACAGAATTAAAATCCTTAATGACGATCAACGCACCCTCTGACCCCATCTCTTGGCTTACTCATGTCCATAAGCTTATTAAGATTAGAGAAAATCAACAAATCAAAAGTGCACCTCCCAGATTTGTTACTCCGATTGAGAACAGTTCCCAAGATTACAATCGATTTAATAGAAGTAGAATTTCAGCTACTGTGAGACAATATTCTCCTAGACCCAACAATTTCCAACGTTTTCAGAGACCAAGTAATTTTTATAATCGGTTCAGTGGTCCAGGATTTACAAGCCATTATAATTCTCAAAATAGATTGCCATTGCCACCTAGTCCCTGTAGACTTTGCACCCGGAACGGAATCCCAAATGCTTTTCACTGGTTTCAGGTTTGTCCTTTCAGAAGGGAGAGATCTGATACACCTAATGTTACGCCCCTTGCAATAGACCCAACCCCAGAAACCCCTCACAGTAGTTGACTATTAAAGGTGTCGGGATATTTGCCCAATAAGAAACGTCTAGAGTGTGTTGTAGACAGTGGTGCCACCATATCAATAATTTCTTCCAAAACAGCTAGACAATTACGTTTAAAAGTACAAAGAGTTAGATCATTTTCAGTAACCCAAACTAAAGGAAAAATAATCTTCAACAAAATATGTTGTATACAAATGAAAATTGGACGGATTAGTAAACAAATTACCTTGTTTGTTCTTGATAATAATTCGAATTATGTAATTTTAGGACTTTATGAATGCAAATTATTTGAGTTGAGTATTGATTGTACTAATTTAAAAATTAAACAGAGAGCTATTGTACTTAATGATGACTGCCATTTTGACAGCCGACCCATATCTCTACACCTCCAACTTCAAGGTGGTACAACAAATGTTTATCCATGTGTTAATAATGATGATGTAAGAAATTTTCCAACTTGTAAATCTCGGACTACAAATCCAAAGGAATTAGTTTCTCAGTCTAACATTTATGTGAAAAATGCTGTTTCTAATACTGTCGATAACAAAGAGTATAACTTGGAAAAATTGTTAAATGATTATTCATCTGTGTTTTCTAAAAATAAGTATGATGTAGGAAAAATTAATATTGAACCTCAACGAATTAATTTAAATTCTGATTTGCCTGTATCATTAAGACCTTATAGAACATCCCCTATGGAAGAAGAAGAAATTAAGACCCAAATTGATCAATTATTACAAGCAGGTATAATTAAAGAAAGTTGTAGCCCATATTCGTCCCCCGTGACTTTAGTACTTAAACGTGAGGAAGGAAAAAAAACTAGATTGTGTATAGATTATCGAAAATTGAATTCCCTGGCTAAAACAGATGCAAACCCTCTTCCTCGCATTGACACTTTGTTAGACAAATTAAGTAAAGCAAAAGTATTTTCTACAATTGATTTGAGATCTGGTTTCTGGCATATCCCGATTCACCCTGCAGATACTGAGAAATTAGCTTTTTGCACGAATTTTGGATTATTCGAATGGTTAAGACTCCCTTTTGGTTTCAAAAATGCTCCTGCAATTTTTAACAGAACAATTAGACGAATATTAACAAAAAATAAAATTAATTTCGCTTGCAGTTACTTTGATGATATAATCGTTTACTCTTCCTCTGAGAAGGAACATTTAGAACATTTAAAAATTTTATTTGAGGTGTTTAAAGAGGAGCATATTAAATTGAATCGAAACAAATGTGTGTTCGCCCGAGATCAGATCACATTTCTTGGCTATGAAATAAAAAATGGTAGAATAATTCCCGATAACCATAATATAGAAGTTATTAAGAAACTTAAAAACCCCAGTAACACCAAAGAGTTACAAAGAGTTTTGGGAAGTGTGAATGTGTATCATAGATTCATTCCGAATTATGCAACTATTAGAGCTCCATTAAACAGACTCTTGAAGAAAGATGTCAAGTGGGAATGGGATGACCAATGTCAAAAAGCTTTCGACGAAATGAAAAGAATACTGATTTCCAAACCTGTTTTACAATTGTATGATTCCAGTAGGCCATGTCATATTTTTGTTGACGCTTCTCAAACTGCTGTTGGAGCTGTTTTGAAACAACCAGATGAAAATGATGTCCTTCACCCTGTATCATATCATTCCCGAACTTTAAGAAATTATGAGAAAAATTATACGATTACTGAGTTAGAATGTTTGGCCATAGTAGATGCCCTAGACAAATTCTATTACTATCTGCATGGACAAAAATTTGTTATACATACGGACCATGCGGCCCTCGTTTGGCTCAAAAATGTTAAAAATTTAAAAGGTAGACTCTTCCGTTGGTCACTCAAACTAAGTATGTTCAATTATGAAGTAAAGTATCAGAAGGGCTCTACCAATATTGAAGCTGACATGCTTTCTAGACATCCTGTTTCACAGCACCTCCAACATTATGTACATTTACTTGATAGAAATGAAATAATCCAACAACAAAAAACTGATAATGTCTGCGGAAAAAATTACCAAGAGATAAATGATATGATGGTAATTAAGAAAAAGAATTTTTATAAAATTGTAGTACCTAAATCTTTAAGATTAAAATTGTTGAATAAAACCCATGAAAATTTTGGTCACCCGGGAGTTCAAATTATGCTTAACTTAATCACCCCTCAATATTATTGGCCTCATATTAGCGAAGATATCGGAAATTTTGTTAAACATTGTCATACTTGTCAACTTAATAAAAAGAAAAAACAGAAAAAATTTGGTCTTATGCAAGACGTACCCCCAACCGACAAACCTTTCGAATGTCTCTCTATTGACACTGTGGGAGGATTTAATTATTATAATTCTACAAAAAAATATTTACATATAGTTATTGACCATGCAACAAGATATGTCTGGGCTTTTCCCTCTAAAAGTGTAACTTCAGAAACCTATGCCAATTGTCTAAAACAAATATTTCAAATACAAGTCCCCGAAAAAATTCTGAGTGACAGGAATGCAGCCTTCACTTCCTCTAGATTTAAAAAATTTCTTAAAAAGCATAATGTTAAACAACTTTTAACTTCATCTCACCATCCCCAGACAAATGGTAAAGTAGAAAGAGTAAATCAATCAATAGTAAGTCGACTAAAATGTAAAGTAAATTCTTCTTCTAAAAAAGTACCATGGACTAAAGTGCTAGAGCAAGTTGTTATCGAATATAACAACTCCCCTCATACGGTAACTAAGTTCACCCCAGCATACTTACTATTTGGTAACCTCCCTTTTGAATCTCCAATTGATCAAAATAAATACCCTTCCTTAAATGAAGCAAGGGCTTTAGCAAAGAAAAGAACTATCGAATACCACCGAAAGAATAAAACTAGATATGACATCAGATTTCTAGAATCTAAATTTCAACCTGGAGATTTTGTCCTTTACGAGGAATTTGAATACCCAAATACTAGAAAATTGACTTCACCCTATTCAGGCCCTTATCAGATTATGAATAAATTATCTGAAGTTAATTATGAAATCGACAGGGAAAATTTTCACACGAAGAAACCAACTGAGATTGTACATGCGTCAAAATTAAGGTTCTATTATCCACCCGAGAACTTTAAATTACATCATGAATAAATCAAAATTTATAAATCAATAAACTATCCATAACCCTTCTTTTAGTTTTCATCCTGTTGTCCCCCTTAATAATTGATTTATCTCTCAGTGTCTGAAAAGTTTGTCTGCCCTTTTCTTTTACTGGGCTCCTTCAAACTTGAGTTTCAGGTTCAATGCACTTTCCGTGTGGGAAGCACTCAATTGAGGCTATACTACAAGTAGAGTACTATACCCTCACATTTCCTTGAGCTCATGTTTTCCTATGTTTGTGTTATAAATTGTAGCAACAGTTGAAAAAGTTAAATTTCAGTTGTTGAAATTTCTGAATTTCATTTTATGTTTCTGCAGCATCGTGTACAAAAAACTGGTATGGATGTTGGAAGTTAAATTTTGTTTTGTTATCATTAATAAAAGAAAAATAGAGTGACAAAATATGTTAAAAACCTAGCAAAATGTGTATTTTCAACAAGAGTATAAGAGCTCTAGTATCGTGACATAAAAACTCAAATGTTTTCAGTGCCAATGCTGATCCATAATTCTAGCGCTAATTAAATGATCCGGAGATCTCCAAAGACCAGTAAAAGACTGAAGATGAGCCTGAATGACAACTCTAATGATTGTACGGACTCATACACAAACTGTGAATGGCATGCCCTAAGATATAAACTTACAAATTCAGTTATATTACTATTTCCTATTGCCGCGTAGCTAATCAGCAATATGTTATTAGTGCTTTATTTGTTCTGCACTTAGTTACTATATTATAATTTCATTAATCATTTATTATATTTTATATACTGTATTAATTATATTCAAATATTTTATGTCATATTTTATGTAAACATTTTGTGTCCCTTGAGGTAAATCCAATCAGTTTTCCTACTCACTTAATTTCCTAATAACTAAATTTTCTGCTCTCACTATCTGGACTGTCTTGGGTCGATGGCCGCGACTGCAAGCCTTTTCAGATGGGGGGGATAATCTGTAATGATATTTTTAAATCAATTGATTGAATTAAATTCTATTAATATTGCTTAATAATGTGTTGGCGATTCTCTACCTAAATTGCATCCTGTTCCTAAATTTTGGCGAAATCCTTTCTTTAGTATAAAATATATTAACCTGTTGGCGCCCGCCAAATCGCCAAACTCATAAATCTGTCATATTACATAAAGTACTTAAGAACACTCCTGATGAGAAGATAGCGTCACCTCGTGATTTCAATTAATATCGCTGATTGGAGGAGCTTCGTGACGTACACATATGTATAAGTAGGGCTTCTGCTCAAGGTACGAGGAGAACGCTTCCGAGATGGATGCTAAAATAAACCTACCACTTTATATTCCAAAATTTGTCTCATTCCTGTTGCCCCGGCTGCACAAAACAAATAATGTATGAGAAATTACATTTCATATATATTTTTTATTTAATTAATTTTATTTTTTAATTAGTTATTAGTTTAAAATTACTTTATTTTATATATCTAAATTAATTGCAATGAACAGTTACAAGCTCGAAATGTTTATTATGTTATATTCTGAATACTCGATCTAAATAATAACATGAATCTGTAAATTTAGAAATATAGTCTAGTAGAAACAGATGAACTGAGAAATTTATTTTAGATTTTTTCCGAATAAAATATTGAATAGATTTAAGTGTTTTACTTAATTAATTTAACATATGCATATATCATATTTACGGATGTATACATATTATTCATAAAGGTAAAGTAATTTTCTGTCTTTGTTACTTTATTTATTCAACAGTTTGGCTCTTACTTCTAATTCACAATTTTTGAAAACTGGGCGTTTAAACACTTTTATTTGTGTATTAACATTGTGTTTAGATACTTCATTAGTTAATGAAATAAAGTTTCTTCATAATAAAAGGTTTTACAAGAAATAATTTTAAATTCTTCTCAACGTGATTTTCCATATTAGGGTTTTGTAATCTACTTTTTTAATGAAGGAATGAAACGTTTGTTTGAAACTTGATACAAAGTTCTATAAATATCTGCAGCTGATTCAGATAATTTAGGTTCATAAACTTTAAAAAGAAAGATTATTTAGAATATCACTAGGAATGGAGGAATCAAATTTATATAAATTTACGTTTCATAAATTCCATTAAAAAATATATGTGCTGTGCAATATTTATTTCCACAATTTAATGTCAGTAGCAGAACTTAATTTTACTGTTGAAAAGCACTTTCATTAGTAAAGACAAAATTAAAAACGTTTCCAATTAAACCCAACAACTACCATCTATGAATAGGCAATGAAAACACAGATCTGCTTTACGAAATTGTTTAAATACTTCGTACGAAAATAAATGCTGATAGTTAGCATGACTAATTACTAGTTAATAAAATATCATTTATACTTACCGAGCAAAATATTATCAAATGCTGTTCGTATGCTATGAATTCGATCACGTTTTCTTCAAAAATGTTGCTGATAATAAATTTGGGTAAAGTAAAACAGGGATAAGGTTATTTGTTCATTTCTCTTTTTCGGGCCTTGCTTTCTTTGGAGATTATATCAATACTTCAACAGTCCATCTCCAGTTTTGACTCTTTTTCCAGTTCATCCTCTCTCTTTTCCGGATTTGCCAGTTCTTTTCCGGTTCCAGCTTATTCTTCAGTTCCGGCTTCTTTTCCAGTTCTGGCTTCTTTTTCGGTTCTTGCTTCTTTTTAAGATCACATTGAGGGTTTTCCAGTCTGCAAAATAGTCAATGTATCATTATTTTTATTACTATAAATTCAAAAATGAAAGTAACGCGGCGACGATTAAAATTTGAGATGTACAATACTTGTATATTTATAATATCTATAAAACTTTCTGCTCAGCTGTACAGTAAAAGTCTCCCTCGCAGATGTTTTGCCTAATAGAATTTCTTCTACAAAGCGCGATTTTGTTCTTTTTGTTGTTCTGACCTAATACCAACGAGAGAAGTCAAACCAGAGGGCGCGAATTGCTTCCAATAGGTGACCTTCATGAGTCCCACATAAACAGCAGTAATTTACAAAGGTTCGGTGCTTGTATTTTTCCTTTCTTAATTTTTTTATAAATTGTAATAATAATAAAAATAATAATAAACAGTTGACTTAAAAGCAAAGAGAAACTTCGGCATTTGTAATTTAATTAAAGAATTTATCACAACTAGGAACAAACGAAAAAAAGCATTTTTAGAAGATTTACAGGTAACATTCTTTCAGCATCAGGCAAAACATCACCTATATTTAAAGTAGCTTAAATTTAATAAATTAATGAAAATATAAAATATAAATTTTTGAATGAATTACTATTTCACACACATGCCATATATTTCTACGTTCTACAAGTTTCGCATAATTTACTTACGTATTTGGTATTTTAACGTTGTTCTTATAAAACTTTCCCTTTTTCTTATAAAATTTTCTTTGGCTGTTAACACTTTGGGTGACAACGAGGAATCTTACAGATTTTGCGAATGGATCTTCAGGTGGTTCTTCCGGGTTATAAATATCAAAGCTGTAAGACAAACATTTTTACTTTTATATTGTAATGAAATTATTAGTATTGCTGTAAAAGTAATTTAAGAAAACTTCAAACTATAAAATTATGAGCCAAGGAAAGAAAATAGATAGTAAGGTTCTTTCATGTTTAATCAGTCCTACTTCTATGTTTCTGAGGTGGTACAATATTATCATCCCAGAGCTTTACACATCATTAATATATCTCCGGTTTTCCTCATTCAAGTTATGTTTCTCGCAGGTCAGTTGCTTGGCATCTCTGACTGCACACGTTACAAATTTTCATTGGTCAGTCCATCTTCAATAACATGTTGCTGGTCTACTTCCGGCAAAGCAGCACTAGGACTTTTGCCACGATATGTTTTTCAATTGAAAATTTTATTTTTGTTGCTCACTTGCATTCTTAAAAATTTTAATATTTTATACATAGAGAAATAAAGAAATCAAGCAAAGCAAAACGAATAAGGAAAATAATTATCTGTTTTCCCTCACATTCCATTAATTTGTTGAAGGAAAAATGGCTAAGTTTTTAAAAATGTATCTTCTAACTCTTTATACAAATTATGTCTCTGTCAGTCTTTCTGCTACACATTAATGTATTTTACAATTTATTTAATTTTTGAATATTGACAGCTTCCTATACTGAAATAGTTTCTCTATTTTCTTCGAAGAAAGAAGAAATAGAGTTCCAGAATGTTTTATAATAGAGGCCATATATTTCTTACTTTGAAGAGAAAGACAAAAAAAGATATTTTCATATGGCAAGTTGTAACATTTTAAATATCCCAGTTTTTAAAATCCATCAGATTCTAGCAGCAGTTGAGTCGTACGTAATTATGCACATATATGTAGAGAGAAAGAGACGACGGAAAATCAGATGGTAAAGCATGGTCGAAACGTCTCTCCTGGCCCGGTAGAGACAACACAAAACAGAAGAAAGAAAGAACATGGGTTTATGCTTAGTACAGCAGAAATTAAAGAATAGGAACAAAATTACACAATGATCGCCCTTCAAAGAAGGTATCCGAAATTAAGACCCGGACAATTTTGCAGGCATCACATCTCCCGCACATGGAAGATCTACTGTTCTGGAAATTACTGAGCATGCCCACAAGTTCTCCAACAGCTGCCACGATATATGCAACAAGTTCCTCAGGACTTCTAACGGGCGTCTTGTACACCAATCTCTTGACATACCCCCAGAGGTTATAATGAGGTCTGGTGCAAGTGATATCTGGTGATCCTGCAAGCCAATGCACTGGACTAAGCCTACCAAACCCATGTTGAGGATACCTTCCGAAGGAACATTCGAACACTTTTTTTGATGACGATCGCTTGTTTTTTTTTTCTTACTTGTTGGTTTCCGCTGCGCTAAGAATAATAAACATATATGTTCCCCTTGTTCATGTCCTACTTTTTCTGTGCTTTCTGTCGTCACTATGGCGCCATGAATGCGTTTCCGACCATGCACGGCCGTACGTTTTTAAAATCGTTTTATACTGTTGTATATATACATAATTAAAGTAAAAAAGACAAACGAAAAAAAACCTATATATATATAATATTAGGAATCCTGATTGCCCATACTGCTCTATGTTGTGTAATAAAGAACGAATTTAGCAGATGAAGAAGATGACATATTGACATTTAATTTCAATTCACATTCGTAGCGACAATTTATTTAAAATTCTAATCTCACTTATTTCCAGAATATTAATATTTCTCATATTGATGGAATAGGACGAATGTAGCAGGACGGCGAGTCAGCGGGTACAGAGATAGAAGCAAACTGCATAGTTAACCAATTTGGTAGTTTATTAAGAGATAGATTTGGTTCAGGAAATTTTAAATTCCCACTTATCTACGTCATCATTTTTATATAAAAATCCTGTGATGTATATATATATATTTTTATTTAATTAATTTTACTTTTTAATTAGTTATTAGTTTAAAATTATTTTATATATCTAAATTAATTGCAATGAACAGTTACAAGCTCGAAATGTTTATTATGTTATATTCTCAATACTCGAGCTAAACAATAACATGAATCTGTAAATCTAGAAATATAGTCTAGTAGAAACAGTTGAACTGAGAAATTTATTTTAGATTTTTCCGAACAGAATATTGGATAGATTTATGTGTTTTACTTAATTTATTTAACATATGCATACATCATATTTACGGATGTATACATATTATTTATAAACGTAAAGTAATTTTCTGTCTTTGTTACTTAATATATTCAACAGTTTGGCTCTTACTTTTAATTCACAAATTTTGAAAACTGGGCGTTTAAACAATTTTTTTTTTTTTTTGTGTATTAACATTGTGTTTAGATACTTCATTAGTTAATGAAATAAAGTTTCTTCATAAGAAAAGATATTACAAGAAATAAATTTAAATCCTTCACAACGTGATTTTCCATATTAGAGTTTTGTAATCTACATTTTTAATGAAGGAATGAAGAAAAATTACACAGTATAAATTTCAAAACGTATTAGTTTTCAGACTAGCGTTTTGTCAAAACATTATTAAATCTTTAATTAAAGAGGATCTGAAATATTATCTTTTGTTTTATTATTTTTTGATAAATGACTTACGTGTCCGACACATCTTCAAATCTTAAACATCGGGGATCCATTTCTGCTAGTAATTTTTCTGTGTACCATATTTCTCCATCTCCTCCTGGTTTTTCAAATACACGTCGATAATAAAACATTTCACGGCGAATCTTTCTCTTTTCGCTGAAATATTTTTATTTTACTAAATATATGCATTCATATATACGTAAGATATAACAAAATACGATGGCTGCTTTAAAAAAAGATTGGCAACCTGAAAATTAGCTATTCTAAATTTTATGTTCTCTCCTTTAATTCATCTGTTCTCCCAAATTCGAGATCTTTCCATGTTACATAACGCCTCTTGGAAAAGTTAACTAAAACTAAAAATTAACCAGTCAAATTTAGAGTAATTTCTGCATATACTCATTATAAATACCGCTTCGTCTTTCGTTATTTTCGCTTCGTCTGAAGCGATGCAGGTACGTCATGAAGAAGCAATGCTCTGTTAGAAACTCAGTGAAGTGAGACGAGTCACATTTTAAAAGCCCGCTGACGTTTGGGAAAAATCTGTAAACTCTTCAGCCAGTAGTCTGTCTCCCACACACGTTGCCAACGCTTCAATAATTCTACCTCGAGCTCAGCTTTTATGATCGAGCACGGGAGAGGTACATCAAGTACATGCGAACGTGGGGGTCAGTTGCTGCACTTTTGACTGCTGCATTTGCAATTTCAGTATCCAGTATTACGGTGTAGGAAGGTACCTACTGGTGTTCAGGGTTATAGCATTTTGGTTTCTTTATTAAGAGTTTAAGTGTGGCCTTGACGAGTGGAATTTTACTGCATGTACCTTGGATTGCCTGAAGGCTAAAGGCCGAGGTAAGTCCTATCCCATAAAATGTTTCTCTCTTTGAGTCGGAGCACACGCACTATTGCACTCTCGCGCTGAGCTATGAGATGTAGAGGCGGCAGTCCTCAAACCACGTTTAGAGCATTAGTAGTCCAGGTTCTATATATTCGGGAAATCCTTAGAAGGAATGCTCTTTGGTGTCTTTGCGCTCAGCGTAGCAGAATCTGAATTTTATAAGTGATCGTTATGTCTCTCATCGAGGCTCCATACGGTGCAATACGCTCAGCAGATGATGGGACAAGGCAGATACTACACGATTACCTCACGGTTACTTCCCGAAAGTATGCAAACCCCCAAATCATCGAAAGTTTCCATTTTACTTTGAGCGATTCTTAAGAAGAAACGTAAGATGCGAGCGCAGAACACCTGCACATATAGAAGATCATAAGATTTATATATAGCAATGCCCATTACTTTCAATTATAAGACCAATTTCCCTGGATTTGGAAAAAAAATGCCAGAAAAAATTTTATTCTACAATACCAAGTGCACTTCAAAAATTTATGAAATATATTTAAAATTTATGAAAAGTAAGGCAATGGGATTATAAGTAATTAATCATATTACATGAATGAATAAGCAAGTATTTAAGAGCAAGTAAAGTTTTAACATCTCCGGTCCACATATGCAAAGATCCAGTCAAAACAGAAAATTATATCTTCTAATTTTCGTCTGTATATGTTGCATAAGTTTTCCTTCCTTACTCTATGCAAATTTTCAGTCAAACGTGGTTACTCAATATTTGTGCTCTCAACCTGATGGCTGCGTATGCTGAGCCGATGGGTAATCAATCGTTTCGGCAATTTCCGCAGAGGATTTCAAATTTTTTCCCTGTAGAGTTCTTCACTGAACGAGACGGGCTTTCAAAATATAGTGTTACGTTATTTTCTTCCTTCATGTTCGTACGGGGTTCGTAGATTTGGAGTGAATTACGGCGATACATGATAAAATATCGAAACACACTTTATTTAGCCAATATTATTCAGGACAGCTCCAAAATCACGTTTACAATTGTCGAAGAACTACTATAGACACGCTGCAACAATCAGCGACACAGCCTTCAGGCAATCAGGCTATAACGATGAAAACAGCTTAACTGTAAAGCACCTCCCAACTCTGCTCGGTCGTTCTCGGATCGCCACTTACTTTCGAGATTCTCTACGCTATAACTCACGATGCATTCGACGATACCCTAGAGTACAGCTCCTGACTCCTCGGTTCAGTCGCTCCTGGAGCTCAACATACTCTCTCGATGACGCACTAACTGCGACTCACTGAGAGACTCTTTCGGTGCACTGGACGACCAATTTGGCACTAGGCACTCACTGACTAACTGTAAACTCGATGGACTCCGCACGGAACTAACAAACTAATTGCGTACCAGCAGGGTTTATAAAGCTTTTAGTTCGTGTTCGAGAACATTCTAGGCTAAACCGGTAAGAATTCGTTCAAGAAGATTCTCCAACTGTCTATGGAAAATTGCCAATTTTGTCGCCAAGAGGGCGATTTCTTGCCACATGTCAAATGTGGCAACCCTGCCTTCCCTTCCCATTGTCTGGCAATCCTAAAATTGTTTTGCGGGGAGCTATCTTAACGCGCCTGGACATTTAGTAATACTGCCCCACCTCAAGAACTGCACATCCCAGGCTCCACAACCCTTGGGCAGAAGCCAAATTCGATACAAACAAAACGTAGTAAAACTATAGTGACGTGATCGAAGTTTATTTGCAAATAATCGTTGTTATCGAATGACATGCATAATCGATTTAATTAATCATTGTCATCAATTTTTAATATTCGTTGCAAATTATCATTGTCATCGAATAATCATTCTCGCAGAACAATCATTGAAATGAATCATTGTCATATAAATTGCTATAGTCCCTGATTTATGAAGAACTGTATCCAAATTCTATTCAGAAGAATCGAATATGTGTTGCAATTTATCTTATGGTCATTATTTACGCACAAATGACGCAAAATCCTAATGACGCAAATAAAAACTTGAATAACAGTGAGAAAAAGAATATTTAAAAATAGAATAAAATCTTGAACCCTAGGAGACAATGTTTGAATTTAATTTCCTCTTATTTAAAAGAAATATAATGTTTTTAAAGTGCTTAAAAAATTGAATATTGTGAATAGAAATCTAAACTATAAATATCTGCGGGCATCTGTCTCTTTGTTTGTTTCTTTGAAACATAATCTTCTCCGGAAGAATTGGAGTTTCGAAAGTGTTACTCCCCGGATTCGAAAAATCTGTGATAAGCCATTTCGACCATTGTTTTCTTCCTACGGCTATCATCCGAGATATTATATGTATATACAATCTCTGAAAGCGCTAATTTTCGCATTAATTTCTCTGAGTGATCGAAGTCTCTCGCGCTGGAGATAAAAATGCTTTATTTGGAAAAGTGTTCCTCCTTCTCTCTTTCAAATCTTAGAGTTTGTTCATCAGAAATTTGTAAGTTTTAAAAAATATGAGAAGCGTAGTATTGCCAAATATCAAACAAATTATTATTATTTATGGTCATATTCTGAAGTTGAACAAAGCGCGTGTTTCCATGTGACGCCACTGTATGTCGAAATTATTTTGTTAATGTCAGTATTTTAAAGGAATAGCTGCTTTTGGCAACTTTTATGTTTCACGTTAAGATACGTGACACGATATGTTGCCGCTACGTTATTTTTTTTTATTGATATTTGGAAAATTTGTTATATTACATTAAATTTAAATCATGACCTCATTTGTATTACCTAAAGTGTTAAAGATCTTCGTTTCCTGGCTTGTAACTAAAAATTATTTCGTATCGGTGGTTGCTTGGAGAGAATGAACTGATTTTCTTCAAGCTGAAATGTTTCTATGCATTTCCTCTTCAGGCGTACATAGAACTTACCTTAAATTAACAGTTCGTTTTATATTCAGTTTTTTACTAAAATTTAATAATTTTATTTACAAAATTTTAGTTTCTTTTAGTCTACAGTTTCTTTCTCTGTACAGTTTAAACTTCTGTAGGTATTTAACGTATTTTATTTGAATTATTATTTTGCTACAGTTCTATTATTTTTTATTTTTTCAATTTACTAAAATACCGAAACGCAAAAAGGTATTACGGGAGATGAAGACGTGAAGCATTACAGAAAAATTAAGAAAATCGACTAGAAGATCCTACGGACAAGATAAATTATATGCTCCAAAAACGAATGAAGATACGGCTAGAAACTCAGCAGGCAAGCAGAATGACCAGAAATGTTACGCATTCAAGAAACTTAAGGACAAACCAAAAGGAGACAACAGAATATGCTTGATGAAGATAAGGAGAGGTTGCAAGTAGACGAAGGACATAAAACATTCATCATCGTCGTCAAATTCGATTATAAATGACAGAGCAGGATGCCACTTCATAAACAACTCAAGACGCTGCGCATCACAGAAAACGTCGGTCCGAAGAAGCAATGGTTATGCGACAAACCAAACTTTGCATAAATATAGCACAACATACACGTAGCACTCTTCACAATGCAGAAAGATGTGGACTCGAAATTTAAGTTGAACAACACAGTAGTTGTTGACGTTGAGTGACAGTGATTTGACGGTGAGTGAACCCACAGTAAGTTGCATAGAACTCACAAACATACATAGATAGAACTTACAAATTTTACTTTGAACGCAGCCCACTAGTAAAATTGTGGGTGGCCAGAAGGAAGAATGTATTCAACAGGCTGTACAGCATGCGATATCAGTATTGGTCTACGTTACGATAAATGTCGATAACACAAGAAGGTAATATACTTCCATATTACCAGTTTTGACATAAGAACATATATGTCAGTGTCTCAAACCTACAAATTTTGCATCAAATTGGAAAAAAAATACCTAAAAATTTGCCTTTTCATACATAAGAGTTCAGCATTCGAAAAATTATATTTTCGTAAACGCTTTAGCAGAAAATAATAAAACTTATTGCCTTGCGAAGGAGAACGAAATCAGAACTAACTCGAGGCTACCCGTCAATGGTTGTTTTAAACAGGCCGAATAAAACATAAATTTCCTCATGAGATACTATCCAAAATACAAAATTAATTGAATATCCAATAACACTACAATTAAGAAACCGAGGCATAAAGTGTACTGCAAATCAGATGCAAACATAAAATGTAAACAAAATATGTATGTACTGCAATACAAAAGCAAAAGAGTCAGAAATGAAATAATGATGATAATTTTTAATGAAAAATTTAATATAAATAATATATATTAGTAAATATATAGTGTTTATATTATTTATTGAAACGTGCAGAATTTCATAATATTCATTACTTACGAACACTTTTTCATCCATCGAAGCATACCACAAGCCATTTTCAGTTGAGTGCTGGTGCACGTCAAAATAATCAAGATAATTCTAGATTATTACGAAAAATGAATCTCTTTTACTCGTTTCTCAAAACAAGTATATCTAGAAAGGCAGTATTTAAATCTCACAGGAATATAATTAAGGATAATAAAATCTCCAAACACGCATTAAACGCAAAAAAATCGCATTAAAGCACAATGAAGAATTTTCACTCTTACAATGACTTTTACAACAATGCAAAATAGAATAGAATTTCTAAACTAAATGTTTATTGTTACACCATATTTCATTCTTATGGAATCTTTCACGGTTGTTGAGTAATTCTAACTGTTAACTGGTTTAAATACAATTATAAATTTATATGTATGCACAGAGATATATGTACAGGGTGTCCATTATTAAACTTGAAATTTGCGAGCAGTCTGTAGCAAAAACTAGGTGGGGGAATTTCATGAAAATTGGGTAATGGCAGAACGAAATGATGGGAATTTTATGAAGAGACAAAAAGAATAGCTTTCGAAATTCACATTTAGATAGCGTTGTGTATTGTAAACTGTTGTCGTATGCAAATTTCGTAACCATAGAAATCCTGTGCGTGCACAGCAGCCCTATAAAGATGCTAGAGGACTGTATACAACAACCCTTTAATGACCGCACTCATACTCATTTGCTAGTCAAGGAAGATGACATTGACTCTCCAGGAACGGGCTTTACTGGTCAAATTGTTTTACCAAAATGGAGACTCTGCAACCGAAACTTTGAAGAAATTTCGGTCTTTGAAGCGGTTACGAAAAGATTTACTCACTAGTCAAGGACTAACAAACATAATTAGAAAATTTGAAGCAACGGAAATATTGGGGATTCAGCCAGCAAGGGGAAGAAAGTATGTTGCAGTACAGGTAGTGGAAGATGTAGTTAAGCAAGTGGAGGAAGACAGATTACAAACCATCGCCAGCACTAGTGTTCCGCGTAATACAGCATCTGTTGACCAACCTGATTCCACGGTTCATAAGATTCTTCAAAATGTCTTATGCTACCTATGTTTAGTTATAAAATGTTTAATATTTATAAAATCTTATAGTGAACACCATGAAATATGTGGTAGTCCAGCAAGTTGCACAGACCATTACCCAATCAGAACTGTCCCAGCCCAGGAGCTATTATATCAAGTGACAGCTCGTGTAGATAATTTACTCAATGAAATAAGTGCTTTGAAGCCGAACAGGTGTGGTAAGAAACCAACCTTAAAATGCTAGAACAGCAGTGGGGAAGAAAACTTACGAAGGAACTCCAGAAAGCGCGAGGGCAAGTAAGATAAGGTTGCTAATCAACAAGGAAGCACGAAACAAAACCGAGAGTCCCATTTAAAAGCCTTTTTATTTCTGTTATGGATGGTAACATTAATGGACCTTTCATCATGAGGCACACAAATTAACTTCCTTTAGTATAGCAATCGATACAGGAATCACGTTACAATCACCCGAAAAGATCTAGCTCAACGTTTGAAAGGTTAACTCATCTGAACGCTTCCCTGTGTTGAATGTGTCCGGTGATAAAAGCGACATCGACGTAAAGATAAACGAGAATGTCCCGTTTATAATTTCCGCCAACCATCACATGGCTTATGCGCAAACAGTACCGACCCTTGCATTCTTGGATTAGACTTTCTAAGGAAATACAATTTTTAATTCTTTTAATTTCAAAAAACGAACTGCATTCATCCTCTGATGATGTAGTCCTGTTAGGAATTAAAAAGAAGTTAACGCCATCTGGAAAACCTCCCAAAAACGTCGAGTCGAGATCATAGCACTGAATAGAACATAATTTCCTCTTCCTGAATCATAGCTGAAAGCAGAAATTTCCGGTTCGGCATAATGAAATAGCTAAGAACTTTAAGTGCACGAAAGAAGTACTAGTGGCCTGCCTGTGCGTTCGTTGACTTATAAAGACCCATCATTCCGGTGACAGTTTGCAACGTAAGTGCTGAAGCTAATGCCATTAGGAAATGCGAAGTCGTTGCAGCACGTACTCCAGTGAACTGCCTTAAACGAACCAATAGTCCTTCTGTCTCTGTGTTTCGCAAACCTTAAATTCGGAATTTTTGCTGAACACATAATTAGGAGTTGGATACAGCAGTCTTGCAGAGAGTGTTCTTGAAGAATTTCAAGAGGTTTTCTGCTGTTTATCCTCTAATATAGTCCGAAAAATTTCGGGACAGCGTAGAATCGATACAAGTGATCATCTAGAAGTCACGAAACATCCAAGACGTCTATTGATTGCTACGCAGCAAGAAATAACAGACCTTACAAAGGACATGCAGCAAAGCACCGTTATGAAGGCTTCAGTGAGTCCTTGCGTAACTCCGAGTGACTAGTCGGAAAGAAGACAACTTTATCTCGATTGATTATCGTCTGTTGAACGACCTCACGAAGAAAGACAGCTACAATAATCCCAGAATTGGCTATATTGTCCATATTCGTTTTGGAAGCAAGTGGTTGAGAATATTTGAATAATGGAGCTGATACAGACAGTTACAGAGACATCCTGATAACTGAGAGAAGACGGAATTTAGTATCGGACAACAACTTTGGCAGTTTAAGATGATGTCGTTTGGATTTAGTACTGCGGCGGCGACATTCGAATGCCTAATGAAATCGTCCTGAGAATTATTTGATATGAAGCCTGTTGAGAAGTGTAGGGAACTAGACATTTTCCTGCAGACGATGTGGGGGGAAATATGTAAGATCGAAGAAAGCATAAAATCCGAACTTTTCAGATCGGTTTAGGTTTTCTGAGAGATGTCCAAGCGAGTTTCTCTCGTTAGATGTTAGATGTGCTTTGAAATGTTTTGTGCTTAACATTTAAAGTAGTTTGAACGAGTAATAAAAAATTGTTCTGTAGAGGAGACCTGTATGAGTAGATTTCTCGAATGTTCCAGATATGTAAAGAGCTTCTCCAGGAATATAAATTCTGTTAAAATATCCCTGGTATTTAGAGCATTCTATGCACTACGAACCCGTTCGCACTCAACAGTATCTTAAATTAATTTCATTTTGTCTCGACATTTAAAATGTATTCAAAATTAGAAACTTGAAAAACCTAGTGATCTAAAGTAACAAAACTTTGCGGGTTTAGATAAACGGATCTCTCAGTTTCTATCTGTAACGCGGCTGATAACAAAGCGACACGCCACGTTTTAATTCTGCAATTCCTTCTATTTTGCTTAACACGTCTGCCACAAAAGCATTTCTATCGCTAGGTAGATATATAAGTCTTGCGAGAACTTTCCTACAATGAAATCAAACCAAAATATTTTTGATATCAATTAGGTATATTGAAATAAATATATTATACTAGAAGCGAAGCAAATTTACAGGAGATGAAAAATGAAAAGGGAACGTCATCAGCTGCAAAAATAAAAAATATTGAAGTTGCGTATCAGAGCAGAGAAATTTTATGCAAAATCTGTGAAATGAAATAAATAAAATATATAAATACAGTAAGGAACGTAGGATATGAAAATAGGATTAGGTCGTTACAGCAAAAACGACCAAATCAAAATTCATCTTCCGTTCTTACAAGAAACTTGAAACTGATATCTATTTATTACTCTTTAATAAAAGGATGCCGAGAATTTCTCAGTTTATAAGTTACAATCAAAGTGAAAAAAATTGCTGGTTAAGAAACCTTGCACCTATGATTGATGAAACAGAAAATTTTACGAAGAAATTGAGTAATACTCCTTCCTCGAAATCATTTATGTTTGAACTAGGCGACACTGTTCTCAAACAGATGATAAAAAGTTTGGTTTTAAATGAATTGACAGGTTACGTATAATAATAATTATCGCTATTTAAGATAGTACGATCTTTTAAAAAAGTACTACAACTATATCTAAAATATGTTACGTCAAGGATAACATTTCTGAAAAGAATTATATCGTTTTTTTTTTTTCGCTCTACTTCTGTTTTTGAATAAAAGAAGGAAATATCATGTAATGTGCTGACTATAACAGTTTAAAAAATCTATTAACAGATATTAATTCTAATACATCGAATCTCCTTAAACTAGCATTAACGAAATTTCCTATGGATATTTTATATCTACTTTCGTTGTAGCAGTTATTTCTTGTAACAACTTCCAGGACGGGAGAAACGTCATGTATCGAGTAAATTTTAAAATAGTTAAGATTTAAATTTTCCTCAAGATCCGGGTCAGCGATGCCTGATCTGCGCAGAAATTTTCTATCATAGAGTTAATGGTGCAAAAGTTCTGAGGCTTTTGGTCTGAGACACCTTCCTGATGACACAGTAATTCCTATCTGGTTTAGATGGACATTTGCTTCAGTATACCACGACACGTTCTTGACGGTTTATACCCTTGGTAGAAGAAAGCATCAACACTATAATTGCTCGTATCCGTGTCAAGATTGAACGGGTTACGCCATTTTCAGTTCAATGCTGGTGATGCCAAACTAATCAAGATAATTCAAAATTATTACAAACGAAGAGTCGCTTAAACTGGTTTCTCAAAATAAGTAATCTGCAACTGTCGTATTACTATCTCTCAGCAATAAATTCGGGATCAATAAATCTCCAAAAGCGCATTAAACGCAAAAAATCGCATTAACGCCAATGAAGAAATTTCGCCCTTAGGATGACTTTTACAATATAAAAATTCAGTGGAATTTCTAAACTAAATGTTGGTTGTTAAACCACCGCTTTCCTTCACTGCAAAGCAATTAAGCAAGTAGAAGGGGAAAACCGCGTGGGGCAGTAAGCAAAGGGTTGTCCTCACGACCTGTCCTGGGTAATTCAGTTTGAATTAGCAGACACCTTTGCACAAATCATTTTCATCGCAATTTATAATATCTAGAACAGCGATCATTTCGCATGACGGCCGGGCTTTCTAGTCATATCTATGCACAGATATCTATGTAATATCTAATCACGTATTTATATAATATGTTATAGGTATATGTAGGCATATAATTCAAAATAAATTTTATTAGTCTATAGTGTCTTTATTTTCTTAATTATTTGTAGTAGCATGCCTTTTTAAATGTTTAAAACTACCTGCTTGTAATCACTACCTGCTTATATCATTTAAAACTACCTGCTTAATCAATATATAAATAATTCAGTATGGTTTATATTTTCGTAATTTGATAGTCATTAAAAATGAAATAAAATTTTTCTTACTGTTTCATTTCCTTCCCTTCAAAAATTACAAACATCCGGCATTTTGATCAATTTAGGTCCCTTGATATGGAGCGTTATTGCATTGTTTTGTAATAAATTCTTACTCAGTTTCGCACTATACATTTAATTACGCAAATTTTATTTTTTAACTGAGGTTAAAGTGACAGTTCTGATTAACTTTGCATTTTTTCATTAATTTCTTTATGCATAAATTCTCCAGAAAAATGATGTTAATGTGATTTCAAAACAGATAATAAACATGATAATAATTATAGGTCTTTCGCACGTTCTGAAAACATAATTCTGTATATTTTATTTTAATTTTCTTATTAGTACAGTGTAGCGCACTGAAGATTATTTTACATTTACATGATAGTCGGTACATATAAAGCAAGTGATAATTGTGTTACGGAATTTGTATAATGTGACAGAGACATTCTGAAGAGAGTGTTTCTGTACCGGAAAATAAGGTTACAGGCGTACGTCTATTCAACATTGAGGTAAATGTCCATCTTGCTCAATTGCGATAGAACTTATTACCGAGGCTTATGTGTTAATTTTCGACGGTTTGTATATATCATGCAAATATAGGTATGAAGCCATACAGAAGACATCTTTGAATTATTGGAAGGCATTCTAGTCAGCGACCCCTCACGAGACGTCGATGCTGTTTTAATGTAATGAATTAAAAATGTCGCTATTTTTATATCATGGGAGGCAAACTCCTTACAGCAATAGCAGTTATATAACTCGAAACATTTCGAATCATTTTTCGTTCTTTGTGATTTTAAACATTGTAGCATCTGTAATTTCTCACGATCCTGGCATGTCGGCTGGCCTAAAAATTTATTAATATATTCTAACTCCCACCTGACAAAGGAGCACTTCTCCAAATTAGACACAATGTTTAATCTTTGTAAAGTTCCTGCTCCACCTCTTAAAATTCTGCGTCAGTTTCAGAAATTATTTTTACTCCATTGATGGGACAGCTATTATTTCTTAATTTACCTTTTTTAACATTATTTAACCAATTTCACATACATCTTGGAAAAAAACATAAATTTCCTAATGAGATACTATCAAAAACAGAAAATATACAAAATTAATAGAATTTCTAATAACACTACAAGTGAAAGGACCGAGGCATAAAGTGCGGGATAAATCTGATGCAATCTTTAAAATGTAAACAAAAACATTTATGTACTGCAATAGAAATGCAAAAGAGTTAGAAATGAAACTGGACCTAACATTTGTTCTCTGTAGTGTATATCTGCTTTTGTGTCTTCTTCAAATACACGCCGATAATAAAACATTTAACGGATAGCCTTTGCAAATATTTCTTTGCGCTGAAACGGATTTTCTTTTGTGCTGAAATTTTTTTTTTATTTTATTATTTCGTTGACTTAGTAAATCATTATTTATACGTTTTATCTCAAAAGTGGTAAGTTTTCTGCTTTCCTAATGCCAAAAAAAAAAAAAAAATTTACATATATAACATACATCTAATCAATTTTCACACTAAAATATTATTCTTCACATGTGTACTTACGTAAAATTTTGCATTAACAGAAATTTGCTATAAAACTGCAGCGAGATGTTATCGACGATATTGGATGAGAATTTAAAATTTTTCCCTTTAAATGGATAGCTGCAATAGCTAGAAAACAAGCGTCAGACAAAAGTGGAGCTGCAAACAGCGATTTGTTGTACTTGTCAGTTTAGGGTATATCATCATTCAGTGTAAGTAATTCTGCTATTCAATGTATGTAGTTTTGTTGAAATTCGTCATATAAATTGCTTTATTTTCTGATGTGAAAGGAATTATTCCAAATAATGGTTTCGATCACTATTTTCAACAGTTACTTGTAAATGATCTGGAACAGTGGCTCCTAATAACGTCATTTAAATCATTTAATACCCGACAAACCCCCAGGAGTATAGCGATATACAAGAGTGACTTGATCGAAGATTTTTTGAAAAATAATCGTTGTCAACGAATGACATGCATATTCGATTTATGTAATCATTGTGATCAATTTTTAATATTCGTTGCAAATAATCATTGTCATCGAATAATCATTGTAAAGAATCATTCTCGTAGAACAATGGTTGAAATAAATCATTGTTATTATATGAGTTGCCATAGCCCCTGATGTATAAGGAACTGTACACAGACTCTATTCAGAAGAATCGAATATGTATTGCAATTTATCCTATAATCATTATTTACGGCAAGGATTCTGAAATGTTTTCGGCCTGCGCCTCCTAATGAAAACTTGCGTAACAGTGAGAAAAAGAACATTTAAAAATACAATAAAAGCTTGAACCTTAGGGGAAAAGTAGGAATTTAGCATCCTCTTACTTAAAAAAATGTTTTTGAAAGGCTTAAAAAATGAATATTGTAAACATCTTTGTGGGCATTTGCGCCTTTGTTTGTTTCTTTGTAATATCATCTATTCCGGAACGGAGGGGGAACTTTAAGTTTCGAAAAAGGTACTCCTCAATTCCAAAAATTCGTGATAAGCCCTTTCGACCATTGTCATCTTTCTACGACAATCATTCGAGATATTACATAGAATCACTGAAAACGCTAAATTTAGCATTCTTTTTTCCGAGTGGCCGAAGTCTCGCGCGCTGGGGATGTTGAGAATAATCACACTTACTCCCTGGTTTATGATTTGATGTCATATGTATATTAACCTAACTGTTTTTTGTTTGCTTAGGTTGTATTGGCAACAGTCGTTGTAGTTTTGTTTTGGTGTGATATGTAGAAATGTGCTGTTCCATATGCGTGATTAATTCCATCATTTAATAAAGCCTCTACTTAATTATCATCGGTTCTGATTCACCTTTTTAAATCTTTACAGCAGAGCGTGGTTCTGATATTGAACACGATAGAGGCGAAGCATTAATATATGTTTTGTGGAACTTATTTGCTTGGAACGGAATCGCGCGTTAAGTGAAATTTGAAAGAGCAGCACGTGAGGAAAACACAAAGTATTGTGTTGAGCCGTTTAACGGTAAAAACTTTTCTCTGTTTAAGCCCCGTGTTGGAGCTGTCTTTGCAGCCAAAGAACTTGATAAATATTTAGACGTTGAAGCGGATGAAACGAAAGTTGCTCAAATCAAAGATGCAAAAACGGCTTACGCATTGCTGCTAACCCTTCTAGATGATACCATATTGGCGACCGTGTCGAGTGAATCTTCTGCATGTGAGATTAGGAGCTGTTTAAAGAATAAATACCATAAGGTGAGTGAAGTTAGTCAAATATTAGTACGAAAGAAATTATCGACACTGAAGAAACGCCGAGATTGCAGTATGCAGTCACATATTAAAGAACTGTTGGCGATCGTAAATGAACTGCAACTCTTGGGTGCTGAAGTCAAAGATATGGATGTGATTATTTATTTGTTGATGTCACTACCTGCTGAGTGTGACATTATTAAATCGACGATTGAGAACCAGCCAAATGAAATGCTTACGCTGTACTTTGTTATGCAAAGGATCTTGAATTGTGAAGAATTGCAAGGTGAGAAAATTTCTTACGATTCTCGTGTTTCTGGTTCAAGTAATGACGTAGCTTTTAGCGCTGATAAGCGTGATATCATCTGCCACAAATGTAAAACTAAAGGTCTTATTGTCTAGCGTTGCAAGAAAAAATTAGTTTGTTTTGGATGTGGACGCCCAGGACATTACAAGAAGGATTGCAGATTTAAGCATAAATCAGATTACAGAGAATCGGCTACAGTAACATTCATGGTTGGCGAGCCTGTTGGAAATTTCATTCTGGATTCTGGAGCGTCTACACACATCTGTAATAAAGGTGAGTGGTTTGAAGAAATTAAGCATTTTTCTGGAACTGTTGCAGGTGCTTCGAAAAATTATGTTTTAAAGGTAGAAGGTATCGATACAGTACCTGGAACATTAAATGGAAGAGAAATATTGCTTAAAGATGTGTTATGTGTGCTTGAATTGAACGGTTAATTAATATCTGTGAAGAATATGCAAAAAGCAGGTTACAGTGTAATTTTTAAGAATCATGTAGCTGTTATTGAAAAGAGAAAATTTGAGTTTGCTAAAGTCAGTGAGAATGGACAGTATGTGAGTCAATTTGAACCTCTTAAAGCTTCAACATATATTTCAAATCATAGTGCAGAATTATGGCACAGGCGAATGTGGCACTCATCTGATAAAGTATTAAACGAAATGGGTTTGCCAGTATCTGAGCCACCATCAAGCTTTTGTGAAGAGTGCATACTAGCAAAACTCCTATGAACAAAAGCCCTAGAAGCAGAGAGCATGTGCCGATGAGAATGGTACACACTGACATATGTGGTCCCATTGATGCACCCACTAGGCAAGGTGAAAAGTATTTTGCTACAATCATAGACAATTTTTCTAGATTTACTGAAGGGCAAGTACGTGTCTATTGAACTAGCTCGTTATTGCAAGAAAAATGGTGTGATAGATCCTGCTCCTTCATATTCACCTCCTTTGAATGGTGTAGCTGAGAGAGCCAACCGATATCTTTCAGAGATGGCCCGAGGTCTAATACGTGAAGCAAAACTTCCTAACTCCTTTTGGGGTTATGCTGTACAAACAGATGTATATCTGAAGAATAGAATTCCAAATCAGACTGTTGAAAATCTACCTGATGAGCTCAAATATGGGAAGCCGCCTGATTTGAATATTATTAAGGTGTTTGGATCTGATGCATACATGAGAGTTCCTAATAACTTAATCCAAAATCAAAAAAGATGATTTTTATTGGATACTCTACCATGGGTTATCGTTTACTGGACTCAGTCACAAATCATGTTGTGGTTTCTCGAAATGTGTTGTTGTTCAATGTTGTTCAATTGTTCAATGAAGAGAAAAAAAATGTATCTCAGCTCAAGATGATTTTTCCATAGAAAGTAAAGATCTTGCTAAAAATGAAGTAATATATGGTGTATTTAATTTAATTATGGCAAAGCACACTAGGGCTATCTGCCTAAGGGGAGGGATGCCTTTCGTGGAGGACTTTCTAAGGGAAACTTGCTCGTATACACGTTACACATGGGGAAAACCACGAAAACGCCCATGCAGCCAGCCCGTTAGCGGGATTTAACCGCGAAAACGCTCATACAGCCAGCCCGTTCGCGGGATTCGTACCTCGGACCGAACTACTACTGAAGTAATATATGATTCAAGTGATGTAGAATCCAGAAATCTTGAAGAAAGTCGTGAAGAAATTATTAGGCAAAAAGGAAAAACAAAATTACCTGTAAAGTTGAATGATTACTTTGTGTATGAAGCTAATGTGGCAACTCTTGATACAGTAACATATGAGGATATAACAACATTGCCAAAAGAAGAGCAAGTTCTATGGAGGAAAGCCATGGATGAGGAAATAGCTTCTCTTAACAAAAATGAAGTGTGGAAGTTAGTCAACTTGCCAAAGAATGAAAAGCGAATATCCTGCAAATGGGTGTTACGCATCAAACGAAACAATGTTTACAAAGCTAGACTGGCTGCTCGTGGCTTTGAACAGAAGCCAGGCATTGATTACTTTAAGACCTATGCTCCGGTAAATAGCACATCATCACTTCGACTTGTTCTGTCTATCATTATTCAAAAGAATCTTGAAATCTATGCATTAGATGTAAAGACTGCATTTCTGAATGGTCTGCAAGAAACAATCTACATGCAACAACCAATGGGCTACAGTGACAACAGTGGTCGTGTGTGAAAACTTCTTAAGAGTCTTTATTGAGTTAAGCAAGCACCGAGGCAGTGGTTCAAGAGATTTACTGATTTTATAATTCAGTTAAACTTTCAACAACTAAACTGTGGAGCATGTATTTTTGTGAGAAGAACTATACAGAGTTAAATATTTATTGTGCTGTGTGCGGATGACTTGCTAATTGCTGGTTCTAATGCTTCAGAGGTAAGAATTGTGATAGAATTACTTAAAAATGAATTTGAGATGTCCCAGGCTGAAGTTGCAAATGAATTTCTAGGAATAAGTTCTGAATATTCACAGAACAAACTTACTTTAGGCCAAAAGGCTTATGTTGGAAAATTGAGCCATCTGATACTTCTCTAGTGCCGAAGTCAATTTCATCAAATTTTGCGAATTGTGAAAGATTTCAGGGCCCTTATTGCGAACTTGTAGGTGCTTTGCTGTACCTATCTATGACAACTCGTCCTGATATTCTGTTTTCTGTGAATTGTCTGAGTCAAATACAAGAGCAACCCACTAACAATGCTTGGACTGGTCTGAAGCAAATTCTTCGTTATTTAAAAGTGACATCTGAACTCAAATTATTATTTTCTAAATCTAATAGTGCTGATATTACGTTAAATGTTTATGTTGATACTGATTGGGGGTCAGATACATATGATAGAAAATCTATTTCTGGGTATATTATTTTCTTCAATGATTGTCCTGTGACTTTGTTAAAAAGCAAACATCTATTGCTCTGTCCTCTACTGAGGCAGAAATTTTGGCTTTAGCAAAAGCTATCCAGGACCTAACTGTACTTTATAATGTTTCTAAAGAACTTTTAGGAGTCGACAATATTAAAGTTTCAGTTTATCAGTTTATGAGGATAATCAGTCTGTAATTAAAGCAATATTAAATAAAACTCATTGTGCTAGACTAAAACATTTGGATATGAAATTAAAGTATATTAGGAATATTGTAAAATTGTATGATATAAATCTTGTATATGCTTCTAGTAAAAATCAGTTAGCTGATTTGTTTACAAAATGCTTGCCTAAACCAAGATTACGTTATTTAAGATATAAATGTAAAATCATATGTGATTAAGGGAGGGTGTTGCGAATAATCACACTTACTCCCTAATTTATAATTTGGTGTTATATGTATATTAACCTTAAATGTTTTTTTTTCTCTTACGTTGTATTGGCAACAGTCGTGGTAGTTTTCTTTTGGTGTGATATATAGAAATGTGCTGTTCCATGTGTGTGATTAATTCCATCATTTAATAAAGCCTCTACTTAATTATCATCGGCCAAAGTTTCACATTTTTAAATCTTTACAGGGGTTAAAAATGCTTTATTTGTGCCGCCTCTTCTCGCTTTCAAATCGTAGAGTTTGTTCGGAAGAAATTAGTACGTTTTAAAAAACAGTATTGCCAAACATGAGACCTATTATTATTTATGGTCATATTCTGAAGATGAACCAAGCACGCGTTTCCATGTGACGTCATTGTATGCCGAAAATGTTTCGTTAATGTCAATATTTTAAATAAAAAGCTGTTGTTGGCAACTTTTATGTTTCACGTTACGATAAGTGACACGTTATGTTATCGCTACTAATTCTTTGATTGTTATTTTGAAAATTTTGTTATATTACATTAAATTTAAGTCATGACCTTATACGTATTACCTAAAGTGTCAAAGGTCTTTGTGTCCTCACTTGGCAACCGAAAATTATTTATTAATCAATGGTTGCTTGGAAAGAATGAACTAATTCTCTTCATACTGAAGTATTTCTATGCATTTCCTCTTCAGGTGTACACGGAACTTAAAACTTTTGCTTTGGTAACAAGTAGCCACTTTGTGTACAATGACTTAACAATTCATTTTATATTCAGTTCTTCAGTGCATTTTAATAATTTCTTCTAGAAAAATTTCATTTCATTTATTGTATAGTTCCTGAGTACAGTTTAAACTTCTGTAGGCATTTAACGTATTTTTGTTGAATTATTACTTTACTAAAATTCTATTCAATTTACTAAAATGCCGAAACGCAAGACGACATTACGGGAGATGGATTAGGAAGCCAAAGAAGAGAAGCACAAATGTTATGTGGAGCTACAGAAAAATGTGGAAAAACCACTAGAAGACCCAGCAGGCATGTACAAGTAAACTTACATGCTTCAAAATAGAATGAATGTACGACTGGAGACTCAGCAGGCAAGCAGAATGATCAGAAATCTTACTCATTCAGGAAACTGAAGAAGAAACCGATTGGTGGCTCGGAAGACAAGCAGCAATTCAAGAAACTGTAGCAGAAGCGAAAAGAAGGCTCATTAGACAAGTGGAACGTCAACAGAATATGTTTGATGAAGAGAAGAGGAAATTGCAAGTAGAAGAAAGGACACAACACTCTGAGCAGCATCGTTAAATTCGAGTGTAAATGCCAGAACAAATTGCCACCGCATAAACAACTTAAGACGCTGCACATTACAGAGAAGTTCGGTCTGAAGAAACAATGGCTATGCGAGAAACAAGCTTCGCTTAAGTACAGCACGACATACACGTAAGCTAGAAGATGGAATGTATTCAACTGATTGCACAGCATACGACATCAGTATTGGTTCTACGTTACGATAAATTTCGGTAACACAAGAAGGTACGTCCAGAGTTTTGACATAAGAACATACCCATCAGTGTTTTAAAAATACACATTTTGCAACAAATTGGAAAACAAATATCGGAAAATTTGCCGTTTCATGCATAAGAGTTCAGCATTCGCAAAGTTATATTTTCGTAAACGTTTTAGCAAAAAATAATAAAAATTAATGCTTTGCGAAGGAGGTAATTTTGGTATGAATTCAGAGGAAACTGAAAGTAAATTTAACAAAACAGTAAAAACGAAATCAGAATTACACCGAGACTCCCCGCCAATGGTTGTTTTAAAAATGCCTTTAATAAATATATAACATTTCAAAACCTTAGAGGGAACCTACTATCACAATATCTTTATAACTTCAGTTTTTAAGAATTAAAAAATACATTTATCTATCTGGATAATGCTAATACTATTTGACGAATAACAACGTTTATTTAACACTTGATATAACCAACTTCACGCTGATCTTGAACTTCCTAATGAGATACTACCAAAAATAGAGAATTAATTGAATTTCTAATAACACTACAAGTAAAAGACCGAGGCATAAAGTATGTGACAAATCTGATGCAAACTACAAAATGTAAACAAAAAATTTATTTACTGCAATAAGAAATGCGATAGAGTGAGAAATGAAACTATTTTGTGATTTTTAATGAAAAATTTACGATAAGGTATTGGTTTATGATATTAGTACGTGTATAATGTTTATATTATTTATTTAAATATGATGAAACTTTCATAACATTCATTACTTACAAATGCTTTTTCATCCATCGCAGCATAGCACAAGCCATTTTCTTTTCTGTGCTGGTGCACGTCAAATTAATCAATATAATTCAAAATTATTAAGAAAATGAATCACTTTGACTCGTTTTTAAAAATATATATATCTCTCCAACAGCAGTATTAATATATCACAGCAATATAATTCTTGATCATAAAATCTCCAAACACGCATTAAACGCAAAAAATCGCATTAAGGCAGAATGAAAAATTTTCACCCTTACAATGACTTTTACAACAATACAAAATTGAATTTTTAAACTGATTATTGTTACACGATATTTCATTCTTAGGGAATCTTTCATGGTTGTTGAGGTATTTTCACTGTTAACTGCTTTAAATACAATTATAATTTCATATATATATATACACACAGACATATATGTATATCTAAATATGTATTCCTAATAAATTACTTCGATATATTATATGTAGGCGCATAATTCTAAATAAATTACAGTAGTTTACATAATTTATATTTTCTTAATTATATATGCCAGCAGACTGTTTTAATTGTTTATAAGTATCTGCTTGCTAATGATTATATAATTAAGTAAATATTGTTTACATTTTGTAGTCTGACAGTCTTTAAAAAATAGGTACATTTTATCTTATGCTTTCATTTGTTTGCTCCTCAAAAATTAGTAGCATTCAACACATTCGTCAGTTTAGGGAGCTTGCTATGTACAGAAAAACTATGTAAGACCATGCGACATGCGACATGCGACGGAGGACGTGGGCACCATCCCTCTACCATTAGGGTTAATTGGTATAGCGCCACGTCCACCTGTGTCTAGTGAAACGTGCCAAGGTCACTGAGTCCACAAAAACGCCTCGCACCGACCACTGAAACCCAGCGTCTGATGCAGGCCACATTGCATCAGCTATACCCTTGCGGCCACTGGGAAATTATTTTACAAATATTGTAGAAAATGACATGGCTAAACAAGGGTCATCACTGCTGCTGCAGGCTGAATTATCAGACATTAGTATGCACAAGTTGCTGAATTATATACCAGATTACTAAATTATATATTGGAGTACAATATGGTATAGAATCATGTAATGCATAGTAAGATTATGCTAATGCTCAAAATACATATTGAAACAGGAAGTATTATACATATTGAATTATGACACTTACTGTATCTGAACATACTAAGATATGATATACATGATGAGGTTATACAGATACTTCTGAGACTTGAAATACATGGTGAAACATTAAATACTGTACATACTGAACATGAGCATACTATGACTGAGCATATTGAAACATGAAATATATAGTGAGATATTACTGATTACGCTAATTACACGAGATACCTGATGAAACATGAAATACTGTACGTACTGAGACAGAAAACATACTATAACAAAGCATACCGGAACGTGAAATGCATGGTAAGATTATACTGATATAAGATACTGAATTATATACAGGATTGCTGCATTATATACAAGAGAGATATTTGTATAACAAACATAGAAGGCATAGTGAGATTGTACTGAGACTTGAAAAACATGTTGGAACAGGAAATGCTGAACATACTGAAACATATAACATACTATAATTGTACATTCTAATACGTGAAATACATAATGTACTGCTACAAAGTACTGAGTTATATACGGAATACTTAATTATATCCAGAAGAGATATACATATGTCAATATTGAATTGTATGGAAAGGTTATACTGGTGCTTGAGGTACATAGTAAAGCACATTGTATCTGAGCATTCTGAAACACGAGGGTAACATAATGAGGATATACTGAAATAAGATACTGATACTAATACTTATGTTATACTGATATTTGAAAGACAGAGAAACATGGGAAACTGAACATACTGAAACATGAAACATGCTGTTACTGAATAAAATGTGACATGAAGTACCTTGTGAGTTTATACTGATGCAAGATGCTAAATTAGATACCGGATTACTGAGTTATACAAGGAGGATATATGAATTACAAATTTGAAATACATAGTAAGGTAATTGATACATAGAAAGGGTGACATTATGCTGACATAAGATAATAAATTATATACAGGATTACTGAATTAAATATGGGAGAGAAATACGTATTATAATGTTAAATACGTAGCAAGATATGCAGACAGACGCTACAAGAATACATAAACAAAACAGTTCACTTGGTGACAGGATATAGGAGTGTGTAATAATGGCGTATATAAATTACAGACTTGAGATGCATAGTGCGGTGATATTGAAACATAGAGAGGGTGAGATTATACTGATACGAGATAGTGAGTTATATACATGATTACTGAATTAAATACCGGGGGAAAATACGCATTGCAAATTTAATACGTATAGTGAAATTGCAGACTGGCGTTACAAAAATACGAAGATAACAGTGCATTGGTGGCAGAATATAGGAGTACATAAAGCATACATTTGGTATTTCATGTGTACATATGATGCTGCTGACTGTGATTACAGATGCTGCCATTACTGCGTTTTATGAAGACAAAGTACTTGTATACTACTGCCGCATACATAATAAGTTAGAGCCATTCATATGTGCAGTTACAATTATATAATGCTGCCAGTGAGCTCCCTTTAGCTGGTATGCGAATGTTGCAGGATGCACTAAGTACTCTTAAATGGTTTACACTTGGCATAGGTTTGTTCCTAAGCCCATAAGCTTGTCAACAATTTTTGTAATGCTGTGTTTGAGATGTCGCTGCTTAATTATGAACCTGCTGAAGGCTAATCTGTTTGTCTCTGGGAACGGGATGTGTAGATCCTCCGTTAGTGAGCATTTTTCGACATAGTATTCTGGCGTTCCCAGTTCACCGCAGCAACATAAGGAGGTAGTCGTCTTGCCGAATCTTTCAAAGTAGACTGGGAACGGGCCATGCCCGGTAATATAGTAGACCAGTTGTGGATTTACTATAAGACGTTCTGGATCAACCTTTGGCAGATGCGCATACGCACGACGTCCTGTCTCATCGTTGTTCCATGCCTCTTGCCACAGTGTGAAAGCGACCTGTTTCAAGCTCTTTTTTAGATATGAGGTGGGCCATGGAATTTGCAGTGTCTCTGCATCATTATATGTAAGACCATAGAGAACATCAGCTCTGAGTTTTTCAGTTCAGAGTAGACTTCGGATTTTTGAGAGACTTAAATGTGATCTTCGCTCCTTAGATGCGCTTTCCATCCTATTTTCTTTAACGTCTTTACTACTTTGAAGTGGTAACTATTGACTGTGCTCCATTATAATTGGAAGATCTTGCACAGGTATTTCGGGAAAGTTCCAGTATTTTAAAATTTTAGGAAACATTTTGGGAAAATATTCTAACAATAAACCGTCGGTTCTGTGTGCGTTCTCTCCACTACCAAATTTTACGCATGGAACAATATTAGATATTAGATGTAGGTCTAAATGCCAATGTTAATAGCCTCCATTACCGAGGTTATGAATGCGGGACGAGAAAAGATGGAAAGAGATGGCAAATCATTTCAAGAAAAGATGGAATCTGCCAAAAAGAAATTGAAGCAAATCAAGAAGAAATGGAAAGTGGATAATAGAAAAAGCTATCGAGGATATGGAAGGCAGAATTGATATGGTTGTTGGAGACATTGCAGAAATATTAGTATTTTCTGCTGTCAAGAAACAAATCAAAGAAAGAGTTTTTGCTGTCAAACACCCATGAGAATTTCTGCAGATGTCGTCAAGGGAGTTAAGAGCTTACAAGTATTCATAATTAAAGCTGAACTCAATTCTGATGACTTAAACGTGGTACCTATCTGTCTTCCTGTCTCTCTATCAAGTTATTCACATATGATAGAAAGAACTACTGTGAATACTGAGTTCTCTATAATCTCAAACGCAAACGGGTAGGATTCCGACGATAAGTAAAGAAATCTGGTCGCTCCTCTGACATTGGACGTGGTGGATATCATTCAAACTCTGCCCGAAAATCTGAAGTTTGATGCTCCATTAGGTGCGTTGGAGCTATGGGAATAACGGTTTAAAAGACTGCACCAATCTGCAGTTAAAATCCTGCCAAGAGAAGTCCAAGGAAACACTCCATAAGCTCGCTCCTGATATCAAAGTGCTCTCTCATCTCGCCTTTTGGGCTACCCAACAGAAACATTGGAAGTACAATACCTGCAGTATTCCATCGGAGAGACATGAGAACCTGAGGTACACAAAGACCTGTGAATAAGGGTTCTCAAGTATTTAAAAAACGTTATAGAGTACGCCATGAAATAAGAGGCAGCCCATCAAGCAACTTTTAAAACCCATCACCCAATCAGAACCGCTACGATCCAGGAGCCAGTGGTTCATGTGACTGCTCGTCTAGACAATTTAATCAGGCAAATCAATACCTTCATGTAGAACAGGTATGAGTACAAACCGACTTTAAAATACTAGAACTCCAGTGGTGAAGAACACCTACGAAGGAATTTCAGAACACATGAGGACACAGAAATTAAAACCTCTTCCCAACAAGGAGGCAAGAAACGAAATTGTGGATATCTCCCAGAGGGAATTTTCAAACATATTGAGAAGCCCCATTTAATAGCGTTTCGTTTTTCTGTTATGAGTGGCGACAATAATGGAATAATGATTTTGAGCCATATAAATGAAGATTCCGCAGTATAACAATCGATACAAGAGTCACATTACAATCATCAGAAAAGATCTGGCTCAGCGATTGAAAGATAAACGCATCTGGACGGTGCCCTGCGTGGATCTCCGGACTGTATCAGGTGATAAAATCGATATCGATGAAATTTTCAAATATAATGTCACGTTTGGATTTTCCGCCAACCATACATGCTATATGTGGCAGACAGCGAACTAGTAGATTATAATAATGTAAGTTAAGTAAACTATGAGGATAGCCTTATAAAATTTCAAATTTTGCTTCTTCGTATCTGGGTATATAAACAAAAGACGTTTCAAAACTTTACAGAGAGACTGAAATGTGGATGCGAAAAGAACGCGTTGTGATGATAGAGGGTGCTGTTGAGCTTGGCACATGAAAGTGATCCGCTGGCTTAAATCGTAAAATCATTTCCCACATAAATATCGCGCGATGAGTTGCTACACGAATAAGGAGCTCGTCGACATGCATTTTATCTACGGGTTTGCGATGAAAACAGAGCAGCTGTCAAAAGATGAACCAGGGCTGCTATACTACAAGGTTTTTTCTTGCATGACATCACTAACTACTAGTTTGCAAAAAGAACGCCGTAACCTACTCTCTTCGTTTCTTCCACTTCTGTAAGTAAATGACGTCAATGTTGGGAAGAGCGTAACCCTGTTGGTCTACTGACCCTAAACAAAGAAATATTCCCGAGCAGGTAGCAGTGGAATCAGCAAATGTTCCAGCGTATTTACCTGGAAATGTACGAGACTATATTGCTTCGGGCTTACCGGCCTGATATGAGCAGGGAAAAGTATTTCAGATCTTCTGCAGTGGAAGAAACTATAGTTTATATATTTGAAGACAATTATCTTGTTACGAACACGAGCGCTGTTAGACATGTATTCGGAGTGAGACGCCAACCGTTTGAATGACTCTAAATTAAAAATAAATGCATCCATAACATTTACAGAGAAGGCAGGTGTTGAAACCAGACGCTTATCCTTTGTCTGCAGATACCTAGCAAATCCTGACTACACTCTGTATGTCTTATTCACTAATGGGGCTGCACATTTGCATGTTCGAATAAGTTTACACCCACATCTTTGGATGCATGATAAGCTTTGGACGCATAATTAGCAAGAACGAGTCTACATTATTTTTTTCGCTGACATAAAATAAAACTACTTAGTAGGACCATTCTACCTAGTCGCTTGAAACTCCTGCATCTTCCAACAAAATATTCTGCCGGAACCTTTTTCCGGTGTTTCTCTAGCCATTTGCACATAGATGTTTTTGCAACCAGATTGCTAGCTCAGGTTGTCCCATCCGTGTCTAGTTACGGCCGCTATTACATTAGACCGCGTGCATGTGTTCCTCGGCCATCCCAACCACCATATTTGACATGCACGGATTTCTTCTAAGAGGATGACCTAAAGTAATCGTCATTGAATGCGATGAAGATCTAGTGCCAAAGTGTCAGTTGCTGCTGGAAGTATGCACTAAATTCACTATAAATCTTTACTAATGTATGCCAATCCATGCACCGCCGCTGTGGATCTTGTATTATTATTGCTAGTCGTGCTTCGAACACTAATGCAAAAAGTGGAGTCATTAAAATAATTATTTTTTTTAACTTTATCTATCTTTCTTACTTGCCTTCCTTATGTGACAACACCTACAAGCTCAATTTCAAATGCATACACTTTTCTTTTGCGATCTTAAGCATTCCGTTAATGTTCTGCTTATTTTGGTACCTTCTACCTGGCTTTACATTTTTGTCAGATGTTTTATCATCACCTTGGATAACAATTCAGCCATATTCAAGTTTATAGATAAAAACGAAGTTTAATTCGAATGAGCATATTTTGTCTAAACTCTGTAAGAAATATCTTACAGACATCATCTAGACAGTTTTATGCGAATAACAAAAAATTATAATCTCTACTAAATAATTAAATCCATCAAAATTTTTCTATTTTTCTTTCGTATCATAATCTCAAGAAATAATTCTGTGCTGAGTTAATATGCTTAATTTATAAAGTCCTATAAGTAAAAGTGATATGCCTTCATTATCAAGCAGCATTTCTATTATCCAAATTGGGATTAAGATTATTGCATGTGCTGTTATAGTATAATGCACAGCACTTTCAGATAATAGGTAGTAGAGTCAAATTCAATTTCTGGAAAAGCAAAAGTTACATTTTTAAGGCTGTGTTTTTTACAGTACTTAAAGACTCTAGATTTAGAAAACTGTTGCAGTGTGCTTCAACCACATTTTGGAATGACAGGTTGGTAAATAATGCAGATTCTTTACTAAAAAAATGTTTTTTAATAGAAAATTTATAAATAAACAAGACAGCTCTTGCCTTAATTCTAAAACTGTTTCAGAAAATATTTTACTATATCGTCAATTTAGTTTAATATTCATAAAATATTTTACTGTATCGTCAGTTTAGTGTAATATTATAAAATATTTTACTGTATCGTCAATTAGTTTTTTATTATTTCGGGTACGTTTCAGCAATTATATTTATAACAATATATACATTGTTTACGAACTGCATCACTTGCACAACTCGAAAATTCGACTCGAACAACTCAAATTTTGAATTATGATTATTGCAATTGTCTAAATCGTGTAATCAAAATTGTCTGATTATTTTTTTTTCCTACAGCAACACTAGAACATAGTTTAGTGCCGCAATATAGTCTGGTTCTTTGAAGTAAACACTTCAAACTTAATTTCTGCTGCCTGATTTCACTTCTAACTATTGGGAACAACAGATCCAATGGTTACAAGTTTTAGGGGAAAAAGGTTGAGTTCCCCAAATTTTTTCTTCTACTTCATTTCTCTTTTTAGCATGTTTAGCTTTGTGGAAAGCACGTGGAGTACAATCTCAAATGACGTAGATAAAAATAAATGCTATGCGTGATGATATTACGAGTTACGATCACAATGGGGAAGTGCTGGCAACTACCTTGTTTTAGAGGAATTACCTATAATACAAATGCCAGTAGTGAATCTGTTACAGTTTTTAGTTTCTTGCGTAGACAGGCTGCAGTACCGATACTTCTTAGTTTGCGCCAGATGCTTGGCTGCAACATTGTTCATTCTGTTCATCAACAATGACCCATCTTGAATTGTGCCAAAGTTTCTGCTTTGTTTAACTCAATTGTCGCGGTCCATCTCAGACTGTGCCATTATAACGCACTTGCTGTGATAAATCGTGTCTCTATTGCAGTGGTTATCAAAGAGCAAATGCTTCCAATATCTTATGCGGGAGTCGAGAAGATGCATAATGAACATGAGTAAAACAAATAGCCATGAAGATTTGATTAAAGTGCATTAATCCCTCATTTCACTTACCCTGCTGGGGTTGTATACACTGGTTTAGTATTATACGATGACAGTGGGGCATAAAATACACGGAGCGGCTGCCTGGTGCCGAAAGGGGTAGTCAATAATCTTCTGAAAGAGAGGTGGCTTCGGCCTTCCGAGTAGGCTGGCGTGGTAGCCAGTACTTCGACGCTTCGCTTCGCGCCCTGCGTGAAGCTTAATAGAACATGGGGCAACGATTAGATAATTCTTTAAATGATATACATTTTGTGCATTCTGAGTTATAATATGAATGAAATATAATACTGTTAAGTAAACCTAGTGCCAGAGTGTCGCTATGGTAAACAAATTGAATTTTTAAAGAATGCATTTATTCTATTGTGGTTTATGCGCTGTCGTTGAAGTAGGTTTAATTCAATCTAATAAGTTTAAATAAAATGCAAGAAAAATTGCGTATAATTTAATATTACGTACAAGGAAGTCATGTGGTGTACACATCAGATTTTTTTTATTGGCTCACCGCAACAATTGTCTGAATTCAGCATCATTTGTAACCTTGTGAGCCCAATAACCCTTGCCGGAGATGGGGATTAACTATTGGACAAGCCATGTTGCGCGACCTTGAACGGATGAAGCTCATGTAACCTCATAACTAGTATCACTCTTTAATTTGCAAACAGTTCTGGCCACCATTATGTAGTGAAGTTTAATCATTTTACTACAACTCAAAACTGTCCACTTACAGCTTCACAACTTATGACTCAGAAAAAAATAGCCCTACTGCAGTCTTCTGCAACCTAGAGCATGAAGATGAGGCAAAAAAGCGCGTAACTGAAATTAGACGTGCTTCTTAAAAGTTTTAGAAGAAAAAGAGTCTATTTAAGAAACAGATAGCTTACAAATAATGCTGAATTCAGACAATTGTTGCGATGAGCCAATAAAAAAAATCTGATGTGTACGCCACATGTCTTCCTTGTACGGAATATTAAATTATACGCATTTTTTCTTGCATTTTATTTAAACTTATTAGATTGAATTAAACCTACTTCGTCGACATCGCATAAAACACAATAGAATAAATGCATTCTTTAAAAATTCACTTTGTTTACCATAGTGACACTGTGGCACTAGGTTTACTTAACAGTATTATATTTCATTCATATTATAACTCAGAATGCACAAAATGTATATCATTTAAAGAATTATCTAATCGTTGCCACATGTTCTATTCAAATACTATAATAAAGCTAGAACTATGTATAAAAGAAATTAAGCAAATAAAACAAAAAAGAAACAGTTTTTCACAGACGATTGAGTATTTCTCATTTAATTAATTCAGTTCTTAGTTCGCGAGAAGGCAAAAATACATAAAAGCTCAAAATATCTATATTAAAGATTACGAAGTAAAATTCAAACGCTTATTTCCTCGAAAAAACTCCAGGAAGAATTAAGCATGATTTAATTGGCAATAATAAATCAACGCGTTATCTTTGTTGTTGCGAAGCTAAGTTTCTCTAGATTGGCAACAAATCCACTAGTCTCCTGTTTCAAATGTAAACATCAATGGCCGCCATTAAAAACAGGCTTAGCGGCAATTAAACAACTTTAAAATTGCTGATAATTCTAAAAATATTGCACACAGATTTACTAAAGGCATAAAATCCTTAACCGGAAGATAAAAACAATATAATTCAATCATTTTTAAGGGAAAAAATGTACAATTTACAAACATATAAGAGTAAAGAAACTGAGATCACTGAGCCGGGTAACAGAGTGGATATATATATAGAAATATATTTATATACGTTTGGTGCGGCCGATTGCAACCAAAATAAGAGGTGCACATGTACATGTTATAGCAGTCATATATACAAAATTTCAACGTTCTGAGGCTACTCGTTTTTGAGTTATGCGAGATACATACGTACGTACATACGTTCGTACAGACGCCACGAAAAATTCTCTTCAGAATTAATTTTAAAGCAGTTTTATAATTTTTTTGAAGGAAAAGAGTATTTTATTCTGTCCTTAAGTACAGATATTATGCAAAAACATCGTTAAATTGCATTCGATAGCGGTCAAAATAGATATTTTCGCAGAAATATGCTGCCTGAAACTTTTCGCGATTACAATACTTCCTTTTTACTTCGTACAAGGAAGTAAAAACATTGTCGTCTCTTTTACTTGTATATAGTGGCAAGTTTATAGGCGATGCAGTTACGTCATGAAGAAGCCATGCCCTGTTGAAAACTGAGTAAATTGAGGCGAGCCACGTTTTAGAAGCCGGCTAACGTTTGGGAAAAATAAAAGTATGTAAACTCTTCTGCCAGTAGTCTCTGTCTCCCACAGATGTTACCAACGCTTCAATAATTCTGTCTCGAACTCAACTTTTATGATTGAGCACGGGAGAGGCACATCAAGCGTCCGAACGGGGGGTCAGTTGCTGCATTTTTGGCTGTTTCATTTGCAATTTCATTACCCAGTATTACAGTGTCAGCAAGTACCCACTGGCGTACAGGCTTATAGTATTTTGATGACATTATTAAGAGTTTTTGTATGGCCCTGACGAATGGATTTTACTGTATGTGCCTTGGATTACCTGAAGGCTAGAGGCGGACGCATATGCATAAGTCCTATCTCATAAACCTGTTTTCTTTTTAAGTCGGAGCACACGCACTTTTGCACTCTAGCGCTGAGCTAAGAGATGCAAAGGCGGCAGTCCTGAAATCATTTACAGCCTTAGTAGGCTAGGTTTTATACCCTCGGGAATTGCTTAGGAAGAAAGGTCTTTGTGCTGAGCGTAGCAGGTTCTCCATTTTAGTAGTCACCGTTATGCCTCATTTGGAGGCTCCATACAGTGCGATATTCTCAGCATAGGATGGGGTGAGACAGATACAAGAAGATTACCTCACGGTTACTTCTCGCAAGTATCCCTATCAAAAATAAAAATAAATTTTCTAGTAAAAAGTAGTAGCATATCATGGAAAGTTTTCATTTTATTTTCAGCGACTCTTAAGAAGTGTAAGATGCGCGCACAGAACATGGGAATGTTTATTGTTTTACATTACATTACATTCATATATGGCAACGTGCATTACTTTCAATTTTTAGAAATATTTACCAGGATTTGGAACAAAAATTCCGGAGAAAATTTATTCTACAATACGAAGTGTGCATCTGCATTTCAACAATTCATGAAATATATTATTTAAAAGGAGGACACTGTGAATATGATTAATGATAATATTATAAATAATTAATCATATTACATGAGTGAATAAGCAAATTTTTAAGAACAAGTAAATTTTTAGCATCTCCTGTCTACATATGCAAAGAGCAAGTCAACAAAAGAAAATTATATCGTCTTCTTTCCATGTGTATATGTTGAAAAAGTTTTCCTTCCTTACTCTACTATTTTATTACCTTATATTTTTAACAAAGAAATAGTGGGTTCCGTTGACGTGGCTAATCAAATTTTCATTCAAGCGCGGTTAACTATTATTTGTGCTCTCAACCTGGTGACTGCGGATGCTGAGCCGATGGCTGATCCATTGTTTCGGCAATTTCCGCACAGGATTTAAAATTACCTCCTCGTAGAGTTCTTCTCTGAACGGAGTGGTTGTGTCAAAATATAGATTTATATGATAACTTAAGTGTTAAAAAAATTAGCGAAAACAAAAGAAGTATTAAAAGCACAGTATCTCTTTTTGATCATTTTTTGTTCCTGACTATCCGCAAATGCTGTGAACAATTTAATACGTTTAGATACAATCACATTTCACTGAAGTAATCCATTGTTTAAATCTGTTTTCCTATTGAATTTTTAGGTCATTTAAGAATTGAATTTTAATGAGCGCAGAAGGCTTTTTAATTAACGTATAAGCAAAAACCAGCTTTCTGAACATAACAACACTTTTATGATATTTGATATCACATTTGATTCTAGCAACAACATAGTGTGTGTTAGAATAGAAAATTATATGATCTTTTATAATTAAGAATTTATTTAGATAAAAAATTCAATTACACTGAAGGAAAAGTCTCGGTCGTTTCTATTAAAAACGTTTAGACTTTCCTAATGCAAATAAAAAAAGGGTTACGCATACAACATATGTACATGTAATTATGTTTCACACTAAACAAATTATTCCTCACGATTTTAGATGTGAAACTAAACTTTAATTTTTTTCTTTATATGCATAGCTACGATAGCTGAAAAACAAGCGTCAGACAAAAGAGCTGCAAACAACGATTTGTCGTTCTTGTTAGCTCTTGGTATCTCATATTCCAGTGTAAGTAATTCTGCTATTCATTGCATATAATTTTGTTGAAATTCATCACATCAACTTCTTTCTTTCCTGATGTGAAAGGAATTATCAAAAATGCAATTCAGAAGAATGAGGTAAGGGTTTCGAACACTATAAGCAGCAGTACTCACGAATTGTCTCGAACTACGGCTCGGAATGCTGTAATTTAAATATCGCAATGCATGACTGTAATACGACCATAACTTCCCTTGGTGTGTACGATATACTATAGTGGCGTGATCAAATTTGTTTGCAGGTTGTCATAGAATGACATGCATAATCGATTTAATTAATTATTGTCATCAATTTTTAGTATTTGTTGCAAATTATCATTGTCACCGAATAATTATTGTTGCTTATCAGTGCATAGAAATGTTATGCAAAGTCTCCTAAATGAAGTCAATAAAATAAAATAAATAGAAAAAGGAACTTAGGATACGAAAATAGGATTAGGTCGTTACAGCAATAACGACCAAATCAAAATTCGTCTTCTGTTGTCGCAAAAAAACTTCAAATTGATGTTTATTTACTACTATTTAAAAAAAGGATGCCGAAGATTTCCCAGTTTATAAGTTACAAACAGAGTGAAAGAATAAATGTTTTAAAAACCTTGCACGTATGATTGAAGAAACAGAAAATTGCAAGAGAAATTGAGTAATACTCCTTCCTCAAAATGACTTATGTTTGATCTAATCGGCATAGTTTCAAAGCGTTGATACGGAGTTTGGTTTTAAATCAATCGACAGGGTACGTATAATAATAATTATCGCAATATAAGATAGTACATAATTTTTGCAAAACATACATCAGTACAAAGTCCGAAATTCGGATGTCCATTATCCGGAATGATCTAAAATCCGGACCTCAAAGGAACGAACTTTTTTTTGTATGCTTTACGCATGCGCATTTGATTTTTCCTTCCATAATAAAACATGCGGAGATTTTCACTTAAAAATTCCGATTCTTAATTTCACTTAGGCACTAATTAAAATACCTCGTTATGGGAAAACAATTATGTAAGCATAAATTTGTGAGATTAATAATTTGGTTCGTTAGGTAAGTATCTGCTTGTCATGCATTTCAAACCGAAACATTCACCCTGACGCCGACCTGGCGAGTCATTATTTATTATATTTTGCTTTCATCAACGCACGTTTATCACGACTTGACAGCTTCAGTAATAACTCATGCAGTGAAGTCTAAACTTTTTTTTTATATTAGCAATTAAATAACGTGTATATGGCAACCTTTTATGCTAAAATTACGCTTGGCGATGATTATAGATTTTTAAATGCTCTAAGAAATGTTGACGAGGAAAAAGTCAACAAAAATTTCTTTTCATTTGCTAAAAATAGATTTTGCTAATGAAACTCATAGGCCAAAATACATATAGTGCTATTTTAATTAAGAATAACTGATATGTTATTCACCATAAACCCAGAACATTCGGCAGAATGTGTCGGCACCAGACGCCAGAATTCAGGGAAGACGAAATTTTTGGAATTTGGGGAAGCACCCAGCGGCAAACGTAAGGGATGAGAAGTTTCTTTATGATTTAGTGAAAGCACTGGGATGCAAAGTTTAGGTGCGCTAAAAATTTAGAAATTAGGAAGGCGCCTTTTAGCAGAATTTAGGATCCGTAGAGACTGCGACAGGCGGTATTTAGCGCCGGCCCTTGATAAAGCGTTAAGTATATGTGGGAGTTTATTTATTCAGGACTCAGATTAATTTTAAGCGTGCGCAAGAAATAAATATAGAAATAACTAAACTAATACAATTCAGGCTTAATTTAGTAGGCAATAGGAGCAAGACAAAATTTAGCGAAACAACTTGGCTTTCGTCGCCAATCTTGTGATACACAGCCAATAATGTATAAATGTATGACGGAAGCTATTAAGCTAGGCTAAAAATACCTTTACTGAATTCTAAGGCATTTCAGTTAATGTAGCTGACTGCGCTGTTTCTTAATCTTCTAGTTTGATTCAGCTTATTATTTTTTGCAAACTGTTATTATTACGGCAAATTTATAAAACTAAGCTTAAACTTTCGATTATGTCGAAAAGAGTTTCCAATTCTGGAGCTCCCAAAGGATCTACAATGCGAAACAATGTTTCGATGTCCATTAAACAGAAAGTGGATGTAGCATCTGATTTCGAGAGTATCAGTGCACTTATATACCTGAGAACCTCTGTGAACGAGAGTAGAAGAGAATGTAATGTAACTGCGTAAATAGCGCATCGGTGCTGTCTTATGAGGGTTAGTTAGAAATAAATATTTGTGCCGTGACATAGTCTGTTGGGTTGCGTCATGCACTTCACTGAACCCACATCGCAAGACACAACATTTGGCGACGAGGATGGGATGAGAAGAAAATCGTTCCCCACTCGGCGCATTCGGTTACATGCGTAAGTAGTAGCAGAACCGAAACTTGGATTAGGGGATTCCACGAAAACTGCAAAAGGTAGGAAAGTTATTTGATTTTTATTTTGAAAGGATGGAGAAGTTAATTGAAGAATTAATAAAGCAGAATGAAGCCTTAATGGTCGCATTGCAAGAGAAATCGAAACATAAACAAGACAAAATTTCTGTTTCTTTTGATAAGTTCGATGTCCTTGTCCGGAGCCTGTGGCTTCACGTTGCCATCTGAAGTAGCAGTTATATGAGGTTCATAGATTACCGGTGCAGACGGAACCTCGCTCCCTACCGATCTGATCTGATCAACAGTTAGCGACGAGGATGGGATGAGAAGAAAATTAAACTTTACTAAAAGTAAATTTTTTCAAAATGAGATTAAATTTTTAGGGCATAAAATTGATGCCGATGGATTTCATAAGTCGGATGAAAAGATTTCGGCAATTGCTAATGTCCCTATGCCGAAAGGCGTGAAGAAATCAAAAGCTTTTTGGGATTAGTGAGTTTTTATGCCAAATTTTGCCCTAATTTGGCAACTTTGACATATCCCTTAAATAATTTAACAAAAAAAGATGATAAATGGAATTGGTAAAAAAACTGCCAAATCGCTTTTGAAAAAATGAAAAAGAAAATTTGTTCAGACAGAGTTTTAATGCATTACGAACCCACATTACCGTTAATGCTAGCTACTGATGCATCTCCGGTAGGTCTTGGGGCAGTGCTGTCGCATGTTTTGTCTGATGGAACAGAAAGGACTATAGCATTCGCATCGAGGACACTGACTAACACAGAGCAGAAATACGCCCAAATTGATAAGGAAGCACTGTCAATTGTTTGGGCTGTCAAAAATTTTATCTATATCTAAAGGGAAGACGATTTTTCTCTGGTGACAGATCATAAACCTTTAGTGGCTATTTTCAAATCTAAGAGAGGACTTCCTATCCTCACAGCCACCCGACGTTTACGTTATGCACTGATATCAGTTTAATATTGCGTATCGAAATATCAAGGAACACGCTAATGCTAACTGCCTGTCGCGCCTGCGTCTTAAGTCCGAAGATTTATGCATTAAGGATGATGTTGAAATATTCCAACTCTCCCAAATTGAAACTCTTTCGGTAACAGCTGGGAAGATAGCTCGGGCAACGCGAGCTGACGAAGAATTAAATAGTCTTTATATGAAATTAAAATCTGTAGAAAGTTTGAAACGTAGGGAAGCAGAGTACACCTTACACGATGACTGTATAATGAGTGGTCAGAGGGTAGTTGTTCCGAAAAAACTCCGAGTTAAAATTCTCGAAGAGTTACACTAAGGTCATTTAGGAATCGTTAAAATGAAGGCAATCGCCATATTTTACGTCTTTTGGAAGGGAATTGATCATGATATTGAAGACGTTTCGAGAAACTGTGTCGATTATATTATGTTCAAATCAGATCCAGTAAGGGCAAGGGTCAATCACTGGGAATATCCAAGTGCGCCTTGGAAACGCATTCACGTAGATTTTGCAGGCCATATTTTTGAACGAATGTTCTTGATTATCATTGACGCACATTCTAAATGGCTCGAAGTGTATACCTTAAAGTCAACAAATTCCTTTCAGACAATTGAATGTTTGAGAGACTGTTTTGCAAGATACGGACTGCCTTTAGTAGTAGTGAGTGACTATGGTCCTCAGTTAACATCGGGGAATTTGAAACTTTTATAAGGAATACTGGAATTAAACACAAAACGTGTGCTCCATTTAAACCAGCAAGTAACGGGCGAGCAGAGCGGTACGTTTACACCGTTAAACAAGCATTACGTACAATGCAAGGTTATCCAAGAAATATTAAGCAAAAACTTGCCATATTCCTCATGAATTATAGAAAGGCACCGAACATGGCAACCTTGTCAAGTCCAGCAATGTTATTCTTAAAAAGAGAAATTAGAACTCGAATTGATTTAGTTGTTCCAAATCTTGAAGAGTGGAAGAACGCATCCGAAGGAATAATTATGATCTCTAAGCCAGAAATTTTGAGATCGGAGAAAAGGTTGCCATTCGGGATTATAGATCGGCAAATTCCCGATCGAAAATTGGCAGAGTGACAAACAAGGATGGAGCGCTGCATTATACAATTGACGTTCAAGGAACTTTACTGCGCCGGCACGTCGATCAGATCAGATCGGTAGGGAGCGAGGTTCCATCTGCACCGGTAATCTATGAGCCTCGTATGGCTACTACTTCAGATGGCAACGTGAAGCCACAGGCTCCGGACAAGGACATCGAACAAAGCTGTGCACACTTAAGCCGGAGTTGAAACATCGTCATTTCCAAGGAAAACTGAGCCAATCATTCCAGTGAATTCTGATAAAGAGTTGCAGCAACCCCAGCCAGAACTTACACGATCTTCGCGCATCCGCAAAGCTCCTCGGAGATTAAATCTGTAAATAAGTGGGGAGGGATGTAGCATCTAATTTCGAGAGTATCATTACTCTTATATGCCTGAGAACCTCTGTGAACGAGAGTAGAAGAGAATGTAATGTAACTGCGTAAATAGCGCATCGCTGCTGTCTTATGAGTTAGAAATAAATGTTTGTGCCGTAAACTAGTCTGTTGGGTTGCGTCATGCACTTCACTGAAACCACACCGCAAAACACAACAGTGGAATTGCTGCAAAAAATTAATAAAGACATACCCGTCTCAAAATTATGTGAGGAGTATGGCATTGGAAAGTTAACTCTATATGACTTAAGAAAAAATAAAAAGGAGCTTGCTGAATTTTTTGTGGAAAAAACTTAAACAACTTACATTGAAAGAAATGCTTAATAAAGTAAACAAATAAATATTAAGCTCTTTTTTTTTTTTTTTTTTTTTTTTTTTTTTTTGTAAACTTTTGATACCCTTTAGATCATAATTGTTCTTTACCAGATTTAAATTGATTATTTCATATCCGTAAAAATCCGGAATCGCCGAAGTCCCGACGAGTCCGGAATTCGAACTTTGTACTGTATATCTAAAATATGCTACGTCAAGGGTAACATTTTTGAAAGGAATTATATCGTTTCATCACTCTATTTAAAAGTCGAAATTTTTTTCGCTATAACTTCTGTTTTTGAAATAAAGAAGGAAATATCCTAAAATGGCAGTTCAAAAAATCTATTAATAGATACTAATTCCAATAAATGGACACTCCTTATACTAGCGTCAGCAAAATTTCACATGAGATAAAAGTATCTTATATTCACTTTCGCTGTAGCAGTTAATCGTTGAATCACCTTTCAGGACGCGAGAAATGTCTTGATTCGAGTATATTTTAAAATCGTTAAGATATAAATTTCCCTCAAGATCTAGGCCAGCGATTTCTGATCTGTGCGAAATAGGAATTTTCTGTCATAGAGTTAATGGTGCGAATGTTCTGCGGCTTTTGGCTATCGTTAACAAGACTTTCTTGGCGACACAGTAATTCCTATCCGGTTTAGATAGGCATTTGCTTCAGTATGCCACAACACGTTCTTTACGGTTTATTCCTTGGTAGAAAAAGCACCAACACTCTAGTTGCTCGTAATCGTGTCAAGATTGAACGAGTTAAGTCACTTTCACTTCAGAGATAGGAACGCCGAAATAATCAAGATAATTCAAAACTATTACAAACGAAGAGTCGCTTTGACTCCTTTCTCAAATTAAGTATATCTGCAACTGTAGTATTAATATCTCTCAGCAATATAATTAGGAATCATAAAATCATCAAAATCGCATTAAACGTAAAATATTGCATTAGGCACAATGAATAAATTTCGCACTTACAATGATTTTTACAATATGAAAATTGAATGGAATTTCCAAACTAAATGTTGATTGTTACACGATATTTCATTCTTGAATCTTTCGCGGTTGTGAAAGACTTCTAACTGTTAACCGGTTTTAATCTAATTATAGTATCATATTTATGCACAGAATCTATGTCTATTAAATACGTATTTTTATACAATAACTTATTTTAACATGTTATATGTACATGTAGGAATATAATTCTAGATAAATTTTATTAGTCTATATAATTTGTATTTCCTTAATTATTTTTAGTAGCATACTTTCTTAAATATTTACAACTACCTGCTTGTTGCTACCTGCTGTATAATTAATCCAGTAGGGGTTATATTTTCTTAATTTGATAGTCATTAAAAATCAAATCAAATTTTCCTTATGGTTTATTTCCTTTCTCTTCAAAACTAAAAGCATCCAACATTTTGGTCACTTTAGGACACTTTACGTGGAACGTTAGGGCGTGGATTTGTAATAAATTCTTATTCAACTTCGCACTATACTTTAAATTGCCCGAATTTTATTTTATAACTCCGTTTAAAGTGCTTGTTCTGATTAATTTTGCAAATGGATTTCTTCACGCATAAAATTTCCAGAAATATTAGGTTAATATAACTTGGAAACAAATAAAAATTTTATAATTATAGAGCTTTTCTAAATTCTGAAAGCGTAATTATGTATTTTTTCATTTTATTTTCTTAGTGCTGTATAGCGCACTGAAGGTTATTTTACATTTGCATGACAATAAATATCTCTCATCTGCTTTACTTTTATCGAATACCCTAAACTAACCTAACATATTCTATTTCTTTCACCGTTACCGTTTACTTCCTGATGCAAAATAAAGGAAATATTGTAATCCGGAAAATCTAAACGTATCATATTTAAAAAACAATATCCATTTTGACTGTTTCGGAATCCATTTGGACGATTTACACTGGTGTGCAAAAATTACGGACGAGACGGTTTTTTCAATATAATTTTGTACAAAAGCTTTCCAAATCAACACATTTAATACCGTAAGATCCCCAATACGTAAGGACATGAGTAATGTAAGCAACACTTACGAAAAGAGAAATCAGAGGGATAAAAAGAAGCTTTATTGAAAAAGTAGCATGGAGCGCAATGCGACTGAAGGCCGAAACATCCCTGTGATGCGTGTCCAGCAAGAAACATCCGGTCTTTAATAGGGGATATGATCTCCCCTGACTGCTAGGCAGGTTTCACAGCGTCTGCCCATGCTGAGAATGAGGGTGTCAATGAGTTGTTGAGGCATTGCAGCCCATTCGTCTTGCAGGGCCAATCGAAGCTCCGGAATCGTTACTGGTGGTAAGGTACGAGCTGCCAAGCGTCTGCCTAGAAAATCCCATACATGCTCGATGGGATTGAGATCCGGAGATCGTGCCGGCCAATCCATACGTTCAATATCCTCACTCTCTAAGAGCTGTTCGGCAGCTACTGTGCGATGACATGGTGCATTGTCGTCCATGAAAAGGAACTGAGGACCCATAGCGCCTCTAAAAAGACGCACATATGGAAGAAGAATCTCGTTACAATAACGGGTGCCGTTGACTGAACCTGCGTCGAAGATGCGGCTTCCCCGCTCTCTCCAGATGAGTATGCGATGAGAATCGCTACTCAGACTGAATCTGCTCTCATCTGTAAAGAGTACTCGTCCCCATTCATTGTCTCTCCAATTCCGGTGTTCCCGGCACCATAGAGAACGCCTTCTTCGATGGGCAGGCGTTAGAGGTACACACCGTACACGGCGTCGTGCAAACAGACCACCACCGTGCAGTCTTCTGGCCACAGTAAAACGCGATATCGGTCGTCCAGTCGCCTGTGTCGTGTGTCTAGCGATTTCTCCCGCTGTCTGCCGCTTGTTTCTTCTGGCCTGTAAGGCAATATACAGGTCATCTGCGGGTGTGGTTCCTCCTGGACGACCACTACAAAACCCCCGGAAAGTTGTTCCTGTAGTTTGAAATTGTCTCCAAAGTCGTGAAACGATGCTGTGAGCAATTCCGAACTCTGCAGCCACACTTGTCACACTGCGGCCTTCCTCCAGCTTCCCAATGATTCGACCTCGGGTAAAAGCATCCAGATGTCGTCTAACAGATTGATTATTCGCCATTTCTCGCTGAGGCAGCAACTCGTTGTGATTTTAACTGCTATACGGCGTGCAACCTCTTTGCCAGAAATACTGATCTTACACCGACAACATGCTTTATACTACTCAAACACTCCCCCTTTACGTCTACCTGCATATCTGCGCATGTGCTACCATACATCACCTTACTTAATCTCCTGATTGGTCTTTCTGTCCGCTCTGCCTCTTCGTTCAGCTGATATGCTAATTTTTCGACTTCGTCCTTAATTTTTGCACACCAGTGTATATCTGTGATATCTGTACATTAATTTGCGGACAGAATAAACTACACTTTTTATTTTCTAATTGGATATAAAATGGATTCAAAAGTTTATTTTCCATAACATCTGTATGTACGTACGTACATACATTTGCATATGTACGTACGTTTCAAAAGCGTTGAGCAGTAGAACGTCAAAATTTTATGTACGGAAATGCTGCAACTTTAAATTCCTGCACCTTATGTTTCATTTAGGAAACTGGCTTTTGGTATAGGTTTCATATAAAACTAATAACACGAGGAGGAGATATCTTTCCTGCATATTTCTCTCTTGGATTCTGCATTGAAACAGACAGCCCACCTACTAAGCAAACTAGCTTAATGTTACCTTCCTATCGTCAAATATTTAATTGTTAGCCTCTGTAAGATATGTTAAGCACACATTTGAAAACAATAGATATGTATAATGTCCTATTTGCTGAATATCACAGTTAGGCACTAATATATAGCTATATATCTATATCATTATATTTATCAGCCTATCTACGTATATAGATAAAACTAATTAAACTTGGTAATTTAAGATTTAAAAGGCCTTAATCCTTTTAATTTTCACAATTTCTTTTCGTGGGAGATAGTCATAAAAATTTATATATATAACATATATTAAGTGAACGTTTTCGCAGTTTTTTTTTTTTTTTTTAATTTCGCAATAGCAAACTCATGCTATTGCTATATGCTCATGCTATACTATGCTATTATATTTATCAGCCTGGATATAATGAACGAACAGTTAAGTTCTGGCCAATTTTTTAAAGAATTAACTGCATTTATACGGCTAAAGCGCACCTCGAATTTTGTAAAAATCGGATTTAAGGAACTTTACGATATCTTCCACTAAATGTTTTTAAAATTTATAATTCTTTTGTTAATTTCTCCACGGATAATATGCTAAAAGTATACATTTACAGTTTTTTTTTTTTTTTTTTTTTTTTCAATTTCGCCTTTCTCTGTGTTCTAGACAAAGGTTACATGAGGCAATAGTAATACACAGTATTTGCAGAAACATGGCTAAGTGTTACTCAAATTACCATATGATTAATATCATAATTAGTATCATAATTAGTAAATAGAAAATTCGAGAGATTGAGTAAATAAATTCGAATCGGTTCTTTGATCCCTCTCAGGTCCTTTCAATACAGTATCTTCTGCATTTATTAGATTATGAATGCAACATTATTTTCTGGTTCTATTCAGAAAGCGCACGGCTAATTTATTCGGAATCTAAGGGTACATAAATACGAACCTGAAAATGTGGGATAGAGCAGATTTTTGTGTTTTAAATACAGTACCTATAATTTTACTAACCTTTTCGATTTACTGATATTTCAGCTGACACTATTTAGTAAGATATATTTGTTGAACTTAAATTAGTGTTTTGAGAGTAGGATTGATCTGTCATGTTCTAATATATTTTCGTTGGTATCTTTCTGTATCTGGATTATGGAATTTTAAGAATGTTATTTAATGATATATTAAGAGTTAAGGTTTCTCTACTTTTAGAAGACGCCGCGCGGACAGAAATTATATGACTTTCTTGTCCGAGAATTATGTAAAAGGGTCTTTCCACAAGATAAAGATATGACTATCTAGAAATGAACTGAGTTCAGGATAAAATTAACGAAAACAGGGGTACTAGGGGGGATTGCTTTTAACTTTACTTTAAAAATATTACAAATGCGGGAATGACCAACACTTCATTCCAATTTATTTAAATTTTCAAGACATAACGACTTAAAAACTTTTGAGAAAATGATATATTTGTATATATCTTGAGAAATGAAATGGTTTCTTTAAAATTTCATGACGGTAAGGATTGAATTACGAAAATCAAGTTGTTTACACATAATCTTAAATTATTTTCTTTCTATAACTAATAACTTTTATATTCTTCGTCAATAAAATCTCAATTAGAATTACAACTCTAAACAAACAAAAAAAAAAAAACGTTGGTAGCCGAATTTTCGAAATTTATTACTATATAAATACAGTGAGGTCTTATAGAGTTATGCGATTTGTGCTTGCTTTCAAAATTTCCGGATAGTTTTAAGAAGCAATATTTAGAATTTACTCAAACTACTCTTGATTCGCTTCAAGACTATATATGTTTCATCCTAAACAACATTAAAGAATACGCAAAAGGTTTCTAGAAAGCTTAAGCTATAAATCATTTAGTTAAAACTAACTATAGAATTCTTGTATTCGTGAAAGATGAAAAACTGTTTGACTGCTTCGCTTTTAGCAATAGAAACAGTATAATATTTATGGGATGATGAAACGGTTTTATGTGTTCAGCACAACGTCAAACCATCGAATCTTTAAATTTTTGTTTGAGAAAATGCGTTTCAATGTATATGATCTGTTTAGTTTCTAGAAAAATCGAGTAATAGCGTCTACGTAACAATCCATTTATATGCTTTCATGCGATGAACAATGTTGTGTTTTAGACCAGTGTCAAATATCGTTAAAAACCAGACAAAATGTATAAGTGTAAATAACAAGAAATGCAGACTTAAAGGTTTGGGTGGGTAAGTAAATATGCAAATAATTCAAAAATATGTAATGAAATTTAATCTACTTAGATGATTTATTGCATATTAGATTAATTTCGAATATACAAAACTTAAGCACAAAGAACTAAAGCCAGCAGTTATTTAAATAATTTTATTGGACGCCATTTATTTTTTACAAAAATTCAAGACAAATCAATTTCAGCAAAAGGCGAAAATTTATCACAGAATTTTTAATTTTTTATTACAAAGTTCAGAACATTTTCTGAATTTTTTATGGATCTCATATTATTTCTCATATTCATTTGAAAGAAAATAACTGATGTTGTTACAATCTGTCAAATATTGTATTCTTCCTGTAAAAACTCAGACGGCAGACATCTATGACACTGGGTTTGAAAATATCCATGATGAACAAACAGCACAGCCGCCGGCCATCCGTCTTCAATGATGGCCTTATGGAGAAGGTGTGGCGAAGCATTCTGAAAAATCGTCGCTCTACGGTTGCACAACTCAGTAGCTATTTCCCGTGGATCCTTTAGATATTTATGGTCCGAGGGAAATTGATTTTTTGGATGACCCTCAGATTGTTTAAATAATCATTATCAAATGAACTAGTCATCCTCTCAATCAATATCTGACTCATTGAAATCATCTAAATATAAATGTCCTCAACAAATCCAATTAATATCATCCGCTAAAATTAAATCATTATCCAAGTCAACTATATAAACATAACGCAGCTATATAAACAAACACATCCTCATTTTATACCATCATATATATCATCATTGAAAACATAGCGAAATTGAGATAAATCATCTTCGTTCAAATCAACTAAAAAATCACTATCAGATAAATCTTCATCAGCAACAACACCACTCTCAATTGGTCTTCGTCTTCATCACCTGAACCATATAAATAATCATCTAATTTACTATCTAAATCCTACATATACATCGTAAATTTATCACCAGATAAATGAAAATCATCACTTAAATCATTTAAATAATTCTCATCATCCAAAACATATCATCAACTTAAACCGTCGTATAATCATCGTCAAGATAGATAAAATCCTAATCATCCAATTCACTTAAATGGAAACCAATATCAACCAAATATCTTCTTCTTCATCCTCATTTAACCATCGTCTTTATTGCCAAAACCTTCTAAATTATTATATAAATCGCTATCATATCAACTATAAAATCGTCATCAGTCAGATACATATCATCATGAAAATCATCTAAATATTCCTCACCACACAAAGCATATCATCAAGTTAAACCATCGTATATATCACGTCACCATCATTATCAAAACAATAAGATAAACCATCATCATCCATATCACTTGAATAAAAACATTATCATCTAAATCGTTATCGTCAACATCATTAAATCACGTAAAACAACAAAATCTTCATCTAAATCTGCATCATATGAATTACAATATCATCATCAGCTAAATCCGAATGTCATTAAATCATCTTAATAATCATTACCACCAAAATCACATCATCATTCTAAAAAAACATCCGTTATATCATCGTCACCATCATCATTGAAGTTGCCGTCAAAATAAAATAAATTCACCTAAATAAAAAGCACTACCACCTAAAGTTTTATTATCATCATACCCAATTAATCCATATTCTTCATCACTAAATCATATAATCACCAACACCTAAATAAAAAATTATCAACAGTTAAACTAAATCCTCATCCTTAAAACACCAGCTAAATTATATAAATCATCATCATTTAAATACTCATTGTTTTGGTGTTTTGCTTGTGTGACGTCAAAAGGAGCCAGTTTCATTCAGATACAGCCAGAAAGAAGTCGTCGGAAGTTCACTATTGTTGGTAGAGGAGTAGTAACCGACCCTGCTTAGGAGATGCCGGAGGCTTGAGTACGCTGCTGAGGCCTATGCCATCTTCGATCACGTGACACTCGGAAGTGACGTGAAGTGTTTGAATAACGTAATGTTTATAAAGTTTTGTTTTTGTGGCAACGAAAATATTTTTTTAAGTTTCATTTGTTCTGCCAACAATGAATTGTATTTTTTTTTCTTTCTGGCTACGGCAAATCTTCTTTGGTATGACACTAATAGTTTCCCTTTCATCATTAAATCTGAATTTTTTTTAATTGAGCATCTAAGTATTAATTATTTCTTCAGTTTGGATAGTCTTATTATAACTTTATTGAGCAAAATCGGAAAAGTTAATCGTTAAAGAAAATTGTTAAATGAAAGATAAAATTAAAAGTTAAAAAATTACATTTGTAAAAATTAAAAGAAAAAAGTAAATTTATATTTCAAGTTTCACCAGAATAGAAAAAAGATAAGGGATTATAAACAATAGAATACTTAACAGAAAAATAAAAATAAAAATAAAAATTGCCTTTACGGAAATAGAAAAAAGCAATATATTCAGCTTATAAAAGTCAATTTTACTTCTGTAAACTAAATAAAGTGAACATTTATAAACAACTTTTTAAAACTGCAAGAAGAAAAAATTAAAATTTTTAAAATAACATATTCTTTTGTAAAATGAAAAATGTTAAAATCCTTTTTAAAGAAAAACAGTGAAAAGAAATTTTAAAGTTTTAAAAGTATTAAGTTTGTAAAATAAAATTATAAAGAGAAAATGATTTGTGATATCAGAAAGGGAAAGTAAAAGAACTGTCAAATAAAAATTGCATTTACACAAGTTGCAACTTTATAAGAGCTCCTTGTCCCCTTAAGCCTCCGGTGTCTCCCCATGACGGTCGGTAATTATTGTAAACTGGCTGTTAAAATTACAGTGGATTGAGCAAAGGGAGCCTGAGTTTTCATCCTGGAAAAAAAAAATACTTTTATTACTCATCATATAGAAATATCAGTTGAAATGAATTTTTAATTTTCAGTCACATGCATGAGGAGATTTGAGAAGGTGTATATAGCTTACGTAAATATCCAAATTGAAAAACACTCCAAAAAGTTGACTGAACACCCTGTCCGCAAAAGTCCAGACCTGATCTTGTTCCTTTGTGTTAAGCATTGACTTCCAATAACAAAAGTGTTTTAAGAAAAGTAAATATTTGCGCTTCGGTATTTTTTAATTTAAAGACATGTAAAGGCATTAGTTTTGTAAAAATTACGAAGTGCAGCTTTTGACATGTTCTTTCGACACTCATACTTTTATTAGGGAAAATTTTACACTCGTTATGAAAAAAGAAAAGCGCATTAAGCGTGAACATCGCGTGACAGAAGCTGACCGAGAGAGCTTATGGTAAAATCCGGCAACACATTGCGAGTTCATTCAGAAACTGAAAACCAAAGTAGTTGCATTTGTAAGTAACTAAAAGTAAAATATCATTTAAGAAAATGTCTCTTATATTAAGAGATTAATTGAAAGCATTTTGCATGCAGATTATCCACAAGAATATTCATCACTATAATGGTTTTCGAATTTGCTTATGAATCTAAAGTGTTAAAATTTCAAGAGAATATACATAATGTAATTTAAACTTTGGAAACTTCTAAATTATTTCTATGAAGATTGTCTATCTCATACTAAATGTAAAAAAAAAAAATATAAATAAGGACACTAGAAAATCGCTAGGAAATCGCAAAAGTATATCATTGAATGACATTTGGGCAAAAAATAAACTTCAAAGTTTCGTAATTTATTTATTAACTGACCACTCAACGCAAATTTAAAATGGTATCAGATATCGTAGAATATGAAAATAAGTAGCACGGTCTGTTTTAGACGTACAGCAGCCAAATGTTTTGTGTTTTCCTTCTTATAACAAGTACAAAATTTCCCTAAACAGAAATATAGGTCTTGGAGGAACTTCTAATAAATTACATGTTGTATTTTTGCAAGATTAATCGTTTAATTTTCGAAAACACAAATATTTGCGTCATTTAAAACAGTTTGGTAATGAGAGTATACACACGGCGCCAGAAATAAAAGAACGAGCAAAGGCTTTTGTAGATAGAGGGTATACTATTTGATGAAGTACACTTTCATACTATTGGATGAAGTATATTTTCTGTAGAAAAGTACCGAAAATGCGGTGCACAATTTTGTACTGAAAATGACCTAAATGGAGAAGATGAACTTAAATTAGTAAGTTATTTATTATGATTTAACTAGAAAAACGTAGATAATTCATGATTTTATTTTCACCTTTTTTTAATTAAACTAATTACGCATGGTGTAAAAAAACAAAAATAAAACCGACGTCATCACACAAATTAAATGATTAACGGTCTTTTATCGGAAATGAAAATTTTTATCACCAAAAGACAGAAGTCTTCTTTAACCTAAGCAAAATATTTTAAAAACTCCTTGACTTCTCTTAGCCGGTAAAAAAACTAGAATCAGTTCCTAAATTTGTCCTGTAATATCTCCGTAAATTTCAATAGTAAAAATGTGCGCATTTTTCTTACATATAAAAAATTGTTATATAATTAATTCTTGTATTAAACGTTTTTTGAAACTTCTTAAAATATTCATTTGCTATTCAAAATTCGATAAGTGTAACTAGACTGAGTAACGACTAAATGAAAGTACAACTCACACCCACATTTTTCGAACATCGTGTATCTGAAAGCATGATCGCATACAAATTCAGTTGTTCTACTGTTTAATTACTAGCATCAGATCTTTAATAATCGAAAAGAAATGAAATGCATGGGGTTTGGCAACACCATAAACTTCGCATCCCGCACCTGCGCTTATTGATCATAACTTAAGAAAAGCAAATAAATATGTAAATTAAACATTCGTTCCAGATATAGCGAAAATATCGGCGGAAAATTCTGTAATAACATTTGCTGTTAAGCTATCAGAAGAACAAGAATCTTTAAACCGATTTTTTTAATTATCATATCAGGAGTCAGAATTATTAATGAAATGTTTTTTCTTTCTGTAGTCTTTTGAAGAGAACATCGAAGAAGTAAACCGCGTTTGCTTAATAAAAATCCAGATGATTTAGTTTCCAGTCCAGTCTTAGTTAGTGCGTCCAGTTTTTTAGTAGTAAATATCGTTTCCGCTAAATGAAACAAACACAATGCTGGACAGTCAGTTTTCGAAAGAAAATCTAAATTGTGATGCAGTAAGGATGTTTGGTTTTGGTGAATCTAAATTGTGATGCAGCAAGGATGTTTGGTTTTGGTGAAAGGTGACTGAAACGTAAATGAAATTACAAAGAATAATGTGCCAAGGAATAAATGTGCATTGCATAAAGAACTAACGAAACGGTTTACAGTAGAAGAACATGTTGGAAACTGCATTGTAGAAAATCCCCAGAATGGATTTGTAAGAAGAAAAGGGCATACGTGTGTTTGCCTTTAAATAAGCTAAAAGGAGCACAAATATCTGTCAGTGGGAATGCATACAATTATAATGAATAGTATAGGAATTTTAGGAAAATTAGTTTTCTATACCTTTACTTTTCAAATGATTTAAAGAAGAAAAAAGTACAGAGGAGAACAACTCGGGGGTCTCGGTAATCAGAAAAATTTCGCCATCAAATATCGGTTATGAGGATGAATATAACCATAACGAATAGTACAGAAATACGATTAATTCGCGTTTGACTTATAGGCCTTATACTATTATAAAATTGCTTTATTATATAAATCAAAACGCATAGGATGAGAAAATTCTCTTAATATCTATTTAAGTAGTAACGTCAGGGGATTGTTCTTAAAAAAGTTAAAATGTTTGTTAAATAATACGCCCCTTCAAAATTAATCTATTATGGTCAGATATGATGTTCTCGAGGGCAGAACATTATGCCCATCTCCTTCAGACTATGATCTTGGAATGGTTAACAAATCTTTCGCAGTCTTAACTAATAACGAAATGTGGTAGTGCTTGATCTTATATTAAGGTGATGGGATCAGATTATGTATAGTATGTGACATAGTGTCTAATATACTATGTGTTTGGGAAAAACGTCTTCACCAGGTTATTATACGGGCGATGCCATCAAAACAAATGCGAAGAAAACCAATATTTGCATCGAATAATTTACATTTCATAATAAAAATACCATTTTCTTTTTAGATAGCAAATTTGTGAACAACATTTTGTATCGTAACATTGCACTTCATTACTGCCAACTTTCAAATATGAAAAAAGGAAGGCCCTCGGGAGCCAAAGCGCTAATTTCTGGAAGAGGTTCGAGGTGCAAAGGCGGCACCATTTTGAAAGAAATAGAAATTGATTTACATTCGGTGTATAATGTGTGATTCACTTTATTAAACTATTTATATTGTAATTCTTACGTAAAATATACTAATATTTATATTTATTCTTTTGAAACTAATATTTATTTACATATTCTAAATGTTATGTTCTTTGGTTAATTTCCAGTTGTAATCTTGTATATTTACCCTGAGAAAATCCTGAGCAGAAAATGAAATTGTAATTTGTCAAGGTGCTTTTAAACACGGTAAAAGTAAATTCATAATTATTGTGCAAAAATTTAGTATGCGAATAAATTTAGTATTGCACACAAAATTAATCAGCCTAAAAATTTCTGTTTTGAACGTTTGTTTGAAACATGATACAAAGTTCTATAAATATCTGCAGCTGTTTCAGATATTTTAGGTTCATAAACTTTAAAAAGAATGATTATTTAGAATATCACTAGGAATGGAGGAATGAAATTTGTATAAATTACGTTTCATGAGTTCCATTATAAAATATATATATAGTGCAATATTTATTTCCACAATTTAATATTAGTAGCACAACTTAATTTTACTGTTAAAAAGCACTTTCATTAGTAAAGATTAAAAATTAAAAACGTTCATAGACTGACAGTTTCCAATTAAACCGCAGAATTGGCATCTATGAATAGGCGCTAAAAACACAGATCTCCAGTACGAAAGTGTTTAATTACTTCCTATGAAAATAAATGCTGATAGTATAAAGTTAGCATGACTAATTACTAGTTAATAAAATATCATTTATACTTACCGAGCAAAATATTATCAAATGCTGTTCGTATGCTATGAATTCGATCAAGTTTTCTTCAAAAATGTTGCTGATAATAAATTTGGTTAAAGTAAGACAGGGATTAGGTTATTTGTTTATTTCTCTTTTTCGGATAGTGCTTTCTGTGGTGATTACATCAATACTTCAACAGTCCATCTCCAGTTTTGACTCTTTTTCCAGTTCATCCTTTCTCTTTTCCGGATTTGCCAGTTCTTTTCCGGTTCCAGCTTATTCTTCAGTTCAGGCTTCTTTTCCAGTTCTGGCTCCTTTTTCGGTTCTTGCTTCTTTTTAAGATCACATTGAGGGTTTTCCAGTCTGAAAAATAGTCAATGTATCATTATTTTTATTAAAATAAATTAAAAAGTAACGCGGCGACGATGAAAATTTGAGATGTACAATACTTGTATATTTATAATATGTATAAAACTTCCTGCTCAGCCGTACAGTAAAAGTCTCCCTCGCAGATTTTTTGCCTGATAGAATTTCTTCTACAAAGCGCGATTTTGTTCTTTTCGTTGTTCTGACCTAATAACAACGAGAGAAGTCAAATCAGAGGACGCGAATTGTTTCCAATAGGTGACCTTCATGAGCCCCACATAAACCGCAGTAATTTGCAAAGGTTCGGTGCTTGTATTTTTCATTCCTTAATTTTTTTATAAATTGTAATAATAATAATAATAATAATAATAATAAACAGTTGGCTTAAAAGCAAAGTGAAACTGCGGCATTTGTAATTTAATTAAACAATTTATCACAACTAGGAACAAACGAAAAAAAGCATTTTTAGAAGATTTACAGGTCACATTCTTTCAGCATCAGGAAAAAAATCTCCTGTATTCAAAGGAGCTTACTCGTATATAAATTTAATAAATTTATGAAAATATTAAATATAAATTTTTGAATGAATTACTATGTCACACACATGCCAGATATTTCTACGTTCTACAAATTTTGTATAATTTACTTACGTATTTGGTATTTTAACGTTGTTCTTATAAAATTTTCCCTTTTTCTTATAAAATTTTCTTTGGCTGTTAACACTTTGGGTGACAACGAGGAATCTTACAGATTTTGCGAATGGATCTTCAGGTGGTTCTTCGGGGTTATAAATATCGAAGCTGTAAGACAAACATTTTTACTTTTATATTATAATGAAATTATTAAAATTTTGAAATAAAAATGAAATTATTAGTATTGCTATAAAAGTAATTTAAGAAAACTTCAAACTAAAATTATGAGCCAAGGAAAGAAATGTTTAATCAGTCCTTTCATGTTTAATCAGCCCAATTTCTATGTTTCTGAGGTGGTAAAATATTATTATTCCAGAGCTTTACACATCATTAATATATCTACGGTTTTCCTCATTCAAGTTGTGTTTCTCGCAGGTCAATTGCTCTGCATCTCTGACTGCACACGTTACAAATTTTCATTGGTCATTTCAATCTTCAATAACATGTTGCTGGTCTACTTCCGGCAAAGCAGCACCAGGACTCTTGCCACGATATGTTTTTCAATTGAAAATTTTATTTTCGTTGCTCACTTGCATTCTTAAAAATTTTAATTTTTTATACATAGAGAAAGAAATCAAGCAAAGCAATACGAATAAGGAAAATAATTATCTCTTTTCCCTTACATTCCGCTAAATTTGTTGAAGGAAAAAGAGCTAAGTTTCTAAAAATGTATCTCCTTACTCTTTATACATATTATGTCTTTGTCAGTGTTTCTGATACACTTTAATGTATTTTACAATTTATTTAATGTTTGAATATTACAGCTTCCTATGCTGAAATAGGTTCTCTATTTTCTTTCGAAGAAAGAAGAAGTAGAGTTCCGGAATTTTTTATATTGTAGGCCATATATTTCTTACTTTGAAGAGAAAGAGAAACAAAAGATATTTCCATATGGCAAGATGTAACATTTTATATATCCCGGCTTTTAAAACCCATCAGAGTCTAGCAGCAGTTGTGTCGTACGTAATTATGCACACAAGTATAGAGAGAAAGAGACGACGGGAAATCAGATGGTAAAGCATGGTCGAAAAGTCTCTCCTGGCCCGGTAAAAATAACACAAAACACAAGAAAGAAAGAACATGAGTTTATGCTTAGTACAGTAAAAATTAAAGAATAGGAACAAAATTAGACAATGATCGCCCTTCAAAGAAGGTATCCGAAATTAAGACCTGGACCCTTTTGCAGGCATCACATCTCCCGCACATGGAAGATCTACTGTTCTGGAAAATACTGAGCATGCCCAGAACTTCTCCAGCAGCTGCCACGATATATGCAACAAGTTACTCAGGACTTCTAACGGGCGTCTTGTACACCAATCTCTTGACATACCCCCAGAGGTTGTAGTGAGGTCTGGTGATCTTGCTAGCCAGTGTACTGGACTAACCCTACCAAACTCTTTTTGAGGATACCTTCCGAAGGAACATTGGAACAGTTTTTTTGATGACGATCGCTTGTTTTTTTCTTATTTGTTGGTTTCCGCTGCGCTAAGAATAATAAACATATATATTCCCCCTGTTCATGTCCTACTTTTTCTGTGCTTTCTGTCGTCACTATGGCGCCATGAATGCGTTTCCGACCATGCACGGCCGTACGTTTTTAAAATCGTTTTATGCTGTTGTATATATATATATATATATATATATATAATTAAAGTAAAAGAGACAAACGAAAAAAGACCTATATATATATAATATTAGGAATCCTGATTGCCCATAATGATCTATGTTGTGTAATAAAGAACGAATTTAGCAGATGAAGAAGATGTCATTTTGACATTTAATTTCAATTCACATTTGTAGCGACAATTAATTTGAAATTCTAATCTCACTTATTTCCAGAATATTAATATTTCTCATATTGTTGGAATAGGAAGAATGTAGCAGGACGGCGTGTCAGCGGGTACAGAAATAGAAGCAAACTGCATAGTTAACCAATATGGTAGTTTATTAAAAGATAGATTTGGTTCAGGAAATTTTAAATTCCCACTTATCTACGTCATCATTTTTATATAAAAATCTTGTGATGTGGATATATATATATATTTTTTATTTAATTAATTTTATTTTTTAATTAGTTATTAGTTTAAAATTACTTTATTTTATATATCTAAATTAATTGCAATGAACAGTTACAAGCTCGAAATGTTTATTATGTTATATTCTGAATACTCGATCTAAATAATAACATGAATCTGTAAATTTAGAAATATAGTCTAGTAGAAACAGATGAACTGAGAAATTTATTTTAGATTTTTTCCGAATAAAATATTGAATAGATTTAAGTGTTTTACTTAATTTATTTAACATATGCATATATCATATTTACGGATGTATACATATTATTCATAAAGGTAAAGTAATTTTCTGTCTTTGTTACTTTATTTATTCAACAGTTTGGCTCTTACTTCTAATTCACAATTTTTGAAAACTGGGCGTTTAAACACTTTTATTTGTGTATTAACATTGTGTTTAGATACTTCATTAGTTAATGAAATAAAGTTTCTTCATAATAAGAGGTTTTACAAGAAATAATTTTAAATTCTTCTCAACGTGATTTTCCATATTAGGGTTTTGTAATCTACTTTTTTAATGAAGGAATGAAGAAAAATTACACAGTATAAATTTCAAAACGTATTAGTTTTCAGACAAGCGTTTTTGTCAAAACATTATTAAATCTTTAATCAAAGAGGATCTGAAATATTATCTTTTGTTTTATTATTTTTTGATAAATGACTTACGTGTCCGACACATCTTCAAATCTTAAACATCGGGGATCCATTTCTGCTAGTAATTTTTCTGTGTACCATATTTCTCCATCTCCTCCTGGTTTTTCAAATACACGTCGATAATAAAACATTTCACGGCGAATCTTTTTCTCTTCGCTGAAATATTTTTATTTTACTAAATATATGCATTCATATATACGTAAGATATAACAAAATACGATGGCTGCTTTAAGAAAAGATTGGCGACCTCAAAACTAGCTATTCTAAATTTTATGTTCTCTCCCTTAATTCATCTGTTCTCCCAAATTCTAGATCTTTCCATGTTACATAACGCCTCTTGAAAAAGTTAACTAACACTAAAAATTAACCAGTCAAAGTTTAGAGTACTTTCTGCACATACTCATTATAAATACCGCTCACAGGTTAACTACATCATTCTTCCTTTCGCTAACTTCTGCTCTGCCAATTTCTCCAGCCTTTCTAAGATTTTACGGGCAATATTGACGCAATTGCAAATGCGTTTCAATTCATAGCGATTTTTCGAAGTAGCTTCGCACATTAATGGATGTTGTCCTCTACTGGCTGTCTAAGATGATGTTCGGCAGTCTCTCTGCAAGCGAACACATAGTGGTCCGGATCTCCTGCCATACCGCATGAGCTACGGTTATTTTCGCTTCGTCTGAAGCGATGCAGGTACGTCATGAAGAAGCCATGCTCTGTTCGAAGCTTAGTGAAGTGAGACGAGTCACATTTTAAAAGCCCGCTGACGTCTGGGAAAAATCTGTAAACTCTTCAGCCAGTAGTCTGTCTTCCACGCATGTTGCCAACGCTTCAATAAATCTACCTCGAGCTCAGCTTTTATGATCGAGCACGGGAGAGGCACATCAAGTCTGCGAACGTGGGGGTCAGTTGCTGCACTTTTGACTGTTGCATTTGCAATTTCAGTATCCAGTATTACGGTGTCGGAAGGTACCTACTGGTGTTCAGGGTTATAGCATTTTGGGTTCAAGAGTTTAAGTGTGGCCTTGACGAGTGAAATTTTACTGCATGTACCTTGTATTGCCTGTAGGCTAAAGGCCGAGGTAAGTCCTATCCCATAAAATGTTTCTCTCTTTGAGTCGGACCACACGCACTATTGCACTTTCGCGCTGAGCTAAGAGATGCAGAGGCGGCAGTCCTCAAACCACGTTTAGAGCATTAGTAGTCCAGGTTTTATATACTCGGGAAATCCTTAGAAGGAATGCTCTTTGGTGTCTTTGTGCTCAGCGTAGCAGAATCACCATTTTAGAAGTGATCGTTATGCCTCTCATCGAGGCTCCATACGGTGCAATACGCTCAGCAGATGATGGGACAAGGCAGATACAACAAGATTACCTCACGGTTACTTCCCGAAAGTATGCAAACCCCCAAATCATCGAAAGGTCCCATTTTACTTTAAGCGATTCTTAAGAAGAAACGCAAGATGCGAGCGCAGAACACCTGCACATCTAGAAGATCCTAAGATTTATATATAGCAATGCCCATTACTTTCAATTATAAGACAAATTTCCCGGGATTTGGAAAAAAAATGCCAGAAAAAATTTTATTCTACAATACCAAATTTTATTCTACAATACCAAGTGCACAACAATTTATGAAATATATTACTGAAAAGGAACGCAATGGGATTATAAGTAAATAATCATATTACATGAGTGAATATGCAAGTATTTAAGAGCAATTAAATTTTTAACATATCCTGTCCACATGTGCAAAGATCCAGTCAAAACAGAAAATTATATCTCCTAATTTCAGTCTGTATATGTTGCATAAGTTTTCCTTCCTTACTCTAATCAAATTTTCAGTCAAGCGTGGTTACTCAATATTTGTGCTCTCAACCTGATGGCTGCGTATGCTGAGCCGATGGGTAATCAATCGTTTCGGCAATTTCCGCACAGGATTTCAAATTATTTCCCTCTAGAGTTCTTAACTGAACGAGACGGGCTTTCAAAATATAGTGTTACGTTATTTTCTTCCTTCATGTTCGTACGGGGTTCGTAGATTTGGAGTGAATTACGGCGATACTTGATAAAATATCGAAACACACTTTATTTAGCCAATATTATTCAGGATAGCTCCAAAATCACGTTTACAATTGTCGAAGAACTACTATAGACACGCTGCAACAATCAGCGACACAGCCTTCAGGCAATCAGGCTATAACGATGAAAACAGCTTAACTGTAAAGCACCAGAGTACACCTCCCAACTCTGCTCGGTCGTTCTCGGAACGCCACTTACTTTCGAGATTCTCTACGCTACAACTCACGATGCATTCGACGATACCCTAGAGTACAGCTCCTGACTCCTCGGTTCAGTCGCTCCTGGAGCTCAACACACTCTCTCGATGACGCACTAACTGCGACTCACTGAGAGACTCTTTCGGTGCACTGGACGACCAATTTGGCACTAGGCACTCACTGATTAACTATAAACTCGATGGACTCCGCACTAATTACGTACCAGCAGGGTTTATAAAGCTTTTAGTTCGTGTTCGAGAACATTCTAGGCTGAACCGGTAAAAATTCCTTCAAGAAGGTTCTCCAACCGTCTATGGCAAATTGCCAATTTTGTCGCCAAATGTCGCCAAGAGAGCGATTTCGTGCCAGATGTCAAATGTGGCAATCCTGCCTTCCCTTCCCTTTGTCTGGCAACCCTAAAACTGTTTTGCGGAGAGCTATCTTAACGCGCCTGGACATTTCGTAATACTGCCCCACCTCAAGAACTGCACATCCCAGGCTACACAACCCTAAGGCAGAAGCCAAATTCGATACAAACAAAACGTAGTAAAACTATAGTGACGTGATCGAAGTTTATTTGCAAATAATCGTTGTTATCATTATTTACGCATAAGGATTATTTTTTCTTTTAATGTCAGTATTTTAAAGGAATAGCTGCTTTTGGCAACTTTTATGTTTCACGTTAAGGTACGTGACACGATATGTTGCCGCTACGTTAATTTTTTTATTGATATTTGGAAAATTTGTTATATTACATTAAATTTAAATCATGACCTCATTTGTATTACCTAAAGTGTTAAAGATCTTCGTTTCCTGGCTTGGAACTAAAAATTATTTTGTATCGGTGGTTGCTTGGAGAGAATGAACTGATTTTCTTCAAGCTGAAATGTTTCTATGCATTTCCTCTTCAGGCGTATTTTAAATTAACAGTACCTTAAGTTAACTTACCTTAAATTAACAGTTCGTTTTATATTCCGTTTTTTACTAAAATTTAATTATTTTATTTACAAAAATTTAGTTTTAGTCTACAGTTTCTTTCTCTTGACAGTTTAAACTTCTGTAGGTATTTAACGTATTTTATTTGAATTATTATTTTGCTACAGTTCTATTATTTTTTATTTTTTCAATTTACTAAAATACCGAAACGCAAAAAGGTATTACGGGAGATGAAGACGTGAAGCATTACAGAAAAATGAAGAAAATCGACTACCCCCATAGCACAAAACATCCTAAGGATGTCCTATTTAAGTCGCAATATCCCGGGATATACTTAGGATGTCCTAAGGATGTTGATTCTCAGATGTCCTGAGGAGATCGTAATTTAACATCCTGAGGATGTCTTATTTAAGTCGCTATGTCCCGGGATATGACAGGATGTCCTGAAGATGTTGATTCTCAGATGTCCTGAGGAGTTCACCAATTTCACATCCTGAGGACATTCATTTTGCATTGTCCGGAGGACTTTCGTTGTCAAACATTTTGAGGATATTTGTTCTCAAATTTACCAGTTTTAATTTTTTGACATTGCACATCTGAAACTTGCACATTATTTTATTTTTCATATGTATTTTACTAAGTTGTTTCTAAATGCTGTACATTAAAAATATTGATATGATTGATGATTTATTCTTGTTATTTTTTTATTAATTTTAACTGCTATTTTTTCTGAGGTTTTTAAAAATTTATTTAGTCATGGAAAAGATTTTTTTCAATGGATTAGCATTTTCTAGAATATTTGCAAAAGTCTAAATAACATATATTTTTTTTATAAAAAATGTATAAATTACATGTATAATTACTTACAGATTACAAACCCTACTACAAATATAGGTAAAATTAGATATAGATATATTTAATTACGGAAACGAATTTTTTTTTAAATTTGGATATAGAGACATTAGGTATTTTTTTGGAAGCAGGAAACATGAAAAATTAGCAACTGCCTTCGCCGGGAATCGAAGGACGGACCTCTGGAATACCGGCTCAGTGTGCAGAACCACTACACCACGAAGACACGCTAGGTGTGGTGGTGGTGTATTTAATTATGGCAAAGCACACTAGGGCTATCTGCCTAAGGGGAGGGATGTCTTCGTGGAGGACTTTCTAAGGAAAACTGGCTCGTATACACGTTACACGTGGGGAAAACCACGAAAACACCCATGCAGCCAACCCGTTCGCGGGATTCGAACCTCGGATCGCACTACCAGGGTTCAGCGATTTTACCGCTCGGCCGCTGGTGGGCCGAAGACACGCTAGGAAAGCGGGAGAAATACCTTATATTACTTCTCTTTTTAAAGGCCGACTTTTTTTTAAGGGGATCCAATCACTAAATCCTGGGTGTGGATATACCTCATTCAACACCTTTTTAGTTCGGGCGCCACTGTAGAGACATTAGGATTTTTTTGGGAAGCCGTAGAGTTGAAAAATTAGCAACCGCCTTCGCCGTGAATCGAACCAAGGACCTCTGAAATACCGGCCCAGCGTGCAGAACTATTACACCACGAAGGCACGCTAGGAAAGAGGGAGAAATACCTCATGAGGAATTTTTTTTTCCTCTAATTACAGGACAGAAAATATTTTTCAATCGCGCGATCTGCTATTGATATTGAATTACAGTCGTGCGATAATTTCGCAGTAAAGATACATCTCTGATGACTATCCAAGATTCTAGAAACTTTGGTCTTATATAGAGATGGTCGTCTTATAGAAATAATGCTTAATATCAATATTTATGTATAATCTCAGAACTATTGGTCACTTTCAGAAGTGGTCGTTTGAGAGCCGATATTCTATATATTTATTTACTGATACTCTCAGATTCCAAAATTTGTTTATATTCTCAGAAATATTGGATGGAAGGTGGTCGTCCCATACATGCAAAATTTTACATTTCATTAAGAATGAATTCGGCATTATTTAACTATTTCCCTATTAATTAATTAATTAGATAAAGAAAAAATTAGGAAATAGTACTGTTTATTACGGAATAATGTAGGAAGTTCTACAGAACTATATTCTTTCGCGTCATTGCACATTGTATCCGGCAAACTACTAGTTCCTCGTATTCTTCCGCAAATCCGTAAACATCTGTCTGATTTGAAACGAAATCCAAAATGGCTGCGCCATGAGGTTAACTTGTATGGATATTTTTTGTTGCATGAAAGGTAAGTTCAGTTGCAATACTTGTATGTTTACTTTTTTTTCTTTTCGAATGTATGTTATTTATGTCATTTTGACAGTTAAATGTTTCACAGCTTTATGAATTGTTACCATTCTGTCGTGAATTACGCGTATCTCAATGGCTGGCTGTCTTTTCAAATATCTAATTTGCCCTGCTATCCAAATGTTTATGACTGAATTTTTTTTAGTCTAGTTTATGCATTCAGTTTCAAAATAATATGTGTGATCAGATTGCTTATTATTTTATTGCAGCAATAAATTTATGTTAAATAGTTTGAACAATTGTATAAAAATAAGAGTTTGCATTGTTTTGTCCAAAATATGTATGGTTGAAACATTATCTTAATCTAGTGTGTAATTCAAGTTTTTTTGGGGGTACTGTTCTGTTATTGGGACCAGAATCGGAAATGTATGAACCTGTGTTCGTAAGTATGAGCATAGATGTGTATATGTAGACACACAAACATACAAATATACAAGCATACATAAATACAATTCTGAACCCGGTCCTGATAACAGAACAGTATCTTTTTTTAATCTTTTTTGAATATTTTATAGAAGGATTAAGCATTTTTCAAACTGCATATCATTTTAAGATTCAACTTGCAGGAAGACAAAATATGGTCATTCAATCAAATGCTTATGATTGCTTTTAACATTTTCTCATAAATATTGTTTGCATTTTTATTGTATTTTAGATACTTTAGTTATGTAAAGTGAACATGAGAATATTAGGAAAGCTCAAGAATATGAATAGCTACCATAATACAGATATTTTTTCATCGAGCCCATTGTTTTAGAAACCAATGCACCATTATTATATGCTGGCTTATTTTATAGTTATATGCAGTTTAACTTTATGTTCATGTTACTGTAGTATTGTCATTATAATAAAAGTATTGATAATTTTTGTTGAATCTTGCAAGTTGCCTAACATTCAGAATTATTACTACCGAATTTTAACGATAGGTTTTTTCGAGTTGACATAATCTGTCTGATAAATAAAATAAACTGGTGTTTAAATTATATGCATTTCTCTTAATGTTTCATTGAAAGTGAGATGGAAATATAAATGCTATCCAGAAAAGTGAATTCTTTTTGCCTGAAGTAACAAACTGTACTAAATGATTAATGTTTATATCATTTTAGAAATGTCAATATTAAAGTTTCTCCCCCTTCTCTTCTTTGATTTTGAAATAATTTATAATAAAATAATATATGCATAAGTGTAATTAATGTAAAGTGTCATTCAATAATATAATTTATTTTTAATGATATTTTTATATTATCTGGGTTTTCTTTTGGTGTTAGAAGGAGGAAAAGACTGTAATGTTTTAATTAAGGAAATAATTAAAACATTACAGTCTTTTAAATAACACAGTTACAGTAATGTTTATTGAAGCAATCAGTACTGTGTGATTGCCAGTGATTGAATAATGTTAAAATGCATTGTTCATAAGGAAATCTTTGTGTTATAGATTTTATTTTGACACAAGCTGAAATTTGAATTATTGGAAGCACTTTGAAAACCCGAATTATTTCCTGAATCATTAATCAGGCCAATATATAACATACAAATTTTCATACAAAATTATTTCTTTGAGCATATTATAAAGAGCTCATTTAATTTTATTATTTGTACAAATTTTAGACAAAAGTAGCATGTAACAGTTAAAGATTTATTGAAGCCTACTTGTTACTTGTGGTAACAAAGAAGTGTGAAAGATATTGCCACATTAGTGAACATGACGATCATTGATGCTTAGTTTAGTAATTTAATAATATATTGAGAAATGCTGGGAACTTTCAGAAGTAGACATTTTGAAAATGATGGGCTTGATAAGAAATTTACATGGTTTTATTATTTATTCTTTAGTTAAGAATTGATTTTAGATGTTCATGTGAAAGAATTCTGTTTAATTATATGTGAAAGAATTGTTAAAGTTTGGCATTTAAAAAAATGAATTAATAATATGCAATTATCTTTTTATTATACATATATTACTATATATTTCTAATGTGCTATGTAAATGTCAGTGCTAAACAATTGAGATACTATTGTCAGGGCAATCTTTTCTTATACATGAAAAATTCTGATACGTTCTTATCATCTGCCCTCACAGCTTCAACTTATGCTAAAACAGCAAGAGTATGCACACGATAATAGCAAACTATTAATATGCATACCACACACATGTATTTATATGCTTTATATTTAATCTTTATTTCTGAATAGTATTCCATTGGATGAAAAATATGTGAATATTGACCCAATGTGTATATTTGTGTGTGTGTGTGCATCCTAAAATTTCTTGTTTCTTATAAAGTGCTTATTTGAATTACTACTTGTGAACAGAGCAGTAGATATGAACCATAAACTAACCATTTTGCCAATTTTCACAGCTTATATGCATTTCTCAATAGATAGTCAGAAAGCACCAAAATTTGTAATAATGTTAAGTTTAAATGATGTTCTATACTTTTGTGTTAATTTTTCTATTCTATTAATTCTATTACTGTGTTATCAAACTTTCTGCAGGAATTTCAACTGGTTAAGATGTTATTACCATGTGGAGAAGAATTTGGTTTTCAAGCTAGAAAAAATTGCAGCTGAAGGATTTTGTAGAAGGTCAGTCAAACTGGTTTTAGTTAATTATAATTTAATTTTGGGTGAAGAATTCTCAAATTTATTTATCATAAGTGTCTAAAGGTCTTCTAAATTAAATTCTGCTTGTTTTTGAAATTTTTCATGACATTCATTCTTTGATTATTATTTTTTTTTTTTAATTTACTAACTTATATCCAGGTACATAATGTTGCATTTAATACCATATCTTAAATATTGTAAAATGTTATAATAATACATTTCACTTAAAAATGTGGTTGTGACAGTAAATTTTCTGTTACATTTAATCATATCTATAAACATTGGTATACATCATTTTTCAATAATCTGTATATTATTTTGTGCATTTCTTTTACATCCAAGATCTGGCATATGACTTGGGCCCACCAGTGACCGAGCGGTAAAGTCGCTGAACACTGGTAGTTCGGTCCGAGGTTCGAATCCCGCGAACAGGCTGGCTGCATGGGCGTTTTCGTGGTTTTCCCCATGTGTAATGTGTATACGAGCCAGTTTCCCTTAGAAAGTGCTCCACGAAGGCATCCCTCCTCTTAGGCAGATAGCCCTCGAGGCTTTGCCATACTCACACACACACACAATGGCATATGACTTGCTTTTCAAACTGATAACATGGTGTAATAATGTAATCTAATGGTTAAAGTTTACTATGGAACGGGCCAAATTTAATAAATTATTCTTTGATAGAAATTTATTCATGTGTTCAGTGTGTCTCATCTCTTTAAATTGCTAAAGTAAATTTTATGTAGTTGCATTTAGGAATTTTGACTGTATCAGAGTAACTTTGTTTCAGTTATTATAACATGCAAGGGAAAAAATTCATTCATAGCTCCGTTTTTAAAATTAGTTAATTAAAGTCCTTAATAAAGAGGGACGTTTTGTTGTTTTTAATGTCGATAGAGTTTAATTCAAAAATATGCCACATTAAGGGTTACTTTTTAACCTAATTTAAAATTTTCATTACTTTAACATGTCCAATAATTGTTATTTTAACTCCGATATTGTAATAATATCAAAATTCCTTACTTTTTGATAGGTAATCCAAATGTAAAACAAGAAAAGAAAAAATTAAAATCTAGAAGTATATTTATTTCATACCTCTAACAAATAAAAACAACACAAGCACTTTTTACTGTCTATCTGCATAGTGTGGCATGTCCCGTAAGACTGAGATTTGTATGGTCAAATCCATGTTTCAGTTAAAGGAAAATGCATGCACAGTCTTCTGATTTTCCCTTCGATTAAGGATTCTGTATATACTAGCATAAGAAATATATTAGTTAATGCAGTGTTATACATCAATATTTATAGACAATTATTGTGGCTATGTTTATTATAATTTTGTTCACTGTAATGGCTGGAGTGCCTAAACCATCATGCTGTGTAAACAAAACTCAAATCTTCATCTCTGCATACTGCTCCACTAGTGTTTAAACCACTGAAATGGTGATTATGGTAGAACATCTTTGGTAAAAATTTACTCTACTGTAACCCTTGGTGAATCGTTTCTTTTTTTTATATCAAGATTGTCACCTGAGAGGATCGGCACCAATTTCAAGGTGGCCGCTACACAAAACGAAAATAAGAAGTCAAAGACATACACAAACTCTGTGTCCATGTATACATCAACCTATTAAAACAGAGAACTGCACAAACTGGGCATTGTGCACTGCCTTAACTTTGTCCATGTACACATTGATCTATTTTCACTCTAAGAAAATCAGAAAGTTAAAAATATCATAGTTACCAGAAAAAATTTGCCACTGTCTTAACACACAGACAACCAAAAATACACAAACAGAGAGGAATAAGTTACCAAAAATACATATTTCCTAACATAAAAACATTAAACAACAAATCTTCTAACAAAAATTAACACACAGAGACAAAAAAATAAATGAAACGTCATTTTTTTAACATATCTTTTTTTTCACATTCATATGTTTAGGCTTCCCACCACCATCCTCCAGGTAAGCAATTCAATTCAATTTTTCGTCTGTTAGTCACCTCAGACATACTCAAACGATGGTACCCACACCAAAATAATAAATAGCATGTTCAAAATACAAGACCGTGCAACCAAACACAGCAATTGAAAAGAATGGTAAGAACCAAAAACCTGGGACCGTACAAAAGGTTTACTATTAAAAAAAGTAGCCCAAAACTAAATTTATCACAGCACGTTGGCAATATTTGCAGAAATAACTCCTTTTTATTGACAAAAAAAAAAGTTTTTTTTTTCCCAAAGGCTACTTTCGCCAACATTATCAACATTAGGGTTACCGAAAAACTTATTTGACGCAATGGGCTTCCACATTTCACAAACAACCAATACCACTTTGCGATTTTTTTTCAGACAGAAACCAAGGTGTACCATACAGTAAAGATTAACCACATCTTCATTTACTACTGTTACAAGTACTTCTTTGGTAAATTTCTGCGGTTAAATTCAAAAGTTTAAAATTGCATTAACATGATCAGATTCAGAGTCATAGCTAGGGTTTTCAGCGCTCAGGGACAACTGAAGATTTTGCGCCCCCTACTGCTTGCCAAGGATGGAAAACATTTAATTCTAAAATGTTCTAACATCAGTTTGGCGCCCCTTGGATTCTGCACCCGGGGACAGATGCCCCCCTCTAGCTACGCCCCTAATCAGATTTTATTTTCTGCACGTAGCTAACAATTACTTATGTGTTGTCAGATAAATGTTACCAGATGCAGTTAATTATTTTTTACTTGCCAATCTCATGAGACAAGTTTTTTTTTGCTCCTGCAAGACTTTACTTTGTGTTGCAAAATAAATTCATTCTCACTCTTTTTGGACTTGCCTACACATTAAATTTAAAATAGTTTTATGAATAGGTAAGATGTGATTATCATAATTTTGTTTCTCTCTTTATCTTGGCAACTTTATATGTTGATTCAGTATCCAGGTTACCTACCAGTGGCTGATTGATAAAACTGCTCATATGTTCGTTCAGTTGGTGGTTTGAGTTTATTTTCTGACATAAAAAATTTTAGAAGGCATCCCCCATGTTTATTTTACTATCGAAAAATCAAATAATTGCTACTCTGTTTATAGGTACTAAATGTTAAAATATTTTAAATGCTTTCTTTAATTTGCATTCTAATAGTCATTTGTTTAAATTTAATTATGAATTATATTCACATATAGTAATTGTGAGTGTTTTTTTATTTTAGGTGCTGTGAAAGGCAATGACAGAGATCCAGTTTATCAAAAGTTCTTATATACATAAGAATACATGAATATAAGATTGTTTTTCATGAATTCAAATAAAATGTGATAAATTGGATTAATAAAAACCATTTTGAATTTTGAAAAGTGTTTTTCCTCTGTTAATCATAATATAGTGCCATAAATTTCTGAATGTGTTTATTTTTCATCCAAATAAATAGCTTTACAAAAATTTGTCATATTAATAGATATTGCATAATTTAGCATTATTATAAATATTTATTATAGCAGATTTAGCTGAACTACGTTTTTAGTCTCTTTGCAGATGAAGTCACAAAGGTAAGTGGTTAGACATTTTTCTGTATTCTCCATTAAGTAATTTTATCTGGTAAATTACCATTACGGTGAAAGAATAAGCTTTGCTTGAAGATACAAAAATTTGCAGACATTTCAAAAAATTGGTATACGTAAAAAAGTTCTTAAATTGCCACATATGCGAAACTGAAAATGTTATATATGAAATAGTTCAGAAATATAAATATTTTCACTATTTTTTAACTATAATTCACTGCATTTGTTATATATAATCACAGTTTAAGGTAGCAGTGCTTTTCTCACTGTGATTTCTCGTGTATTTCGATTCATAAATACACGTACATAAATCCACGTATTTTGATTTCTCTTTTGAGACTGAATAAAAAATGAACTAAACATTCTCGTTGACATTGAGAGTTGAATAAAAGCTCACCTCAAAATAAAATGAATTAATAAATTTATGGAAAATTTTACATTGCATATATTGAGCAGAAAGAAACTGAATATACTTAATGGAATTAATAATTGGTAGAGTTGATAGCAGAATAAAATGCCTTAATTGCATGGTAAACAGTAGATCTTTTGAAGTTTTTCTATGTTGCGTAAAATGCAGATTTAAATTTTTTATATTGATTGTCATATAAATGGCAATTACTGTTTTATTTTGCTCTGAAATGAATGGTTAGTAATAAAATTCTGGATGAGACAACCTTTAACATGTGCTAGAATTTACAAAGTTTAATTTGGTGCTGATTTCAACGGGTAAATTTCATTTTACTGAATTTTGCTTAAAATAATACCAATGAACCGTTGCAAATTATTTTCAGAACTTTTTTTTTTAATCTAAAAGGGCTATTAGTTTTGAAATGTGACTTCATATCGTCAGTCGTAAACTTTCACTTTTCATTCAAGTCTTGCCATTTGGCAAAATTTAACATATTTACCTTTAAAATCTAATATATTATTGATTAACAAGCCAAGCTATTTAAAAGCATTACACACAGTTCTTAACAATGCTTTTTTTTTTATTTTTAATCTGATTGATTTAAAATGCATTTAATTCGTGATATATCTAATTGAAAACATTTTAATATTTCTACATAATTACATGATATATTTCTTCATTTTTCAAATATATAGAAGATATATAACTTTCTGGTGTCAGTATCTTATAAAATGTTTTGCTATTTCCACTGCCCCGTCTGTATTGATAATCTATGCATTCATAAACTTTTAGCCTCTTTGAGTGACTGCTAAAATCTGAGGCCAGATTTTTTTTTTTTTTTTTTTAATTTTGTGAGCAGAAGAGAATTTTAGAAGAGCTTCTTGAGTTACCTTTTGAATGATATAAAGAATTGTTAACATAATGTCAAATTTTTACAACTAAATATTAAATATATAAAAAAGCCTGCAGCATTCTCATGTTACGAAAACATATTTATTTATTCTGAGGCTAGGAATTGATTTAGTTTTAAAAATACAATTTATTCCTTTTAACAATTTCCCAACAGTGTCATCAAAACACTATAAATTCCTTACATGTTTTAAAGAAAGATGATTCATTTATGTAAAGATTATTAAATTGGTAATTTTATTATTCAATTTTTAATACAAATTAACTGAAATTAGAAACTGATTTTGTAAAATAATTTAATTATGAATAATTCAAGTTGGGGGCTATTGGATGTTTAAAAATGATCAAAAGATTTTTAATATCTTAAAAATAAAAGCAAAATTTTCAGTTTTAATATTTTGTATTAATAATTCATTTTAATTTCCTTGCTCGGTTTTAATATATTCACAAATTCAGATTTAAAAACAAAATAAGTTGTATAAATATTTTCAACATTTCTGATTTTTCCATAGTAACCATAGGAGAACGATTTGAGACTATCTGTGTAAAAAATGTTTTAGATCATCACACCTTCACATACACTGGAATTTTCCTCTGTATATATACTCGGATGTGACACTAAGCAGTTGAGAGTATGTATTTAAGAGGTTAATGGGATATTGTAACTAGTGTTTCAAATCCTGATAACATCCCATACGCTGTCGGTGGGACGTAGATAGGATGTCCTAAGGATATACTGGGATGTGACATTAAGCGCTCAGGAGGATGAGTTTAGGGGGAAATTGGGGTATTACGGGATGTCCTGAGGATGTAGTAAGTAGGACTTTAAATCCTAATAACATCCCATATGTTGTCGATGGGACATAGATAGGATGTTTTTAGGATATAATGGGATGTGCTTAGGAGGTTTGTGGGATGTCCTGAGGATGTGCACATATCCCGCGAGCAATGTGCTATGTGGGTAGAAGATCCTACGGACAAGAAAAATTATATGCTCCAAAAACGAATGAAGATACGGCTAGAACCTCAGCAGGCAAGCAAAATGACCAGAAATGTTACGCATTCAAGAAACTGAAGGACAAACCAACAGGAGACAAGCAGAAGTTCAAGAAACTGAAGTAGAAGCGAAAAACAGGCTTATTTGACAATTGGAACAACAGAACATGCGTGATGAAGATAAGGAGAGGTTGCAAGTAGACGAAGGACATAAAACATTCATCATCGTCGTCAAATTCGAGTATAAATGCCAGAACAGGATACCACTTCATAAACAACTCAAGACGCTGCGCATCACAGAAAAGTTCGGTCCGAAGAAGCAATGGTTATGCGAGAAACCAAACTTTGCATAAATATAGCACAACATACACGTAGCACTCTTCACAATGCAGAAAGATGTGGACTCGAAGTTTAAGTTGAACAACACAGTAGTTGTTGACGGTGAGTGAACCCACAGTAAGTTGCATAGAACTCATAAACATACATAGATAGAACTCACAAATTTTACTTTGAACGCAGCCCAGTAGTAAAATTGTGGGTGGCCAGAAGGAAGAATGTATTCAACAGGCTGTACAGCATGCGATATCAGTATTGGTCTACGTTACGATAAATGTCGATAACACAAGCAGGTAATATACTTCCAGAGTTTTGACATAAGAACATATATATCAGTGTTTCAAACCTACAAATTTTGCATCAAATTGGAAAACAAATATCTAAAAATTTGCCTTTTCATGCATAAGAGTTCAGCATTCGAAAAATTATATTTTCGTAAACGCTTTAGCAGAAAATAATAAAACTTATTGCCTTGCGAAGGAGAACGAAATCAGAACTAACCCGAGGCTACCCGTCAATGGTTGTTTTAAACAGGCCGAATAAAACATAAATTTCCTCATGAGATACTATCAAAAATACAAAATTAATTGAATATCCAATAACACTACAATTAAGAAACCGAGGCATAAAGTGCACTGCAAATCAGATGCAAACAACAAAATGTAAACAAAATATGTATGTACTGCAATACAAAAGCAAAAGAGTCAGAAATGAAATAATGATGATATTTTTAATGAAAAATTTAATATAAATGTTTAATTCATAATATTAGTAAATATATAGTGTTTATATTATTTATAGAAACGTGCAGAACTTTCATAATATTCATTACTTACGAACGCTTTTTCATGCATCGAAGCATACCACAAGCCATTTTCAGTTGAGTGCTGGTGCACGTCAAAATAATCAAGATATTTCTAGATTATTACGAAAAATGAATCGCTTTGACTCGTTTCTCGAAACAAGTATATCTACAAATTCAGTATTAATCTCTCACAGCAATATAATTAAGGATCATAAAATCTCCAAACACGCTTTAAACGCAAAAAAATCGCATTAAGACAAAATGAAGAATTTTCACTCTTACAATGACTTTTACAACAATACAAAATAGAATAGAATTTCTAAACTAAATGTTTATTCTTACACCATATTTCATTCTTAGGAAATCTTTCACGGTTGTTGAGTAATTCTAACTGTTAACTGGTTTAAATACAATTATAACTTTATATGTATGCACAGAGATATATGTACAGGGTGTCCATTATTAAACTTGAAATTTGCGAGCAGTCTGTAGCAAAAACTAGGTGGGGGAATTTCATGAAAATTGGGTAATGGCAGAACGAAATGATGGGAATTTTATGAAGAGACAAAAAGAATAGCTTTCGAAATTCACATTTAGATAGCGTTGTGTATTGTAAACTGTTGTCGTATGCAAATTTCGTAACCATAGAAATCCTGTGCGTGCACAGCAGCCCTATAAAGATGCTAGAGGACTGTATACAACAACCCTTTAATGACCGCACTCATACTCATTTGCTAGTCAAGGAAGATGACATTGACTCTCCAGGAACGGGCTTTACTGGTCAAATTGTTTTACCAAAATGGAGACTCTGCAACCGAAACTTTGAAGAAATTTCGGTCTTTGAAGCGGTTACGAAAAGATTTACTCACTAGTCAAGGACTAACAAACATAATTAGAAAATTTGAAGCAACGGAAATATTGGGGATTCAGCCAGCAAGGGGAAGAAAGTATGTTGCAGTACAGGTAGTGGAAGATGTAGTTAAGCAAGTGGAGGAAGACAGATTACAAACCATCGCCAGCACTAGTGTTCCGCGTAATACAGCATCTGTTGACCAACCTGATTCCACGGTTCATAAGATTCTTCAAAATGTCTTATGCTACCTATGTTTAGTTATAAAATGTTTAATATTTATAAAATCTTATAGTGAACACCATGAAATATGTGGTAGTCCAGCAAGTTGCACAGACCATTACCCAATCAGAACTGTCCCAGCCCAGGAGCTATTATATCAAGTGACAGCTCGTGTAGATAATTTACTCAATGAAATAAGTGCTTTGAAGCCGAACAGGTGTGGTAAGAAACCAACCTTAAAATGCTAGAACAGCAGTGGGGAAGAAAACTTACGAAGGAACTCCAGAAAGCGCGAGGGCAAGTAAGATAAGGTTGCTAATCAACAAGGAAGCACGAAAGAAAACCGAGAGTCCCATTTAAAAGCCTTTTTATTTCTGTTATGGATGGTAACATTAATGGACCTTTCATCATGAGGCACACAAATTAACTTCCTTTAGTATAGCAATCGATACAGGAATCACGTTACAATCACCCGAAAAGATCTAGCTCAACGTTTGAAAGGTTAACTCATCTGAACGCTTCCCTGTGTTGAATGTGTCCGGTGATAAAAGCGACATCGACGTAAAGATAAACGAGAATGTCCCGTTTATAATTTCCGCCAACCATCACATGGCTTATGCGCAAACAGTACCGACCCTTGCATTCTTGGATTAGACTTTCTAAGGAAATACAATTTTTAATTCTTTTAATTTCAAAAAACGAACTCCATTCATCCTCTGATGATGTAGTCCTGTTAGGAATTAAAAAGAAGTTAACGCCATCTGGAAAACCTCCCAAAAACGTCGAGTCGAGATCATAGCACTGAATAGAACATAATTTCCTCTTCCTGAATCATAGCTGAAAGCAGAAATTTCCGGTTCGGCATAATGAAATAGCTAAGAACTTTAAGTGCACGAAAGAAGTACTAGTGGCCTGCCTGTGCGTTCGTTGACTTATAAAGACCCATCATTCCGGTGACAGTTTGCAACGTAAGTGCTGAAGCTAATGCCATTAGGAAATGCGAAGTCGTTGCAGCACGTACTCCAGTGAACTGCCTTAAACGAACCAATAGTCCTTCTGTCTCTGTGTTTCGCAAACCTTAAATTCGGAATTTTTGCTGAACACATAATTAGGAGTTGGATACAGCAGTCTTGCAGAGAGTGTTCTTGAAGAATTTCAAGAGGTTTTCTGCTGTTTATCCTCTAATATAGTCCGAAAAATTTCGGGACAGCGTAGAATCGATACAAGTGATCATCTAGCAGTCACGAAACATCCAAGACGTCTATTGATTGCTACGCAGCAAGAAATAACAGACCTTACAAAGGACATGCAGCAAAGCACCGTTATGAAGGCTTCAGTGAGTCCTTGCGTAACTCCGAGTGACTAGTCGGAAAGAAGACAACTTTATCTCGATTGATTATCGTCTGTTGAACGACCTCACGAAGAAAGACAGCTACAATAATCCCAGAATTGGCTATATTGTCCATATTCGTTTTGGAAGCAAGTGGTTGAGAATATTTGAATAATGGAGCTGATACAGACAGTTACAGAGACATCCTGATAACTGAGAGAAGACGGAATTTAGTATCGGACAACAACTTTGGCAGTTTAAGATGATGTCGTTTGGATTTAGTACTGCGGCGGCGACATTCGAATGCCTAATGAAATCGTCCTGAGAATTATTTGATATGAAGCCTGTTGAGAAGTGTAGGGAACTAGACATTTTCCTGCAGACGATGTGGGGGGGGGGAATATGTAAGATCGAAGAAAGCATAAAATCCGAACTTTTCAGATCGGTTTAGGGGTTCTGAGAGATGTCCAAGCGAGTTTCTCTCGTTAGATGTTGGATGTGCTTTGTAATGTTTTGCGCTTAACATTTAAAGTAGTTTGAACGAGTAATAAATAATTGTTCTATAGAGGAGACCTGTACGAGTAGATTTCTCGAATGTTCCAGATATGTAAAGAGCTTCTCCAGGAATATAAATTCTGTTAAAATATCCCTGGTATTTAGAGCATTCTATGCACAACGAACCCATTCGCACTCAACAATATCTTAAATTGATTTTATTTTGTCTGGACATTTAAAATGTATTCAAAACTAGAAACTTGAAAAACCTAGTGATCTAAAGTAACAAAACTTTGCGGGTTTAGATAAACAGATCTCTCAGTTTC